>NC_139709.1:25340118-25372618 GCF_964188405.1 Protomyctophum parallelum | reverse complement strand
GACTTCACCCCTGAACACTGCATTGTGACTTCACCCCTGAACACTGCACTGTGACTTCACCCCTGAACACTGCATTGTGACTTCAACCCTGAACACTGCATTGTGACTTCACCCCTGAACACTGCACTGTGACTTCAACCCTGAACACTGCATTGTGACTTCACCACTGAACACTGCATTGTGACTTTACCACTGAACACTGCATTGTGACTTCACCCCTGAACACTGCATTGTGACTACTGACTTCACCCCTGAACACTGCATTGTGACTTCACCCCTGAACACTGCACTGTGACTTCAACCCTGAACACTGCATTGTGACTTCACCACTGAACACTGCATTGTGACTTTACCACTGAACACTGCATTGTGACTTCACCCCTGAACACTGCACTGTGACTTCAACCCTGAACACTGCATTGTGACTTCACCACTGAACACTGCATTGTGACTTTACCACTGAACACTGCACTGTGACTTCACCCCTGAACACTGCATTGTGACTTCAACCCTGAACACTGCATTGTGACTTCACCCCTGAACACTGCACTGTGACTTCAACCCTGAACACTGCATTGTGACTTCACCCCTGAACACTGCATTATGATTTGTGTGTCTGGATTCCTTCACAGACTGTAAATTGCTATCGATCGCTAAAGATTGAACAGGGAGGCCACACTGTTCTCAGATACGTTATGTAGGCCAGTTACCGGTATGCTATACTTAGTGGCCTGTCGTGTAAAGTAAGTACATGTACCGTACTCAAGTACTGTACTTAAGTACACCTTTTGAGGGATTTTCCTTTTACTTTACTGTATTATTTCCAATGTTCAGTACTTCTACTATACTCCACTACATCTCAGAGGCAAATATTGTACTTTTTACACCTGCCGATACCGATTCTGACCGATTCTGATATTATACAGAGGACCACAATGGAAACAAGCCTAGGCCCTATAGGGGCTTGGCCCTGCATGCAAAGTCTGGTAATAAAGGATTCAATCAATCAATAAATAGCCTATACTCTTTTCCAAGTGTCTGTTTTCACACCTGAATGACACAAATTAAATGTAGAAAAAAGTAAAGTATTTCTTTACTTAAGATTTTACATTATATTTGATTTAATTTGTTTTGCTATAGTTAACACTGATTAAATAATCTGTATTATTTTGAGACCGTTTCCGATACCGATATGGTATTTTTATGGCCGATATGGCCGATTCCTACTTTCAATACTTTCATACTTTTACTCAAGTACATTTTGAATACAATACTTTTACTTGTAACGGAGTATTTCTATAATGGGGTATTGATACTTTTACTTAAGTAAAACATTTGAGTTATACTGTCTGTAGGCTGGAGAGAAAGGTACACGGGTCCAAAACACTCCAAAGATGATGGACAGGACTCAGTTAATGTTTCATTACCTTTCCTACCAGCATGTCCACCCGGATGTGCATGAGAAGCAAGCTACCTGATATATATATGGACTGTATATGTATACGGTGTGCGTGCGTGCGTGTGGCCATGCGTGCGGCCGTGCGTGCGACCGTGCGTGCATGTGTGTTTTGCAACTCATCTGTCAATTTACCACTACCCACCACATGAACAACTAGATAAAGTGCCCCTCGGGGCAGGTCAGGTTATGGCCTCCTGGTGGCGCTATAATAGGCCAATGTTAAAAGGGTGCCATTTCTTCTTACGCCTGGGATGGCAATTAGCCGTTCGTTAAGTCCCACCCAAACCCGTTCTTGGCCAATACCTCGTTAGTGACGGTTACTAGTAAATATCCTGTCAAGCTTTCAATGCAGGTCAAAATGGTTAAGCTGTGTCAATAAATATATTTGCTGTAGCAAAGTGTAGCATGTGTGGACCTCAGAAAGAGGGTTTGTTTTCTTACCTTGTTATGAGCAAATTAGTCCATTCCATGAATTATTTCGCTCCCTTGTGCAGTTTAATAGCAAATATTAGAAATAAAAATTCTCATTGACTTCCATTTTAACGGGGAAACAGCTCTCAAAGTCACTCTTTTAGCACATATGCGAACACAACAAAAGCTGATTCTGACAGGTTTATCACATCAGGAAAACTCATGCCGTTTTATTTTTGTCTTTTGATTTATAAAGTAACTATTTTGGTTAGAGATATACTGAAGCGGTACTGCGGCGTTCACAACCCTCTCGCGCTGACATCTTGCGAGGTTTCATTTGTAAACAAGTCGCCATGCTGTTTGAGATGCACCCAGCTGCAGCCTCGCAGACTAGCAGTGCAGACACTTCTCCTTCTAAAGTGTCTCCCTCAAACACGTCCATTGTGTATATTTTTAGCGACAAGCAGACGACATCAAATACGTTTGTTTACATCGCATGGCATCCCAATAATACGCTTCAGGAGTGGGTGTACAGATTTGGACCAATCAGATAGTTTTTTACTCAACGCGAACAGAAGTGATTCGGTCGGCGTAGGCATACACCGGATCTTCTTTCTACACAAATTAGTCAAAAGAAGACAAAGATTTTGTATTAAAAATAAAACCGAATGAGTATTCCTGATGTGATAACCTGTCAGAATCAGCTTTTGTTGTGTTCGCTTATGTGCTAAAAGAGTGACTTTGAGAACTGTTTCCCCGTTACAATGGAAGTCAATGAGAGTCTATTTTTATTTCTAATATTTACTATTAAACTGCACAACGGAGCGAAATAATTCATGGAATGGACTAGTTTGTTAATAACAAGGTAAGAAAACAAACACACATGCTACACTTTGCTACAGCAAATATATTTATTGACACATCTTAACCATTTTGACCCGCATTGAAAGCTTGACCAGGATCCTTACGGGCTTGGGTGGGACTTAGTGAACGGCTAATTGGATGATTTGAGGCATTTTGTTCCAAAAATGTGTTTTGCAAAACTAGTAGGCCTATTAGGAAAGTCTGTGAAAGACTTCACGTAAATTGGACACTGCGTTCATGATTTGAGGCTTTTTGTTCAAAACGTGCCAATCCTGCAAACTTTGAAAGCCAATGTTAGCCAATTAGGATGGAATATGAAATATCGGACAGATCCGTCTTGAACACATGCAAGAGGCTAGTGTGTAATGATTTGCGGGATATTTGGACATAATCTAGAGGAGTAATATCCAAAAAACTGTTTTTCAAAAGTCGGCCTCCTGGTGGCGCTATGGAAAATTTGGGGCAGAGGTTTATTGTTTGGTACCGGCCAGGTTAACGGTGCCGGAGATTAGCTGGTAACAGACGGACGGACGAACGGACGCACACGGAGTCGGAATGCAAAACATATATCTCCCCATGCCTTCGGCCTGGTGAAGACAATTAGCACATGAATTAGCTTATGAATACAAAATAATAATATTGTGAATTCATACAGTATTGAGCACTTAAGGGATAAGCCCAAACACTTAAGCACTATGTGAAAATATAGTTAAACAGACAGTTATTGAGCAACAAATGCTTTATTGCTTTATTTACAAGTACACAATATTCTGCACTTGTTTACTGTAAATAATCAGGATAAGGTAATGGTTCTATTAAAAAGGTTTATGGCTTAAAATAACAATATCATTATCCTGTCCTTTCTCAGCAATGTTATTGTTAACAGTATCATGTTTACAGTTACAACTTCGCCCAGGAGGCAGCTTGTCCATAAATTGTTGTGGTGCCATATAACCTACAATATTTCATATTTTTACAATAATATGTCATCATGGTATAAAATGTGAAATGATGTATAGGCCTACATGTAATTGAATATTGCATTTATTTATTTAATTGTGGAAGATATTTTGGCACACATTCTGGGCTGCTTGAATTTGGATCATTGAACACAAATCACTTTGATGCATAAAGCTCACAATGCTGGCAATCACCACCTCTTGTCGCTTCCATGAGGTTGTGTCCCCTCCTCTCCCCTGGGTGGAAACAAATTATCGACACACAACAGCTTTTGTTCACGCTCTGGGATTGCGAGTTGGTGTAAGCAGATAGGCATGAAAATAGCAGCCAGGTTCAGTAGTTTGCAAGGCAAGCAGTACAATTATATGTATGGGGCGGTGACATGAAAACGGACACTATTTGACACCAACAGTCGACAGGGTGACATTGACAGACTTTGGCAGTACACCACAGTCTTAGCTCCCTGCATTTGGCAGAGATAAATGTACAGCAGGCCAGCATCTGTGGAGTGGGTATAGAGCTGATGTGTGTTGGGTTATTGTCTCCACCAGGCCGAAGGCATGTGGGGAGAGTATGTTTTGCACTCCGTCCGTCCGTGTGTCCGTCCGTGTGTGTGTGTGTGTGTGTCCGTCCGTCCGTGAGGAGCTAATCTCGGCCACCGTTAACCCGGTCGATGCCAAATTTTGCACACACACTCCCTGGATGCCAACGATGAACCTCTGCCCCAAACTTTCCACAACGGCCTGTTATAGCGCCACCAGGAGGCCGCTTTGTGCTAAACAAGTTTTTGCACAGTACACCTACAGATTTTGTCCAAACATCACGCAAATTGGTACACAGTCTCTCTACAGCCATTCAACCAAACCGGTCTTTCACATTTCTCAGACTCCATCCTGATTGGCTAAGATTGGCTTCCAAAGTTCACAGGAGTGCTCAGTTTCAAACAAAATGCTGCAAATCATGAACACATCGCGGGATTTCCGTGAAATTGTGCACCCACATTCCCACTAGGCCGAGGACGAAATGCCACATGAACAATTTCAACTCAGCCTCAAGGTGGCGCTATAACTGGCCGAAAACTGTTTTTACCTCTAACTGCACGGATCTGTGGATAACTTTGTATGCCAACTCCCTAGAGGCCAAGGAAAAACCTTTGCCTGGAATTTTTCACATCTGCTCTTTATAGCGCCACCAGGAGGCCGACATATGTAAAACACATTTTCTATTATTACTCCTTCAGATTTTATCCAAATTTCACGCAAATCGGTACACATGATCTCCATAGTCATGTGATCAAGACAGGTTTGTTTGATTTCTCATATTCCATCCTGATTGGCTAAGATTGGCTTCCAAAGCTCACACGATTCGTCCATTTCGAAAAAAGCCCACAAATCACAAACACAGTGTGCAATTTCCATTACATTATACACGCACATTTTCACTAGGCCGAGGACGACATGCCACAATTTATTCCTCAAAATCAGCCTCACGGTGGCGCTAACAGGCCAATTCCTGTTTTTAGCTATAACTGCATCCATCTGTATACAACTTATGTATGCACACATGGAAAAACATTGTACCTGCATCCCTCCAATACGAACCTCCGGCCCAAATCTTCCTCAACAGCCTGTTATAGCGCCACCATGAGGCCACAACCTGACCTGCCCTGGTGGAGACCTGTGCCGATTGGCACTTTGTCTAGTTCGGGTTCTGTTTTGGAGTCCAAATATTAAATTTTTAAATGAGTGTCATTGTAGCCTGCCAGAATGATTTTTGCCGCTGCTTCAGTTACCAAATGGCGCCACTGGCCTTTTAACCGTTATGATTCTCTCAATGAAATGCAAAGCCGACATCTCTGCTCCAAATGACAACACGACAACACTTGCCGGATTCTCTGAGTTTCTCGTGTGCATGGTGTCTGTGTGATGTTGAAATCAACACCAGAAACTTTTACAGTAACTGGTCTACTGTGTAACAATTGTAACCTTTCTATTCTTTGTCATGTCTGTAAATATTATTAAGCATATGTTGATAAACACTTGTAGTGCTACAGTCCAAATAATGATCATTAGGTATCATTATACTGTATTTTCGACGGAGATTTCATTATTATTATTATGAATATTTACAAAAAGTGTACAGTAAGTCTTAAATTGTGTTTTCTTTTCTGTGGAAACACCTAAAAGTTCAGTAGTCTTATAGGACCAAAAACGCTTCATGCAAATTCCACAAGTCCATCATAAAATAAAACTAGAACTGCACTCTGTCGAGTGCATACTTGCTTCTTGCACACTAGTAGGCCATAAATGGCCAACTAGTGCGCAAGCAGAGCGCGCAAGTACTATATATAGTATGTAGTTGTAAATTGATTAGCGGTATACTGTGGTTACTTTGCACCAAAAACTGTGACAGCCGTCCCGCCATTTGATGTTTATGAAAGAAAACAGCAAATCTGTGCCTGGTTTGCTGGGACCAAACGACCACAAATGACCATATTTCTTACGTCATCATTAAGAGCTAGTCATACATATACACACCACATACTCTGGTCCCAGCAGATCAGGCACAATTTGCTCTTTTATTTTTACTGATTATGTATATAGTATACGTATGACTAGCTCTAAATGATGACGTAAGAGATATGGTCATTTGTGGTCGTTTGGTCCCAGCAAAACAGGCATATACTATATAGGCATATACTATAAATAGTATATATATAGTATATAGGCATATACTATATACTATACATATACTATATAGAGTGTGTAGTTGTAAGTTGATTAGCGGTATACTGTGGTTACTTTACGCCAAAAACGTGACAGCTGTCCCGCCATTTGATGTTTATGCAAGAAAACAGCAAATCTGTGCCTGGTTTGCTGGGACCAAACGACCACAAATGACCATATTTCTTACGTCATCATTAAGAGCTAGTCATACCACGTACTCTGGTCCCAGCAGATCAGGCACAATTTGCTATTTTATTTTTACTGATTATGTATATAGTATACGTATGACTAGCTCTAAATGATGACGTAAGAGATATGGTCATTTGTGGTCGTTTGGTCCCAGCAAAACAGGCACAGATTTGATGTTTTTCTGCATAAACATCGAATGGCGGGACAGCTGTCACGGCGAAAGAGACCGGGCGAAATTATTACTTGCGCGCTCTGCTTGCGCAAGTAATAAATAACCCAGCCTGGCGAATATCTGCTTTTAGAGGAGTCAGGTGTTCTAGTTAGAATACTAGAATACTCCATTCTTTCTAACTAGAATAGAGTAATTCCAGTTTACATAGAATTACTTTACTTGAGGAATCCGAGCACGCAGTTCTGTGAGTACAGCCTTAATTTTACTCATCTGTATTTCTGCCGTTAAGTGTGTCACTCTATGCACAGCACTTAAACCCCCATTCAGCCTAAACCCTGTGTTCAAACACAATCCCATCCAAAAGGACCACATCATTACCATGCATTACTCATCGACGGTGCAAAGCACTCAACATGCTTTCACCCTCAGAGGGGCCAATCCTCCTACCCCTACAAATTGCTCTGCAACCGTACAACGCATTCATAGCATTGTACAGTTTTCACCCCCACCACTTTTGCACCAAACTTGGCTATTACCTTTAATCAAGTGCCCAGTGCATTCAAACGTATTGTCTCTAATGTGTCTAAATAGATCCCCATTATGAAGCAGTCCTCTCAGGAAACACTTGATAAAGCAAGGACACTATATGAGCCATCCCATCACCCATTCCTGTTTGAAACCCCTAAATGCTATTCATTCAAGAGCATTAGGAGCCAGCATGGAGTGTCTCCATGTCTAAAACTCAACCCTTTAACTAATGAGCTCACTTGCATCCCTTACAGGGGAGATTAATTGTCCGAAGCACATCTCGGTTTCAATATCTCAGCTCTCTCCCATGCTTTCTCTTTTGTTCTCTCCACTACTTTCTCATTTTCTCTTTTAACCCTCAAGCAGAGCTGTCTCTGTCTCTGTCCTTTCTTTCTGTTTTCCATTCTTGTGCTCTTTCTTTCCCTCTTCTGCTCTGTCCGCTCCCCCATTGCCTCATTGCACATTTTCACGCAGTACCATTACTGTATCACTGGAGTTATTTACCATTACAATACTGCATGTTCTTCCCAATGTCTGTGGTATTCACTGTTACCCAGTGGGATTGTAGGTGTTGCAGGTCCCAGGTGGCCAGGACAAGCATGCAGATAATATTGTCCTGTTAAACAGGAGAAAGAAGCACACAGAACGTTTCAGTTGTTTTCAGACTGGTTGCAGAATTAGAATTTATTTTAAATGCACAATTCACAATTGCCCAATTCTTTTGTTTCCTGGTATTATTATTTCAATGTATTTTACTTTATCTTCAACTCTGTTTTCACCAAAATATTGCACAAAAAGCATGGAATACGGATGTGTATATTACAGGAAACTCCTGCTAAACTTTCCAACAAACTCTGGTAAACTCCCGAATTGTACCATCACACCTGTATATGCCTGCTAAACTTGAGGTTCACGGGCAAATCTAGTGCCCATAATTGCCTGTTAACTCCTCTTTTCACGCAGTACCATTACTGTATCACTGGAGTTATTTACCATTACAATACTGCATGTTCTTCCCAAATTATTTTACTATAGCCAAGCCGTTATACACATGTATAATTTGAAAACATACAATAAAGTAGGCCTATCATACATAGACCTTCATTCACTGGCTACGTTTACATGAGCAGTTAAATCCCCTTTTCATTCCGAATAGAAGTTCAATCCTATTAAACGTTGTTATGTAAACACCTACAAAAACTTACATCCGAATGAAAACGCTCGATGCGATCTAAAAACCATTCCGATGTCACTGGCCGGATTACTCCGATGTTCAATGTGATTGAAAGAAAATTGGACTCATGTATACACTGCTTCGGATGTAAATTAATTCTGGTCTTTCTGAGCATGCTCATTTCCATTGTGCTCCAACTCCAAGGCGCTCATAAGCCTCATATCCAAGGCGCGCCGAGGAGTTTGCACATAGAGCGCGTTATTTAGTGCATTTTGTGTGTGTGTGTGTGTGTGTGTGTGTGTTCAACGGTGTCTCTCTCTCTCTCTCTCTCTCTCTCTCTCTCTCTCTCTCTCAAAAATAACGAGCGACCCGATACAATAATAATCAGTGTGTTGCGTGCCCTGGCCGTGCTGTAGATAATAAAGTAGGCTACACATAAAAACGAGATGATCACCTTCCCAGCGGAGAAGGGGAGGCAGCAGGTGGGGAAAAAATGACGGTAAACATAATATGTCCGTCCCTATCCAAGCAGCAGCCTCAAAACTACTGCGGAATGAAATGATGGGATTTCAAAGTGTCGTCTTTCGTCTGAAAGTCACAATGAATGAACTGCCTATATTTTATGTGTCCAACAGATGGCGTAGTTTCACGTGAATTAACATGTATCATGTCTTCTATCACTTCTCCATATAAACACTCATTCGGAATGACCATTTCCCATGTAAACTCGCTGCAAAAAACATTACATCGGATGTATTTTATTCTGAAGTATTTATTCGGAATGATCACCCTTCATGTCTCAGGAATATTCACCTTTTAACTCAGTGCACTTTACAATGCTCATTTAATTAATAGTAGCCTACGGTTCTTATTTTCTGCAATAACACCTTTGAGTACTGTATTTTACTGTAAACATTTAATTATTAATCCTGAGAGCTGAACTATTACCATGTCCAAATTCAATAATATAGCTGGTCAGTGGTCACACTTATTCTTACAAAGCCCACACAATTCACCAAAACACATGAACATGTACTTAATGTTATTATAATCACATAGATATCATTCAGTGAGTTGATGCACCACAACTAACCTGTTAAACAGGAGAAATAACCACACAGAAAGTTTCAGTTGTTTTCAGACTGGTTGCTATTGTGGTATCTGAACGTACTATTGTATACTACACCAAACTCCAGAGCAGGAGAGAAGAATTGTGAGACACGGCAGACAGCAGTTGAGAGATGTTCCCTCAGATGATTTATTTCAGAGTACAGCACAACAGAGGCACCTCCGACCGGCCTTACGCCGTTGGAGGAAATGACAAACTTACATTCAAAGTAATAAAATTAAGTACAGTTTCACGGACAGATGAGAGAATGTAGGCGTGTTCACTGCGATCTCTGAAGATGAGCTAGAGGCTAATGCACTGATCAACCATTTGCTCAGCTATCAAAACAAATTGCTTTGTCACACAAATTGCCACGGGAAGAGACTCAGGAGTGTAAACAAACCATCACGGTCCTGCTGTCCTCACTCCAGGTGAGACTTTGAATAACAGTAGAACAAAGACAGGCCTTGGAGACAACTGGCTTGCATAAGCCAGCCAGATAGTCCGTACAATATCTCGTCCGGACCAGATAATTATTATCTTGTACGGACGAGATATTATCTTGTACGGACAAGATAATATCTTGTACGGACAAGATAATATCTTGTACGGACGAGATATTATCTTGTACGGACGAGATAATATCTAGTACGTACGAGATAATATCTTGTACGGACGAGATATTATCTTGTACGGACGAGATATTATCTTGTACGTACGAGATAATATCTTGTACGGAAGAGATTATCTTGTACGGACAAGATATTATCTTGTACGGACAAGATAAAAATGTATTTTGAATGCATGGCCATTCAGGGCCTCCGTAGAAATATACTTTGGTGTCACATAACCTCTTTTACTGGAGAACCTTGGGTGGTCAGGTCAGATTCAACTAAACACAACCAGCTAATTTACAACTACTATAAATATATATTGAACATCACAAATACAATGAATGTCTATTGTTGAACATCAGTTACTCTGACAGAGGCTCACATACAGTATATCCTGTCACAACATAGGCTACACAGTATTCCAGGCAGACAGTCACAGAACATGATTCATTGCCAGACAGTAAATGGGGCCGCAGTAAAGTGTTTTATTTTTTGATAGTTAAGTTGACAGACAGATATTCAAACACAGAGCTGTTCATTGTTTTCAAGAAATGTGTAGGCCTATAGTCAAAACATTTTTTTTTACATTGATTCTATAATTCCTAAACTAAATGATATATTGCCCAACAAACTTGTGCAGGTGTGTGTGACTGTGTCCGTCCAGCTGGTGCTCATTGACAGCCAAGGCAATTATGTTTATGCACTGTCAAATAGGTCTACAGTAGCCTACTACATCTATTCTAAGGTATACCTGTATAGACAGGGGTGCACCACCAGTGCGCATGCGTCGTCAAAACGTTTGGTGCGCGGTAGATCAAAGGCATGGAGGCTCATTTGCGCACCAGCTGAGAGACAGGGATTTAGAGAACGCTGACAGGCATTCAAAAGGAACTCAAATGAGATGTTAACGTCCTGTAAGGCTGTAAGTAGACTTAGAAATAAAACTAGTGTTGACTAATCATTAAGTGGCTCTTATTTTGATGAGGTAGTTTCTGCACATGCAGTCCGTTTCACTTGTAAACAATGAAGCTACGATGGATGAGCTGTCAAAGTGGTAGTCGCTAAACCACGTTAGCGACCATAATATTTACATGAAAACTGTCACTTAAACAATGTAGGTTACACGCTGGAATTAAACATGGCACCGGCAGGCAGCATTAGGTTAGTAATTATTTGTACTGTATATGTTATTGTGTTGTGACTTTTGTGGTTGTGCTAGAGATAAACGGACAGGTGCTGCCAGTGGGAACTTTTAGCCCCTCTCGGAACCCTCCATAAAGCTTTTCTGAAATTTTGATGTCGCTTTGTGTAGGGTCCCTGTTCATATTTATATTTTCGTATGGGAATTTTGGAACACGGACATAAATATGCTCACTAACATCGTATCTGCGCCGTTTGACGGCCTGTTTTCCTTTGAGGGCTTCTGAAATCGTGTACCTATACAAACCGCTGCGAATATCTCCTGTGGCGCGGAAGCCGTTAGGTATTATCTCTATATCTTTGTTTGACCGATTTGGTCGCTTTATTTCTTCTTGTTTGTTTACCGTTTATTGTACCGCCTCCCGGTGTGCGGTTGGCTTGTGTGGCTACGTCCCTGCCTCTGATCTGCTCTGTCATAGCTATAGCGCCACTAGCTAGCCAGATAGGCGGTACAATGAGGTGTCAATAAACAAGGAAGGAAGAGAAGAATCAAAGCGACCAAATCGGTCAAACAAAGATTAAAAATACTTAACGGCTTCCGCGCCACAGGAGATATTCGCAGCGGCATGTATAGGTACTTATAGTTCACAGATTCAGAAGCCCTCACACGAAAAAAAGTCGTCAAAGAGCGCAGACAGGCCGTAAACACGGTGTTTATGTTTTATTATGTCCGCGTACCAGGTGGCAGGATACTGCTGCAACAGGACCCCATGGTCTGTGTCGTCAAAAATGTCAGAAACTTCAGTACCATTGGGTTCTGCTTGGAGGGCTAGGGACCTTTATAGGCTGGTTAACGACGACACTTTCTGTGACTATACTATAGTGTAGCTTTGCATCTGTTGCATCTGCCCGTGTGAAAGCACGGTGTGCGCACCAAACTACATGGGCAGGTGCTCCTTTGAGTACTAGCCCAAAATAATAGTGTACGTGCACCCAGTATGACATATTATCCTGCTCATTACTGTGCAGAAATGAAATGTATATAAATCTTCGTGTTTGAGCACAAAATGCATTTTGAGAACCCACAAATTTCCTCCACACACAATCATTCTACAGATGTGGCCCCCGGCCTAATCTAATTGAATACCCTTGAGATACAGTATACGTATATTAGGCTGTGTATGTTGTGACAGGATACAGCATATAGGCTACATTTGAAGGTGCAATATCAATGTATGTGACTCTTTCTATCTTTCTTTCTTGCTTTCTTTCAGACATTCAAGGCGTATAGTACTTTCCTCCCATCTCTACACAAGCCCTGGTATTCGATGCAGCCCAATGTGTAGAAGTCTACATCATGCCAAAAAGGTTGATACTGCCATTAACAACGCTCTCCTGATCATGGTTGAACTGGTTGCCTGAAGCCCACCCCTGTGTTCTACCTGCCAGTCCTTGCAGGAATTGACCCGGCCGACCAAGCCATGGATGGCGGCATTCTGGAAGCAGGAGCTGGGAGTCAAGTAAAGTGGGCCCTTGTGTTGTCACCGCTATCTGGGACTCAGAAGGCAGCATCAAATGAGAAAACCTGCCATGCCAGCAATTGACCCTGGTCACCCTGATGGGAGCCTGCTGGGGACCAAATAATCACCACCTGTCCAATGTATAGACCACCATCGGAGGCTGGCCTCTTTATGGGACCTGAGATGAGGGCGTGGCTGCACACGTGAGCTGGACATCTGACAGACAGCTTCTTCTCAGTACTGTAGAGTCCGTTCCCTGATACAGCTGTGAATGCTGAACCCTAAAGCCTAATCTACAGAAGTCTCCGGCCACTGTGCTACACTGGAATGCTATGTGCAGAACTAAACATCAGCCAGGATAAGCACGTTACCAACAAGCATCTGTATGGGGCACTACGAGGTTGAGTGAGAAGATGGCAGCCGGGAGTGACGTGCACTGGGAGCTTTCATCTTTTCTTGTGTTCCAAAATGTCACCTCAAGGTAGGAACTATAGAAAAATACGCACATCACTTCATGGAGGTGCTGGGTTCAAAAAGTAACATATGAAAAGAGAAGGGAACCTGCACACTCATATGCTCCAAAAGATAACTTTTATTGACGACGTTTCGAGCCAAGGCTCTTCAACTGGTCAAACTCAAGATGTCAGTGATCCACCCACTTAAGTAGACACCCACGAGTCACGTTACTAGTCAGTGGGTGGATTTAACACTACATGGTCATTAGATCAAATACTGAAATATCATTAAAAAGGACTGAAAAAAGACAAAAGGACATCATGATTATTAAAGAATCTAAAACAGTGATTCACATAATCGGGTATTATTAATTAGGCAACAATTCAAATATATACAGCATACAATAAATAAATTACAAAAAGTGGCTGATGGGCAAGTCCACGTTCATTCCCTTAGGGGACATTGTATTTAGGGTGTAAATCCAAAAGGATTCACGCTGTAACAATATTTTATTTAGATCCCCTCCTCGCCTGGGGCATTTAACATGTTCAATCCCCTGGTAAGAGTGGCCACAGTGTGATTTGCGGCCAGAAAATGCATTGCAACCGGGCTTTTTGGATCTTGGTTGTGGATGCTGCTTCTATGTTCGGACATGCGTGTCTTTAGAGCCCTGTTGGTCTTGCCAACGTATCCTAGTCCACATGGGCATTTTAGTAAGTATATCACATTTGTTGTTGTGCAGGTTATGGTGCCCTTGATGTCAAAGTTTTTGCCCGTGAGTGGGTGCGTAAAAGTGTGGCTCTTAGTGTTGAAGTTGCATTGTGCGCACCTGCCGCATTTATAATTGCCATCAGGGATTTTAGTCAAAAAATTTGAATCTGCCGGGATAGGAGTGAGATCTGATTTTACAACAGTTTTTCTGATATTGGGAGGACGTTTGTAAACAACCCTAGGTGTTTCTTTAAAAGTATTGGCCAGTTTGGGGTCGCTGCTAAGGATGTACCAATGTTTTTTTATTGCACATTCAAATTCATCCCAGGGCTGAGTATTGCACAATGCATAGAGGACCGTTACTTGAGGGGGCGTCCCGTTTTGATTGAAGAACCTCCTCTTGTGTACAGTCGCTGAATCTGTCGCGTGCCTTCTTTAGCCATTCGTCTGGATAGCCTCTGCTTCTGAAGCGCGCATCTAGGATATCTGCCTGTGTTTTGTAATCTGCGTCTTCACTACAGAGTCTCCTCATGCGGCTATGTTGACTTATCGGAAGGCTGCGTTTCAGTGGTAGCGGATGGAAGCTGTCAGCTCGGAGCAAGGCATTACTGTCTGTGGGTTTTCTATAGACGTCTGTTTTGAAACCTTTGCCGTTGCGTTTGATGTCCAGAAAACGGATTTCCTTTTTGTCAAAGGTGATAGTGAATTTCAGTGATTCATTACAGGAGTTGATATAGTCGAAAAACATTTTTAGATCCTGTTCACTGCCGCTCCATAGTAGAAAAATGTCGTCCACATAGCGTCGCCAAAGTTTTATATGGGTTAGGAAGGGATTATTGGGCTCAAAAATTGAATCTTGTTCAAAAAGGCCCATATAGAGGCCTGCGTAATTAGGGGCCATACGACTTCCCATTGCAGTGCCACGTGTTTGGAGATAATAATCATTTTCAAACATTAAGAAATTCCTTGTTAAAACTAATTCGGCCAGCTCTCTGATGCAGTTTGTACTGGGTGAGAGGGTTTCACGTTGGTTTAATATAGTAGGTGAGCGCTTGCAATCCCCCTGTGTGTGGTATACAGGTATATAAGCTCTCAACATCCAAAGTGACCATGATAATTTCTTCAATATCCCCCACATTCTTTAGGGTGTTAATCATGTCCATGGAGTCTCTTTACTCTCTTATATAGGCTGGGAGAGAAGTGACATGTCGTTTTAAAAAATGTGGAGATATGTGGAGATTTTCTCTGTGAGCGACCCGATTGAGGAGACAATGGGTCTGCCTGGAGGCGATTCAAGGCGTTTGTGGATTTTTGGCAGTGTGAATATGACTGGGGTGACAGGGTATTCAACTTTCATGAACTCCAATACATTTTTATCGATTTCCTGATTGTCAAAAAAATGCTGTAGTTTTCCATGTATTTCTGTTTTAAACTGGGCTGTATGACTGGATGGCAACTTTTTATAGAAAGATAAATCTCCTAGTTGTCTTTTTATTTCATTTTGATAGTCCACCCGGTTCTGAATAACTATAGCGCCGCCTTTATCAGCAGGCTTGACAATCACATGCACATCATTTTTCAAGTCAATCAAAGCATCTCTCTGTTCTTTAGGGAGGTTATTAATTGTTTTATATTCCCGTTTTTTATTTAGGATTTGAGATACATCTTTTTCCACCAATCTACAATAAGTCTCTAGAGAGGCGTTCCTGGGTGGACAAAAGGAAGATTTTGCACTGAAGGGTTGTTTTGCCCTGGTCACATTTGCATGAGTGCCATCTACTTGTGTGAGCTCATTGGAAGTGTGTTGGGGCTGAAAAATTCCCTTAGTCTGAGAGTGCGAAAGAACTTGTGAAAATCAATAAAGGTGTTAAAGTCATTGCATTGTGTGGTGGGAACAAAAGAAAGGCCTTTACTGAGGGCTAACTCACATGGGGTGCTTATGATTTTATTGGACAAATTGATCACATTCAGTGATTCTGGCTGCTGCTCAAGGTAGGACCCCCTTTAATTTGCTGCTACTGCTGCTTGTGTAATGTTGTATGCTGCGTGAATGCTATTATGATTCAAGCTGTTGTACTATTCGTATTGCTGTCATTATTTGACCCAATGGCACTGCCAACACTTGAGCTGTTTCCGACCCTGGAATTGAATGCTGATGTGAATCTATAGTTTGTATGTTGTATTGTCTGTCGTTGAAGGTAGTCTAACAGGGAACAGTATGTGTATGTGCCTCTTGGTCACTTCCTATGTGTGAGTTTGCTACAGTGTATTTCCTTTTTAGTTCAAGCTAGAGGTTTTGAGCTTTTTCATGATAGCCATCAGTTCTAAATGGTCATTTCGGATAGAAGACTGACGTGGATCTACATTATGTCTGTTGTGGGTTTGCTGTTCAATGTGATCTGTGACAGGGTGGCTGATATTGTTTCATTATTGGTGACAAGTTAGTACCTCCTCTGTCTATGTAGGCCTATTTCCGTATTTCGTTATCTATGCCTTCCGTACGAGGACATTCTTGGCTGTGTTTGTGTCTATATGTCGCAAGCAGGGGTCGACACTAACGGTTGCCCAACTGCCCGTGGCAAGTTCATTCAGAATCAGAAGCCTTTATTGCCAAGACATGTAAACATGTTTAGGAATTTGGTTTGGTGGACAGTAGAGTTACAACTTTAGGACAAGTGCAAAACAGGACAAGACAGCGCAAAAACAACATACTGCACATAGTAATAAAGTTATCGATTTGGATTTAACATTACAATTTGATTAACTTTTCGGGCAAGTATAGAATATATTATAATCTTGGCCATTTCTTAGAAAGATCACAAGACTAAAATGTTCTAGATTGATATACTATAGGGCCAGGGTTAAGTGTCTTGCTCTATATGCAGGGGCACCAACACATCTTCAGGGCCAGGAATCACACTCGGAAAGCTTTCACTCTCATGTTCACCATTGCATTTACGCTTGTGTGGCCAACTATGTATACATCTCAATCTGATTTAAAAATGCCTGGAATACTTTATAAATTTGTATATACATTTTATGTGAATAGTTGTGAATTAATCAGATCACCAAGCTGCATACAGTACATTTTAAGTCTTTGAGTCTATGTAATGCATCATGGTAAAGCATGTGTGACCGTCCTTCCACACCCACTTTCCCATCTCTGTCCACCTCGTTGTAAAGTCAATATCCATCAAATATAATTGTATTTAGTTAGCTCTACACCGTGCTGAAAATTAATATTAGCTTTCAACATTCTGGTCAAGTGCATCTTCAACCTGCAGGACGTGCTGTCAAATCAATAATTTGTGCATCCTGTTGGCTGATATATACTAGCATCTGTCAAATTGGAAATTCCTAAACTGTAAGATACAAATAGAGTGGTACTGTAACTTGGTGCCATGGTACCAAGAAAGGCATCTTCTCCCAAAACCAACCCATTCTTTTAAAGGACAACTTTCGTTTTCTTCAACCAAGGTTCATGTTTTAGGTTATTAGAAAAAGTATGTGAGTGTAATTTTGTTTTCATTTGCTGCTTTTTTCCGTTTTAGCTATTTTTGTCAGGGGGGCGGATGCCATACTGTGTACGGCTCAATATGTCAGTTTGTCACCTCCCTATTCACATTCAATAGATCTCGTGATCTTTTGTGGACATATATAATTTATTGGGGTCTAGTAAGTAGGACTATAGTAAATAATGCGAAAATAAATCACCATATTTCTTGTACAAAACAATACATATTTTGGACTATGTTCGAATGCCCTGCCCCCCTGTCAAAAATAGCTAAAATCGCTAAAACAAAAGAAAGCAGCAAAAGAAAAACACACTCATCTTTTACTTTCTTTATTAACAACCTAAAACATGAACCTTGGTTGAAAAAAACAAGCTTATTCCCTTGTTGTGGTCCTGGACAGTGTTGACTCCAGCGAGGTTTAATATGCACTGCCCTAAAAACACCAAAAGAGACCTCTGTGCTCTCATCTCAAGATATATAAAAAGCCATATTTGGGGCACGATGGCACAGTTGGTAGTGCTGTCGCCTCACAGCTAGAAGGTTCGATTCCCGCTCGGGGCGCTGTGGGTGCTGGCGGCGTGTTTCCTCTTCCGCGTCATCAGTGCCCATACCCGAAGGCGGGGTTGGCGAAAGGGCCTTTCTGTGTGGAGTTTGCATGTTCTCCCCGTGTCCCCTAGGGTAGGTACCCTCACAAAAACATGCAGTAATCCTGGTCTCTAAACTGCCTCCCCCTGGCCAGCCGGGACGCCTGATGGAGGGGAAAGGAACTGGTTGGAATAACGTGCTCCTTCCACGCGCTACGTCCAACCAGGGAAACTCCCCCCTGTCAGGTGTAAAGGAGCAACTTGGACACTCAAGCATGAAGGAAGCATGAGTTAAGTCCGTTGCTCTCCCTAGGTTGGCGGAGGGTGTGTAGAGCCCAAGATCACATCACAGGATGATTGACACAGGGGTGAAAAATGGGTTACAAAATCGTGGGACAAAAAAAAAAAAAAAAAAGAAAAAAGAAAAGCCATATTTGTTCACTGATATGAGATATAATCTTCAATGTGGTGATACTACGTTATTGTTTTGTGACAAGTTGTACATTTTAGTAGCCATTGAAAGGGATTGCTTGGCAAATAGTACATAGTCTACTTTATACAGAAGGAGATTGCACTCAAAGCGTATACAGTAGGCAGCAGCTCCTATAGGCTTTTCCTTTTGTGTCTTTGGTCTTATCACAGTACCAATACAAAAACACAATCGTACATAGTCGTATTTTTCCGGACAATTTAGTTTAAAATGTCTTTTATCTGTTGTCAGTGTCAGTTTTCTCTGCTCTATAGCTTGACATCTAGCATCCAACTGATGAATACAGACACTTGTTGTGTTGTGCATGTCCCAAATAATAGATTACGCTATTTAAATGTTTTGAATACATATATTTGAACAAAATATGGCTGTTTATTTCCCAAGTTATGGTAAAATGCATATTGAATGTGCAAAACTGTTAATAATATAATAATAATAATAATGGTAATAATAATAATAATAATAATGCAAACAAAAAAAAGTTATTGCAGGCCAAAAATGAGGTCCCAATACTGTTGTCTCCTCATTATCTTTAAATCCTAAACAGAGAAGCCTGCACACATTGTGTTGTCCATCCACTGTGATTTGAGTTACATTTTAAAAGTACACTGAAACCAGGCCAGGTCAGGTTGTGGCCTCCTGGTGGCACTATAATAGGCCAATGTGAAACGGGTGCCATTTCGCTTTTGATGGCAATTGGATGATTTGAGGTATTTTATTCCAAAAATCCACCTGTTGGCGCTATAACAGGCCAATGTGAAAAGGTGGGATATATTCCTCAGCCTAGTAGGAAAGTGCGTGAAAGATTTCACGTAAATTGCACGCTGCGTTCATGATTAGAGGCTTTTTGTTCAAAACAAGCCAATCCTGCAAACTTTGAAAGCCAATGTTGGCCAATTAGGACGGAATATGAAATGTCGGACAGATCCATAAGGCTATAAAAGGCAGATGTGAAAAATGCAGGTCAAAGGTTTGTCCTTGGCCTCTAGGGAGTGTTTCATGCAGATCGGTGCAGTTATAGGTAAAAATTGTGAAAAGCTGCCTCATTGTGGTGCTATAACAGGCTGTTCTGTAAAATTTGGGTCAGAGGTTCATGTTGGCATCTAGGGAGTGTGTGTGCAAAGTTTGGCATCGACCAGGTTACTGGTGCCGGAGATTGGCTGCTAACGGACGGATGGACGGACACACACACACACACACACACACACACACACACACACACACACACACACACACACACACACACACACACACACACACACACACACACACACACACACACACACACACACACACACACACACACACACACACACACAAAACATACTCTCTCCCCATGCCTTCGGCCTGGTGGAGACAATTAGTTACAATCCTTGTATTTTGTAGTTGTATTTTTGTATTTCCTATTTGCGTCCTTCCCACTCACAGCATTCACCTTCCCATCTCTGTTCACCTCATTGTAAAGTCAATTTCCCTCAAATGTAATTATATGTAGTTAGCTCTACACTGTGCTGAAAATGTAGATTAGCGTTAAACGTTCTGGTCAAGTGCATCTTCAAATAACTTCTTCTCTGACTGAAAGACAGTCTTTTGGGAGACATTAGATTCAAACATATATAGGCCTACTACATTTAGAGAGTACAATGACTTCAGGTGGTTAGCAACCCTATAGTCCTCAGTGGGAAACCAAGACCACTGCAGGAGGCTTTCTGTAATGGATCTGGACAGTGAGTGTATGGCTGTATGCCATGCAGGCATACACTCAAATATTGTACACTAAGAATTATTTAGTCTTCATTCTTCCACCATAGCCAGACCACCCTGCCAGGTGCCAAACTTGTTCACGCCCTTGTCTCCTCCTGACTACGGCAACACACTTCTCATCAGGATCCCTATAGCAAGAGCATCCAGAGGCTCCATTCAGAACAGTGCTGCTGATGAGACTGCAGATCTTTGAACATAGAATATAGTGAAAATAACAGATCTAGCTTGTGAGATTTGTGTCGCATCGTACGATTTGTGATGCGTTGTCAGCTTGTAGATCTGTTATTCAGTTTGATTGATATTTGTTTTTAAATGCCAGGTGTAAAAATGCATTGATATAAAAAAAATTATGTCTTTTGTCTTGCCGGATACTTGAATATTTAATTTTTAAAGCAAATTGAGTCAAGTACTGGGGTGTTGAGTACTGTATCCACCACTGGATGTGCATGACAGGCGTGATTTCTTTCTACGTCCGAGCATAGACACGGTAACGCCCACCTGCCTCTGATTGGCCTACCGACACAGCCGGTGTCTCCGAGGTGGAAGATACATGCTGGATAGTCTGCTGTGCGAGGTTACTCCGTGGTGGGAAATACATAAATAATACAAGTCAAGTACGATATATAATAGCTACAAGAGAATGACAGCTTGGCATGCGCGACGGCAACTTTTATTTGTTGTGTGAACTTTAAACATTATTGTACTGTTTAAGTAATAATAGTATTAGTTTAATGTTAGTTTTGATTAATACACGATTAATCAACACTAACACTTTCATTTAGAACACAGCCAAATCAAATCATAGTACATAGGCCTACGTGTTCAATTATTCAATCAAAGCAAACAGCACAAACAATATTAAAGTTACAAATTACTGTCGCGCTCTTTCTCTTGTACTTGTATTATTTCCCACCACGGAGCAGCCTTGCATCTCGGAGGACAGGCAAGAGTGGCAGTGTCGGTAGGCAAATCAGAGGCAGGCGGGGCGTTACCATGTCTATGCTCGGACGTAGAAAGAAATCACGTGCATGACAGAGAGACAGACAGAGCGAGAGCAGGGAGTAGCCTAGCGAGCGACAGGCGTCAGAGAATATTAACTCAGAGCATCTGTTTGCTGCCCTGGGTCACTCCAAGGGCAGGCAAATGAAAACCCATATTAAATATAGAAAATACACATATAAAAGCAGTCAACAAACTGATGGGCTGAGGGCATATGGAAAGACGCTGGGACGCTGTGTGTGTGTGTGTGTGTGTGTGTGTGTGTGTGTGTGTGTGTGTGTGTGTGTGTGTGTGTGTGTGTGTGTGTGTGTGTGTGTGTGTGTGTGTGTGTGTGTGTGTGTGTGTGTGTGTGTGTGTGTGTGTGTGTGTGTGTGTGTGTGTGTGTGTGTGTGTGTGCGCGTGTGTGTGTGTGCGTGTGCGTGCGCGCCCAGAGGACCTCATCGCTGTAAGGAGCCTCGGCTAGTTTGACCGCCTGCAGGGTTGTCAGCTGTCACTCTGTCCTGCACATGTACACACACACACACACACACACACACACACACACACACACACACACACACACACACACACACACACACACACACACACACAGTGCATGCCTGAGCGCATATGCACAGCTCAAGGTTGAGTGTCAAAGCACATCACAAGGTCACTGCAGACATTTGGATTTACTAACGTCCTGATATGAGGCTGCGTTGCACTCGAACCAGACAGTCCAGACAGACTGATGTATGTCTGAGGGCTTGTTCCTATTCTAATATCTCCCATGTGCTTTCCTCCCTATTGACAACCCTGTGTATGTAAACCACACAGTGCAGAGTTCTGCATGGTTGGCTTGACCTTTTCTGACAACATAACCACCGCATCCATGAGTTCCAATCAGCCTCAGAACCTGTGGTTATTATGCATGCATGGCCCTCTCTCTGCCAGATCACTGATCTATAAATATGTACGAAATAATAGAATCTGCGAAGAAAGAAAATAAAAGTTGCAGTGTAGACGGTCATGTAAATACACAGCTCTGACATTTTTGCTTAATAGTTCAGTTGACAAGGGACAATTTCACCACAAACAGCACAAACGGTATATTAGGTTAGATTAATGTTAATAAATGTACATTGCAGCAGCTTAATAGGTTACCATGGAAGTGACACTTTCACATCGTTATTGGTAATGAAATCGTTGTTTTAAAAATATAACAAATAATCTTTGCATATGCAGAATTCTTTAAATATATCCCAGCCGAACACACTGTGATAATGACAGTCGGCATTAGTCTTCACAACCCCTGTGAGGTATTTTCCAGTGGCAGCTTTTATTGTTTAACCGCAGCCTTTGAAGTGTCAATTACTGCTCTACCAGGAGGGAATTCAGGTGCTGTGGATGTCAGCCCTAAGCTACCGTTATCATTAAAAATGAGTTGAGATGTTTCACTGATGCCCTTAGTTTGAGTTTATTGTATACGGCAGTGCAACAGAACAGAAGGTTCAGCACTGAGTGCCCCAACTGAAAGCGGCCTATTGCAAGTTCAGGGAACGAACAACAATGGAACCATGATTACTATTCTTTATTCTGCAGCTTAGAATCTTTTTATTGGAAGTTCTTCTTTTTAGTGAAACGAAAGTTTTCTCTCCGTAGTCTCCGGTGACATACAAATTATTAATATCCATGAATTCAAGTCTCCATGAGGTGAGTAATCAATAGAAAAAAGGCATTTTGGAGGTTAAAGGGTAAGACCACTTTTTGAGAGGTTTGGGTTGTTTTCTTACTTTATTATGGGCAAACTATTCCATTCCATGAGTTATTTCGCTCCGTTGTGTATGGAGTTCATTTAGTGCCATAAATATTTGCACTCGTGTTTCATAACTTAATGAAATTTATTTTGTGCACCACAAAACATTAACTCACACGTGTTTCATGATTTGTAGATTTTCTTTGCGCCACAAAAAATAAAGTCACGCGTTTTTCATAACTTGTATGTTTTTTGTGCACCACAAAAATATAATTCACATTATTTTACGAATTGTAAAAATGCAAATGGTGTTTTACAAATCTAAAATTTCTACAAATCTCGTGTGTGGATCACAAATTAATTTGCAAAGTTGCAAAGTTACAAGCTGTGGGTGGTACAAACTACAAAGTGTCAACAATTTACAATTTAGGCATTTAGCAGACGCTCTTAATCCAGAGCGACTTACAATAAGCAAGAACAAAAGCATGGGAATACATCACAAAAAAGCATTTATCATAAAACATGCGTAAGCTAAGAAAGTAACAGTGGAATATCTATATTATGAGACTATACATATAAACTATATATATATACTACTATGCTATACATATGTACTATGGCGTGCTATGACTATATACAATGCAATTATAGTGCCGTCTACATAACATGCTATAAGTCTGTATCAGATGCTATCTAAGTCTACAGAAATGCTATCTAAGGGGGTAGGGTAAGTGCTATGGGCCATGATGGAGTCTAAAAAGGTGGGTTTTCAGACTACGGCGGAAGATTGGGAGTGATGCGGCAGTTCTGACTGCAATGGGAAGTGCATTCCACAGTTTTGGAGCCAGAAGGGAGAAGAGTTTGGGACGTGTGGAGCGTTGTCCCGGCGTTTTTAGTGAGGGTACTTCCAGCTTCCCTGCGTTGGCTGATCTGAGTGCGCGGGAGGGTTTGTAGGGTTCAATCATACTTGCAAGATATGGGGGAGCCATACCTTTGGTTGCCTTGAATGCCAGCATCAGAGTTTTGTATTCTGTGCGGGCAGCGACCGGGAGCCAGTGGAGGGAGCAGAGCAGGGGGGAGACATGTGAGAATTTTGGCTGGTTGAAGACCAAGCGAGCTGCGGCATTTTGGATCAGCGGCGGAGCACAGGAAATTCTCTCAACTACAGCTCACATCTTTGGAGAGTAATAATGGGAGAATAAAATATACTCATGGCTTTAATGATTAGACTATACATATCAGTAGTCAATTGCATAAAGATACCTTTTAATGAGTGATAGTTGTTTGAGAGTGATAAGCTCTTATAGGACAAACTATAAAAATGTAATGAAAAGCCCTGGGAACATATAGACTAGTTTAATTCATATGGGCTATCGCTCCCTCATTTCTGTTTTTTACTTACTACCGATTTATCTTGCACGGCCACATTTTAAGTATTTTTTTGTATTTTGTTTGTACAGCACATACACGATGAAACGGCATCTATTTGGAATTTATATGGCAGTATGCATCAAAATCATTTCATTTGTTAGGTAATTAGGTATTTGTGTGTACACAATGCACCAGGATACAATTCAATTTAGACCAAGTGTGGTCTGCGAACCCCCAGGGGTTCTTGAGGGGGTTGCAGAAAGTCCAAAGATAAATTATCAATATAGGAACCAAATGGAAACTTATGTGGTTGACTTGAGTGTACTGGAACCAAATGGTCTTTGGTCATTTGAGTGTACAAATGGACCCTTGGTTTCATGTGTACACTATGAGTTATGGTCGTCTGTGCTCTAATGCAAGGGTTCTCAGCTGTTTTCAGAACATCTTGGCATTCTTTTGAAATATATTTTTTGAAAATGTTACCACACATTTATTTTAGGTATCCTTGACAAGCGGATACCAAATAAGTTTTCCATTTCATATTCATTTTTTAGTGAATGATTGCTCTTAAGTAATATGCTGCATATAATGTACTGTGAAATTCAGTCCCATACAATACATACTGTATTAACGGGGTAGTGGCCAAATACAACTCCATCCGGTTTCTATGGCATAGGGTCCTCAGTCATGAGTAGTGCCATCTATGCTGCACAATGTTCACTAATGTTGGTTGAATTAAGTATTTTCTTTTACATATTACAAGTAAGACGCGCAAACGCGGGAAGCGAACGCAGCTCGTGTGTGTGTGGTTGTGTGTGTGTGTGTGTGTGTGTGTGTGTGTGTGTGTGTGTGTGTGTGTGTGTGTGTGTGTGTGTGTGTGTGTGTGTGTGTGTGTGTGTGTGTGTGTGTGTGTGTGTGTGTGTGTGTGTGTGAGGGTGTGTGTGTGTGTGTGTGTGTGTGTGTGTGTGTGTGTGTGTGTGTGTGTGTGCTACAGCTGCGCCCTGTGTGTGTGTGTGTGTGTGTGTGTGTGTGTGTGTGCTACAGCTGCGCCCTCTGGTGGCGGGCGGGTGGTGTCACAGCGGGACAGACACACACACAGACACACACACAGACAGACAGACATGAGCAGCAGGGTCTCATAGTAAGTGGCTCACTGCGTTCGCAACTATGACTAATAATTAGAGCTGTGTTTTCAGTGCTTTCAGTGTTTAACATAAAACCATGAACACCGAACAGCCTTACTGTATATCTCATTTAAGTATGAACTGTTGAATTAATGAATGCATCCATCCATCAACTAACTGTTGGCAACTGTAGATGCCTTCCGTATCTACAGTACAAGGTACTGTACATAGATGCTCTAACCCTCTCTCACTGTACCTGACATCCCTTAGCGATCAAAGATCCTCTAACTTGTCTGTAACCAGCTTGGGGCTTATCAGATTTGATCTGTCACAAGTCTGTCAAGCTCCTCTTCAAGCCTTCGGGGCATACGCCTCGTTATTCATGTAGCATATTCATATAGCCTACTGTAATAAAATGTAGGATGGAACGTAAACAAATTAACCTGTCATCTGTCTAACATGTAATCTTAATTCAGTGGTTCTCAAACTTTCATGTCAAGGATACCTCAAATTAATGTGTGGTAACATTTTCAAAAAATATGCAGACATTTCAAAAGAATGGCAAGATGTTCTGAAAACAGCTGAGAACCCTTGCATTAGAGCACAGACGACCATAACTCATAGTGTACACATGAAACCAAGGGTCCATTTGTACACTCAAATGAACCTGTATAGTGTATAGGGACCATTTGGTTCCAGTACACTCAAGTCAACCACATAAGTTTCCATTTGGTTTCTATATTGATAATTTATCTCTGGACTTTCTGCAACCCCCTCAAGAACCCCTGGGGGTTCGCAGACCACACTTTGAGAACCAATGGTCTAAATTTAATTGTATCCTGGTGCATTGTGTACACACAAATACCTAATTACCTAACAAATGAAATGATTTTGATGCATACTGCCATATAAATTCCAAATAGATGCTGTTTCATCGTGTCCGTGCTCTATAACAGCCAGTTAAAAACAAACAAAATACAAAAAAATACTTAAAATGTGGCCGTGCAAGATAAATCGGTAGTAAGTAAAAAAACAAAAATGAGGGAGCGATAGCCCATATGAATTAATCTAGTCTATATGTTCCCAGGGCTTTTCATTAACTTTTTATAGTTTGTCCTATAAGAGCTTATCACTCTCAAACAACTATCACTCATTAAAAGGTATCTTTATGCAATTGACTACTGATATGTATAGTCTAATCATTAAAGCCATGAGTATATTTTATTCTCCCATTATTACTCTCCAAAGATGTGAACTGTAGTTGAGAGAATTCCCTGTGCTCCATCCCCCCACCCCCTGATTGGTCCAATACACTAGCCAATGAGGTTCTAGAGATTCGCAAATAGAGATTCGTGTTTTCAAGATTCACAGGTATGAGAAGTCACAGCCAAGAGGAAGTCACACAGCTGACACTTTGTAGTTTGTACCACCCACAGCTTGTAACTTTGCAACTTTGCAAATTAATTTGTGATCCACACACGAGATTTGTAGAAATTTTAGATTTGTAAAACATTGCATTTTTGCAATTCGTAAAATAATGTGAATTATATTTTTGTGGTGCACAAAAAACATACAAGTTATGAAAAACGTGTGACTTTATTTTTTGTGGCGCAAAGAAAATCTACAAATCATGAAACACGTGTGAGTTAATGTTTTGTGGTGCACAAAATAAATACAAGTTATGAAACACGAGTGCAAATATTTATGGCACTAAATGAACTCCATAGTTGTGTTGTTTATTAGCAATTTAAGAAATAAAAATAGTCTCTCATTGACTTCCATTGTAACGGGGAAACAGCTCTCAAAGTCACTCTTTTAGCACATAGACCAACGCAACAAAAGCTGATTCTGACAGTTTATGACATCAAGAAAACTCATGCGGTTTTATTTTCGTCTTTTAAGATAGATTTATAAAGTTACTATTTTAGTCGGAGATAGACTCAAGCAGTACTGCGGCGTTCCCAACTCTCGCAGGTCGTCTTGCGAGGTTTCGTTTGTAAACGGAAGTCTCCACGCTGTTTGAGATGCACCCAGCTGCAGCCTCGCATACGAGCAATACCAGACACAGACACTTTACACACTTCTAGTGTGTCTTCTAAAATGTCTCCCTCAAACACGTCCATTGTGTATGTTTTTAGTGACAAGCGGACAAGATCAAATCCATTTGTTTACATCCCCGTCGTTTCCAATAAGGAAGTGGTGTACAGTTTTGGTCCAATCAGATCGTTTTGCAACAGCAGTGATTCGGTCGGCGTAGGCATACCTACCGGATCTTCTTTCTACACAAATTAGTCAAAACAAGACAAAGTTGAAATTTCTTATTAAAAATAAAACCGCATGAGTTTTCTTGATGTCATAAACTGTCAGAATCAGCTTTTGTTTATGTGCTAAAAGAGTGACTTTGAGAGCTGTTTCCCTGCTACAATGGAAGCCTCTAAAAAAGTGGTATTGCCCTTTAACTATCCCTTTAAAGCTCAGGAAGTACAGTGGTGGCCTGGTTCCACAGCCCCCAAGGCTGCATCGTGCATACTGTACCTTTAGTGTACTTGAGCAAGTACACTATGTTCCCGATGAGAAGGTAGATGTGTTGATGTTGCTTCCAGCGTCTGGGTGAATATAGCACACGTTGTGAAGTGCTTTTGATAAAGCTTCTATGGAAACCCTTATTCTATAGAAATGCTTACGATTGTAATGCAGAGGTGTTCACAGCGGACGCAAGCTGGCAGGACAAACTCGTAGCCTTTGTCAGTGCGTCTGAACAGTGCAACGGAACATTTGCCATTCACAGCAGCAAGATGAGCACTTTCAATGAACTGGTCTCTTTATCATTTCATCTTCCATCACTCCAAGCTGGCACGCATGCACGCACGCACGCACGCACGCACGCACGCACGCACACACACACACACACACACACACACACACACACACACACACACACACACACACACACACACACACACACACACACACACACACACACACACACACACACACACACACACACACACACGCTAGTTCATGCAGGACATACAGTACTACTGTGTAATGATTTATGCTGGTCTCTGTGCATGGTTTCTGAACTTATGGCAAACAACGACTGTATTGATTTTAGGAGATAAGTCTGCCTCTAAAGTAGCCGTCGTGTCTGCATACAGCATAGAGTCCATTTAGAAGTGTGTGTATAAACTGCTTGCCCTCCGTCCTGAGGCAGTGAAGCAGCACAGGCGTCTTCCAGTGTCCCAAGTATTGCCTGTGTGTCATTGATCACTATCAGGTAGTCTCTGAAGAGGTTCTTCCAGGTACTGAAACATAATACCGTGGGCAGACTCGATCACAAACGTTTGGAAGAAGGCAGGGGTGGACAGTAACTATGTACATTATACTTATACTGTAAGTATACTATAAGTACAATTTTGAGGTATTTGTACTTTACTTGAGTATTTCCAATTTCCAATATTTTTACTTCTACTCCACTACATCTCAGATCTAAATATTGTTTATTATGTTTATTTTACTCTACATTTATTTGAAAACTATAGTTACTACAGTAGTTACTTTGTATATTTTGATTATTATTTAAAACATATACATTAACCACTGCAGCCCTATACATTTCGGCCATTTGAAAATAGCAGATCTACAAGCTCAAAATGTGGCGCATCGCGAGCTGGAGGTGAGCCCCCTCCCTGACTAAGACTGAATGATGTCCATCAAATGCATTGAGTTGGCACTGTGGGTGGCAGAACTGGAGAATGTGTAATAAATGTGTCTGGAGACTTTATTAATTCCCCAACATGTGTTGACATAACCGCCCCAAATTAATTCATCACACTGCGTAAAGTAAACCTTTCCGACCAATCTGGCAATGCTGCCAGAGACTGCATGCCATCGGCATAAACTCTAACAATTCAAAATGAAGTTTAAATATTACACACTCGTCACACACCACTTAACATTAAAAAAATATTGTTTCTATGTTTGCACTCTAAGCCTTATTTGTGTAATCCAATAAGCAACTCTCACTCTCACTGTCTATGAATGGGGTAAACGTAAAGGCATTCCTCTCATACTGAGATGTTCAAGAAATTAACTATGATCAATGATTGAATATAATGCAGATAAAGTATGAATGATTAAGTGAAATTGCTCTATTTTCTCTATTATGTGAAGTACTTACAGTACACTGTAATGTGTACAGTGTATGTACTATAGACTAGAGCCCCCAATTGTTATTTTATTCTGTAATTTTGTCGTTTCCCTTTATTCTGTAGGCTTATTTAACTTATTTTCTGTTGTTTATTATTATGGCTGAATAATATTATAAGAATTTAAGCCTATACTTTGTATTCCCCATTTATTTCATATTTGAAACGCTTATGTGGGGACACAACATTTTTACTATATTTAAATTGTCTCGAGGGGATATGGAGTGTGTGTTGTGTTGTCTAACCTCAATTGTAGATGTGGCATCAGGCGCAAACAAATCTCAGTCAGCTTCAAATTTGACACACGTGTTCCACACCACCACAGGGAGTGCAGTGCCCGGTGTCGTGCAGTGCCCGGAGTCTGTCGGACCCACGGTTGTCCAGAGCTGCCACAAAAAGGCATCTGCGCGGGCTCTGGACAGGGCCCCTGCCCATGCAGTCTCCATATATGGCCTGCATAGACTCCATATTTGGGCATGCCTGACAAAGAATTCCATATATGGGCATAAAAGGGACACAGACATAATAGCTGGGTGCATGCATTTCCAACTTGCATCATTCCAAGTAGGCCAGTGCTTAACGGGCACGGGCACCGCTCTAGTTTAAAAGTGCAAAGTCAAAACCGGAAGTTGAAAACCAAGGTCCAGTTCAATCTCTATTGAATGTATACAGGCATAACAAAAATAGTTAATCTTAAAATTGACCGATCCAATTCCGATTATTAGAATTTTAGTATCTGTCGGAGGCGATTTTTCCCGATCCAATATTTCTACAGTATATCACAATAGTACAATATCCAATCTAATATCATGATCAATTTTTTTTGCTCCTGATCCGATTCTGATCATTTGAAAATGAAGTGATTGGCCCCGATTTACGATCACGCGATCAGATCGGGACAACCTTAGTTATAATCTCTTCACTAAAAAGGTAAAAATATACTTTATTAGCCCCTTGGGGAACCTTGTCCTCATTGCATTTGACCCATTCCAACTACCGTGCTAAGAAGCAGTGAGCAGCCACAGTGCAGCGCTCAGACACACACACACACACACACACACACACACACACACACACACACACACACACACACACACACACACACACACACACACACACACACACACACACACACCATCTCTCCCTCATGGTACCGCTCTCTCAACTCTCATCACTCGGCTCATCTAATTTGCTCCACTTGGGAATAGTTTGCAGGTTTTGTCACTATGTTACATTTTGCAGGTTTTCCCATTGTGTTGGAGTGCTAAAGCTTTCAAGTCTGGTTTTGTTTGACAAAATAAAAATAAATTCAACAGTCTAATCCAAATTGTACTTTGATTGACACCATTGGTTGGTCTTGTTTGTTTCCCCCAGTGTACACTGTGGGGAAAACAAACCACACCGATGCCCCTATGGTGGCATCACTGGCGGCATTCCAATCTGACATCCGCCATGAATGAAGTCGTTGCTCGCCACACAGCTAACTGGCGAATGATCTGACAAGTTTAAATCGTTGACCCACTTTTTCACCTTGGCTGTCTAGTTGTTGGCTTGTTGCCACTCCTCGCTGAAGATAAGAGAGAGCTATCCTCTAAACCAGTGGCTCCCACCTTTTTGGGTCGTGACTCGTGACCCCAAAGAGAAATGTGATGTCTATGGTCTTCCCCGGTGTAATGAACTGATGTCCACACAGTTGGGATGATATTGTAGTGAATGCTTTACTGAAAGTATCGTGAACAGTACAGGCATATAGCATACATTCTGTCGACTACTACCACTCGGCTTCCTAGTGATGTCATCGTTCCTCTTAAAGCTGTACACTACATCCCTTCCTTTCTTTTAAGAAAATGAAACAAAGCAATGTCTGCCAGACTCTGCCTAGGTTATATTTCTGAACATTCAAATAACCATTACTGTTACAAATCACAAATAGAGATGCACTATTTTCTTTATTTTTTTTACACTGGTTCAATGTGTTTTAAACTTCCAACAACAGTCTCTGTGGCGCTTTGTCTGTCAGGCCTTTGAGGGTATCTCCACAAGTTTTCCTTTCTTCTGCTGACCTACAAGCACCACATCTCCTTCCCTCAGTGTGTGTTGTGATGCATTCCTCCTTTTGTCTGCATATGCCTTCATCTTTTCTTTCTTGGAGCCGTCTCTGGAGCGAGTATAGTATCCTCCCGAGGCAACGGGGCAGTGGGGAGTCTGATCGACCAGGAGATAGTCACCTGATGGAAAAGACCCACAGAAATCCACAGAGAGTTTCTGCCACGGTCCTTGTGGGAGCTCTGACATCTGTAATGGCTGGTGCACCGTCGTAGGAGTAGATGACTGACAGGGAATGCAATGGGAAACCAGTTCTTTGGCCTGTCTGTCTATCCCAGGGAACCATACCTGCTTTGTTTTAACAATGCCTTGATGGCCTTCATGCGCAAGAGCGAGGGCTTTGGCCTGTAATGTCTTTGGTATTATCAGTCTGTTGCCCCGAAGAAGAAGACAGCCTTCTTCAAGCCTTCAAGCCGGAGCGAACTCATTGTGGATGGCGGGACATGTAGTCGGCTGGATTTGTTTTCCCCGCTTTGTGGATCACCTTGAACTTGTAAGGCTGGAGTCTGAGAGCCCACCTCTCAATCCTGGCTGGCGGCCTAGACTTTGGGTTGTTGAAGATAAGTTCTAGAGGT
>NC_139709.1:25222618-25335118 GCF_964188405.1 Protomyctophum parallelum | reverse complement strand
AACACTGGTATGAAAAACCTGATTTTGAACTTGTACCCAACACATGGCAAGAAACCCAAAGCCACAACAGCTACGTCGCTATTGCAACACCCACAACACCATCTTACACACTACACCCACACACACTCACACGGCAGTGACGTCACACACTTACCTTCACAGTGTTCGGGACCTATCTCCTCCTATCGCGCCCAACGCCAACACTCGACACCACCCGCCAAACACTGGTCATTGCAGTGCCACCAAAGATGCCTCCTGTCCACACTCACGGCGGCAATGCATTTGTTTACTACAAACATTATCGCCCCAAGCACCCACACCCCCGGAACACTGTTCACCTTTCACCACGCTAAATTCGCCAGGTCTATGCAAGTGAGCACGAATTACATGTGAGAAAATTAATTCACAAGCCCACAAATGCCATTCAAATGCCATTCAACACACACTACGACTCGCTTACAATTCGCCAACCTTGCAACTACTACCCCGTCTTTTAAGCCACTCCCCTGTGCTGCTCTGATCTCTGAGTCTCCCTGACAGTCCTGTCCGCAGGAGAAAAAAACAAGGAGACGAATTCTCGCCTCACGATTTTGCTTATTCCTTCTAAATCTCTGTATAAAAAATATCGCTTACTCAGCGAATCTCTTAGTTACATCAACATTGTTCTTCCACAGTACTTGGTTTGTGCCAAACTATTACAATTACACCGTTCAAATTCGCCATTTCGCCTGCCGAGTACTTTTCATTGCGCGCACACACACACACGCACACGCGCACACACACACACACACACACACACACAGGAATAGCCATGCAAGCCTTTACACGGAGGCAGCGAGACAGGACGTTATAATCTTGAGTTTCATTAAATAACTGTCTTTCTCCGCACGCGCACGTGCGCACACAACATTATTCAAGTGAAATGTGTAATATTGGGCTAATATAGGTAATAGGCTACCAATATGTGGGTAGCCTTAGCCTACAGGGATTTACCCACGGAATGAATATATATAATATATATAATCATCTATACCAGGGCTGCCCACACTTTTTTTTACTTCAGAAACGACCAGCTCATATACCCACCAAATAAAACTATCATCCCATTGGTTTTTTTTTTGGTATTTGACTTTGCTACTGATGATTGTACACAACAACAAATATTGCACTGTGTGTTTGAGCTGACAGGCCCTTTTTGATGTCAATCAATCAAGTCATCTCAGGTCATCTCAAGCGGCAGATGCAAAAATCGTTTTTTATAATAAAAGTATATATATTTTTAGGGCCATGTCATGTGGTCTACCTGCAAAGCCTTTGTGATCTATACTGGTAGATCCTGATCTACCTTTTGGGCACCGCTTAACGTCAGATCAGCCGTTTTGTCGGTCAGCGCCAAAAATGCTCCCCGACAGCATAATCGGAGCAAATACCGGGCAGTGTGTATGAGCCATAACGTGTTGACTACACTACACTAATAAGGACACATAATAATAACTAATAACCCATCCGTTACTACATGTGGAGTCAACTCCCGCAATTTCCTTCTTTCTTTAGTGCGCGGCAACGTAACTCTGGGATGAGCGGCCGCGAAATTCTAGTATTTGAACAAATGAAACATATCCTGGTCTAACTGGAATTCATTTGTATATAAGGAGAAAAGTAAGGGGGATAAGATAGTCCCCTGTGGAGCACTGGTGTTAAGCACAGTGATGTCGGACAGAGTATCATTAACACGGACCTGTTGAGGACGGTCAGAGAGGAAGTCTCTGACAAGATGGATAATACCTCTATTTACCCCTATGTCAATGAGTCTCTGCAGAAGGGTGTGTATCTGCATGCTGTTGAAAGCAGAGGTAAAATCAATAAAAAGGACCCTGGCAAAGTGGGAGGGGACTTGGAGATGCTTTTTTTTGGGTGTCAAACTAATTTTGGGTCACGGTCAAAATATGTGACTTAATGTGGGCCAGACCAGTTTGTGTATGCACTTGAATGCACGCGGGTGTATGTTTGACAAGTAACAGAACAAACAGAACACCAGCACTCATTTTTCTATTTAACAGACACGCACACTCACTCACGCACGCACGCACAGGCACACACAAAATTATTTGAACGGAAATACTTTGTTTTCTCACATGAAGACAATTCTCAAACTCAAAAAAACACCAAGTTGCAGCTATTAACATCTAGGAGCCTCTAAAGTGAACAGCTACAAAAGCGGTTTCACTTCTGAAATGCTATTTCAGAAGTGAAACAATTTTCACTATTTCCTTCGTCTGGTCCTAGAGGATACAACCCACAACTTACAGGACCCCGGATAGGCCACTTGGGATGGCAAAGATATGTGCTCCAGTGAGCGTGGAAAAAGAATGGATAATAATTCACTAATGCAGCATAGGTACCACTAGGGCTTGGAGGTGCTTGAGCACGGAGGGACACCCTAAGAAGGCCATAGCACCCCCAACAAATGTCAAATATGAATTTGTAGTTTGGGTTTTCTAGATCTGGATCGCATCTCTGATATGCTGGTGGATGAGGTTTCTACTTGCTCTGTGTGTATGTGTGCGCAATACAGTTGGAGTGATTCTGTTCTACTTTTGTGTGTGTTGTGTATACAGTCTGGCTAAACCAAGCACATGACGTTCACCACGTGCATGGTCTCCAATTGTTGTTAATTGTATCAGTTACATCAGTCCCATGGGTGTCATCTCATCATCTGTCTGTCGTATTATCAATTGTGTGAAATTCCTTTGCCAGAATTGAGTGAGACTAAAAAGAATGTGCACAGATATTATCCTACAGATTGACCATTTCAGGGATTCACAGACAGCCATTGGCACTTCAGTGGATTGTGGATTGTTAGTGCTCTCTCTCTCTCTCTACTCTCTGTTGCAGTCTATGCTGGTTTTGGTTGTAGGCTACTCTACAATTTACCATGTATATAGCCAATTCATAAAGTATGTTGACGTACGTCCTCCATACAGCAATTGAACACCAACAGTGAATAAGGCCTATAGGCTATTATATTGTGATCGCAGCTTCAATGCTTCTCCAATGCTGCACACTCCCATTCATCAGCATGCTGTTGGCCAGAGAGGAAGGCCAAGGAACAGAGGTGGCTGCGAGTTTCATTGCTAATAACCATGGAGCAGATTCATACTGTCACTCCCAGTGTTAATTACACTGCAGTTTAGTGCACTTAGGGAGACCATTAAGAATATTTTTTTTGGCAGGGTCATGATCCTACTGTGGCAGACTTACTACAGACGAATATAATGTGGAGGACACACACTACACCTGCTGTATGTAGAAACAAAGGTTGTACATTTAGTTCGCCGTAAGATGATTTGCCAGGATTTGCATGTAAAATCAGGTCATGTTGCTTAATATCATTAGAGTATGCCATTGCCACAGGCATTAGTGACATTTTGCAGTAGCTTGCTACTGCAAAGGTCAATTTTACAAAATTGAACTACTGGAGTTGCAAAGATTTGGGCAGTAAAATAAAATACATTACACTTTACAATTCAGGAGACGCTCTGAATCCAGAGCGACTGAGCAAGAACAACACATGGTAATACATCAAATACATGACAAATTGTCATCAAGAATCATATGTAACCTAATAAGAACCTAACATCCGACTAACAGTGGAATATCTATATAATGAAACTATGCGTATACGCTATAGAGTGCTATGTCTATTGTCTACATAATATGCTCTCTATAAGTTGTCCTGCCATGCATGATGTAGATTGACTAAACTTACTGCATGTTATGGTTAGAAGTTAGGCTGTATTTACAACCTGCACACCTACAAACATCTTAGCAGATATGAGACTCTCTCATATTGACTGTGCAATATTATTTTTCTCTTCATTTTTCCTCTGCAGTCTGCACCCACATTCCACAAACCAATTATGTTTGTTGTGTTATGCCTGAATGTACAGAGTGAGTGAGTTTTTTTTCTTTATTTTCTTTATTATTATTATTTTTTTTACCTTGAGCTGTCAAAGTTCTTTGAGGTGGTGTCCTCAACGTGTAGCCTGTGATTGAAAGGTAAACAGTTTCTAAGAGCAGCGAGTACACAGTTACCATGCAGTACATTGTGTGAGGCCTTGTACCCACTATGCTCCTTTTGCTGAGCACCAGCTTCTTGTTCTGTGTTGTTTTCAATAGCAATAGAACTTGCGGGCACCTCTGGGCGCAGGTCTGCAAACATCTGCGTTTTTTTTCTCTTGTGTGTGGGCAGTGTGGCCACCTCAGAGCGCTTCAAGGTAAACTAGAAAAAGTGCCCTTCTGGGCACAGGTCTCAACCAGGAGGATAGGAGTGTGTGTGATGTTTGGCAAAATGTTTAGGAGTAATATAAACATGTTTTTTTGTGATGATGATTTTGTACAAAACGGGCTACTCCTGAAAACTTTGGAAGGCAATCTTAGCTAATCAGTGTAGAATCTGAGAAGTCCAACAGGTTCGTCTTGATCACATGACTACAGAGATCATGTGTACCGATCTGCGTGAGATTTGGATGAAATCTGTGCGACTAACATAAACAATGTGTTTTGCAGAAATCGGCCTCATGGTGGCGCTATAACCGGCAGATGTGGAGGGATGCAGGGAAAATGTTTTTCCATGGCCTCTAAGGAATGCGCATACATAAGTTGTCGATGCAGTTCTAGGTAAAAACAGGAATTGGCCTGTTATAGCGCCACCGTGAGGCTGATTTGGGAAAAGATAGTGGCATGTCGTCCTCGGCCTAGTGGAAATGTTCGTGTATAATTTCATGGAAATTGGACACTGTGTTTGTGATTTGTGGCATTTTGTTCGAAACGGACCAATCATGTGAGCTTTGTAAGCCAATCTTAGCCAATCAGGATGGAAGATGGGAAATTGTGCAGATCCGTGTTGATCACATGACTATGGAGATAGTGTATACCGAATTGTGTGATGTATGGATAAAATATGTACGAGTTATCCACAGAAATGTGTTTTGCCTAAATCGGCCTCATGGTGGCGCTATAACAGGCCGTTGAGGAATATTTGGGGAAGAGGTTCGTCGTTGGCATCCAGGGAGTGTGTGTGCACAGTTTGGCATGGATCGGGCCAACGGTGCCGGAGATTAGCTGATCGCCTAGATCATAGAGTGTAGACCAATAGAGGAAAGATAGGCAACATGTGTTTAGATTTACAATGTGCATTACATCAGTGGTTCCCAAAGTGGGGTCCGGGGACCCCCAGGGGTCCTTGAGGGAGTTCCAGGGGGTCCCCAGCTAAATGATAGTTTGGAACCAAATGGACCCTTGTGTCTAACTCTCAGATTAACATTGATTTTACAATATAAATTGGGGTCCCAGAGATAGAAATGCTATTAACTGGGGGTCTGTAGACTAATATGCATGTCAAACTAAGGGTCCTTGAAATTAAACGGGTCGAAAATCACTGCTAGAGCCATACAATCTTCTCTTATGGGTGTCTGGCATATCTCTTCAAATGGGGGTCCGTGGGCTAATTAGTGTCAATTTGGGGGTCCTTGACATGAAAAAGTTTGGGAACCACCATACACCGAGAGCAAAGGAAACTATGCAAGGCACCAATCTGTTCATCGGGTTCAGCTTGATCAAGGACATGCAGCCAGGAGGAGCTGACTATCGAACACTGCCGCCTCCATCTTATATCGCTTTCAATGTAGCAATATAAGATGATTCATATTGTTCCTTGAAATATATCTATCATGTCTAGTCTACTATCTATGATGATTTATAGCCCTGCACCCAGTTGAAACTGCATGAGAAAACTAAAAGATAGCAGTCCGTTAAGGGCGATGCTAGTGTTTCTGTGGGAGGACGGTATAGGCTATACATTGTGAGATGCATCCAAGGACATGGTTTCCTCACTGCTCGCTTTAACAATGACTTTTGTTAGATTTTGACAACAAATCAAAGCCCAGCAAAGACATTTTCCTCCATGAAGTAAGATGAAGGTGGGATGATGGTCCGAATTCACAGAGGGAGGCAACAAGAGGGAGTCACGGTCCATAAGGTGTGAGTGTGTCACTCATGCTCTGGGAAAAAAAAATCTTCACACATGGTTCTGAAGAGAAAAGCAGCACTTTGTTGTAGCCTCAACAACATCTTGACTGCTCCGGAACGCTGATGAAACCCACACAGCAGGGTGCGAGAATGAACAGAAGAAGGTATAAACACAGAGAAATATATCTGAAATGTGCTTGCAGTTCAGTGGATGCATGAATAACAGATAAATTAAGTGAGTGTATAGAGGGAAAGTGTTTACGATGTTAGATGAGGACAGAGAGCTCATTATTTTGCATACAGACGGCAACAAAACAGGTGAACGGTCTAACTTTTAGTTAACATTCAACAATGCTCCAAGGAGAGATGGGAGGAGACTGCAGACAGCATTTACTGATAAATTGTGATACAATTCCGTCACCGGCAGTGGCCGGGTCGGGCTGCTGCCAGCGGGTGGAAAGCACTGGGACTCCATTGTCTCGTTGTACGGATCATGACAGTGTTGGTGTGGAGGAGGACAACCAGACTATAGTGATTGTAACACTTTATTATTAGTGTGTGTGTGTGTGTGTGTGTGTGTGTGGGGGGGGGGGGGGGCAACACGTTGCAAACTGATGCAGCAGCGATCAGCAGTTTGCATTTAAGACAAAATAAGCTTTCTTTTGCTGTGGGCCTTGGAAAAAGGCCCTCTTTGATCTAACTCCCTCAGCACCCTGGAAACCCATTACCCTGAACTGCCTAGCACTCAATGTGTTAATAGGTATCGACAATGGATGACTTTAGTTTAGCTGTGTGCCGTAAATAGGCAGACCTGACAATGCTCAGAACAGGATTTCATTTGTATTATGCTAGATATTTATTACTTTGTACGACAAAAAAACAAATACAAATCCAGAGCAGACTATCACTTGAGTAGGCCTACTAGGGCTACTGCGTCCTATTGACGCCATCTGATAACTCCATATGCAGATTTGTTTTAATATTTAGATTTTGTACAACAGCCGATACGTCCAACTTCCCTCTTCACTCCCTTGGGTCCTCCTCTGCAATACACACAGCGATTTGAAGTCAATCGGTGCGGGTCAGATCAGTGGTGCTGGACAGACAGATCACCATATATGCACATATTCCCATATATGGGCATATTGGTCGATTGGCGCTGTGATGTAGATATGAGGGGCTACGTAACGTAGTGACCCAGACTGTGCGTATAGTGGTCCGGACCTCTAGTGCTATACAATAACAGACAGATACCGTATGCAAACTATGTCCCGAGGAGTTAATATCAGATACTGAGTATCTGTTTGTGAAAGGCTATATTGACAACCCCTACACACGCACATGCACACAGTAGTACATAACACACACACACACGCACAAACACAGACACTAACGGAGAGAGAGAGAGGGAAGAGCTGTGTTCTCTCAGTCGGTTACTGGCCATATCTCTCTCTCTTTAAGATACGAGGAGTCAAAATACACCTGCCTTCTCCCCAGCTGCACCTTGGAGATAAGTCTCTCGCATGCAAAATGGTGACGTTAACATGAGAATAAAAAATGAAGCAGTTTATTTTAAATCCAAAAAATTGAGGTGTGGAGGTGAGGCGGATGAAATGTGAAAGCTGGGAACCCGTCGGCTTGTTGGGGATTTTTGCGTTTCATGTTTCACAGAGAAGTTACTGTATTTAATCCTCAAACATCTGTGTTCAGACTTAATTTTAGACGCAGCTGATTTAAAAACAACTAAACTAACAAACTATAAAAAATATAGTATAGTAATGATGATGAACCTGGGTGGGATCCGGAAGCATGCGGTCTCAGGACTTGACACCTGTCAGAGCGACTTCAAATGCTACTTAAATTAGTAACACACTTTCTTTTCATGTTTATGGATTGGAGTTTTCAATGCAAGGGAATGAAAGTCTCATCATATTTCTGAACTGAGTGGTTATTCAGGACATTAAAGTGCCATTGATTTTCGGAGACACCCCTGAGCTTGACTTTGAACCAACAATCAATCGCTCAACGTCAATTGGGCTGTGAGGAAAAATTGCTTAGAATTTTCTGTGAATCTAACTGTAGCCTTGGAAATATTTACTTGATGGTTATTTTGAGCAATCTCCATTTTATTATGGCAAATCACAGTGCACTGACTCACTGAGTACAGGAATTTAGATGATTTGTAGATGATTTGTGCACAAGTATGGCTGAGTACGGACCTGCAGAGCCAACTGGTCCATTACAATATTTATTCTTAGCTATTTCTCCCTACTTGTTAACTCCGTCTTAATTACAGCTCCCAGTAATACAGCCTCTTCAGTACTAAATGGACACTTTTGGTGAGTAGGATTTAATGGGCGAGTAGGATTTTTATTTACTTACAATGTGTATCTTTTCACATTGCATCTGTGGCCAGATGGAAGCAACTTAAACTAATTTAACTGGCTTGCTAATTGCTATGATCAGCCAGGATGTCTGGCTAGGACATCTACAGTACAATCTCCTGATCTTGCAAGTAGGTCATTGACTCATTATGTGTTGTTCCTGCAGTTTGCTGCCTATGATAGCCTGCAGTTTGTGGCAAGTAACCCATACCATTACCAACTGACACAGTTGAATGTTCCAACTGATTCAGTAAAACAAAACAAAAATGTCATGAAGGTCTTGTCAATATTAAAATTACGAAGCTTGCACATATCGTACAAAAATACAGTGCTGATCGTCTTTTTCACATAAAACAAATCTCTTAGGTTATTTATTGGATGGATGTTTTTTTATAAACACCCAGCTGTCCCCTGGGGTTATGGGAATGATGCCACTAATACCGGTGACAAACAGCAAAATGCTCTACAGTCTACTCTACACTACAGTGCACCCATTAAGGCAGATGGGCAAATGCCTTCTAAATCAGTAGTTCTCCCACTGTCAAGATTTGTCAAGCAGCGCGGCACAAAGTCACGCACTGTACAGCTGCTATTTTTGAATGGCGAAGCAAAACATCTAAAATGACATTTCCCAGTTTTAACAGGTTAAAATGTTTGGACACAATGTACTGAATCAAGATGCACATTACAGACGTGCCCCCCAGTTACAGCATGTCTGAAAGAGAAAACTATGATATGGGATGTCCATGGTCTACTTTGCCAGCAGGTGTGTAAAGATGGGCCAACTTTTAAAGCTTGAGACAGCCGACGGCAACTTCTGTAAAAGCAATCACAGTCAACCTAATCCATATAGGCCTTCAATGCCTTCAGAGATGCACGCTTCAGTGGTAAATGGTGTATTTGGCAACTTTATCCAAGGCACTTTACAATTACAATGTGTGTTACATTCACCGATTCACACACCTACGGTGGAGATAACTATATACAATATACAGTACCAACAATGGCAGCAGTCGGGATTCGAACTGGGAACCAAGCACACACACACACACACACACACACACACACACACACACACACACACACACACACACACACACACACACACACACATATATACATACATACCAAATACATACATACATACATACATACATGCATACATACTGTACGCACGGACACCCACCTATGGAAATCTTTGCGTGGCCGTTTTGCTTTAAGACAAAGACCCTTCCATATTTAGTTGTATTTACAATGATTTCTGGATTCATACCAATCTTGGAAGTTGACTGCCCAATTGTTAAAAATTACCGTAATTTTACACAATACAATATTCATAATCCTTTCTTGCATAACATATTATTCATGCTCAAAATAGTCCAGTGTTATGCTAATAAGCGTCTTAATAATCCAACCGACCTGATTTCATATTCATAAGGCCATATTTCCTCTTCCGTGTGAAAGAGCTGTTGGAGACCCCAGTGGTTTGGTGAGAGAAGGCACTGGAGAAAGCATGATTTATTTTCCCTATTATTGTTATCATCAAATCAAATCTAGCTGTTATGGATAGGCTTGGAAATTTCATCTTGGGCCCTTTTTCACAGTTTTATTTTTCTCCCGTCCACGGGCCCACCCAGTGTAATAAATAGCCGTATAATAAATCAAGCGCTCCCTATTCTTGTGTGCCACTCAATATGTATGTGGCGTCATGACAGGCTGGGGTTGGGACTCAGGACCATATATCTGCTGGCATGATGGCAGAATAAATCAATGCTATTACTGCACCTGGCTGCTCAAGGCTAGGGAAGACACTCTCTTTCACTCTCCCCTTTCTCTCCCTTGTATATCGCTCTGTACCGCTTTCTCTGATTCTCACTCTATGTGGTATTCTCTCTCTCTCTACACCATACTGTCTGCTTCTTCCTCCGTCTATCTAGTCCTCGCTTCAATTCAAAGATTAGTTCTGATCAAAGCTATACCTTTTTTTGTTTATTGCATTGAAAATGTGATGAGAAACATATAATGGATTTGTAAGCATATTAAGCCCATCTGATCTATCCCGACCCTCAGTGACCATGTATGTGTCTACATCTCTAGGTTACAATATTATTCTGTCTATGCCTTTCATAATGACTGTGCCTATACGGTACCATGGTGACAGTATGGTAACTCAACCTGGTAAGACATTATGACATTAACTGTCAATTCCTTTTTTTTGTCAGAATCTACGAGTATGCATTAAAGTAAATGTGAAAAATATTAATAAAAAAAAAAATACAAGAATTCAATTAAATGAATCTAATATACTTCCTTAATTGGCCTACTGGCATTGTGCACAAGACATTTGGCAATGATCCGTCCAGTGATTTGCAACTGACCCTTCGTCTGGTTTTCAGCCAGTGGTCCCTGGGTTGGTTCCAGGTGGTCCCCAGCTAAATGATGGTGAACATATCAGATAAACCCAAAAGTGTTGCGCACGCACGCACGCACCCACGCACGCTCGCTCGCTCACTCTTTCAGGAAAACCAATATAGTGGAGTTAGACAATACATCAACACCTATGGGTACAGCACATTCTCGTCACAGACACCTATGATAATACAGTATACATGAATATAGGTTGGACATCACTGCAAAAAACAGTTGGTGCATTTCAATTTGTCTCATGGCCAGACTTTCTTGTAAGGATTATGAATTTAATCGGAATGCATCTGCCCAACAGGCAACAGTATGAATTTCTTTCTAGTGACCCACAAACACAAATGCCCATGGCGCCCATGCACCCACCCACAGACATCCGGATTTGGTCCAATACCCCTCCCATCTCTCTCTGTCTGTCTCTCTCTCTGTCTCTCTCTCTCCCCCCTCCCCAACATTCCTGATGGATGAGAAGTGGCAGTAGACAAGGACTTCTTCTCCCTGGTTCTGTTGGAGAAAAATAGCCTCCTTATCAGCCACAGTCATATATGAGAATGATGGATCACACTACTGGACTTTTTACTGATGATGATGATTGTGTGCGTGCGTGCGTGGCTGCGTGCGTGGCTGCGTGCGTGGCTGCGTGCGTGGCTGCGTGCGTGCATAAGCCTGGATATGCTTGACTGGACTGCATGCAGACTATGCACACAGCACGCATATCAACACATTATGAGCCATGATGTCTTTCTTTTTTATACATTGTGTGTGCGTGCGTGCGTGCGTGCGTGCATACGTGCGTGCGTGCGTCTCCCTTGGGTGAACATCTAAATCTACCACGCCCCCAAGGCGGCATTATCATGCAGTTGAGCAGTTTTGTGATGTCAGGAGTGGAAGAAGTCGACCCTGGGTAAACTCTTCCAAACTCTGTGTAAACAATGCAAGGATGGAACGGTACTTTCATTTCACAGTTAACCCTCTAAGACCCACATTAATTTATACTTGCAAAACATTGATTTCAACCTTACTACTACTTTGTACTACTAGGACTAAGACTAAAAAATATGTTAAAAAAACAAACAAAAAAAAGTTTGATGAAAAATGTATAATAATTATATAATACTTATATAATAATTTAATAAATTAATAATTTACATTTGGGGGATATCTTTCACAATAATGAATAAAACATGTTCTAAACATTCTAATGATCACAAAAAAACATATATTACAATTATTTTACTTACTTTTATTAGGGTTAAAGGTCAAAAGTCATAGGTTAAAAAATGTTCAAAATCCAGAGTCCAGAAACTTTTAATTTGTGTGAATTTCAAAATCCAGAGTCCAGAAACTTTTAATTTGTGTGAATTTCAGCCCCTGTGGGGGGTATTTATATGCAAATATCAAGACCAATGGCATTGAAATGGCATTGCAATGAACATCACTGATGACGTTTAGGTGAAAAAAGAACAGAAAAAATAATAATAATTAAGTAATTAATTAAAATATAACTTGTTGCTATAAAGCGGAGACACCAAAACACACCCTGAATCAGCCTATAATCCTGTCCCAACTCCCAAATGAAAATCGATTTTCTGATTCTTTTAAATTTATTTTTAATCATCTTGCAAATAGGCCAATGGTTTCCAAGTGGTGTGCCGAGGAATATTGGGGTGCCATGAGACAAGGCCAGGTGTGCAATATAATTTTGCACAATATACAAAAAGTCATCAATTTTGTTTTTAATTTATTATTTCAGTACTGCACACTAATTTCCCAATATGGAAGTAAATTACCGTACTCAATTGTCATATACTTTTCCTTTCCCACAATTTGTTTTAAAACATCAAAAATAGCAAGTGTCTACAAGTGTCAGCACCTCTTCACATTCCGAGGACCATAATTAACAAATTATTATCCGATTTTCCAAAGAGGAACAATAGGGCTGAAACTTGTTTGTTGGTTGTAATGCGAATGGAGAATTCTTTAAAAGGCAACAAATCATTATGCATGTCAACAGCAACCATGTACGGTGTGAGTTGTGTTTTTCCCCTAACTTTCCTGCTGTGTTTAGTTCATAGTATAAAGATAATTAATGGATATTATTTAAATTAATGGAAATTGAAACCATGTAAAATTCAAATATAGTGAGCTGCTTTGGCGTTGCCTCCACTTTGAAAGTGTGGTGATTGTTTATATGCATGCACTGTGAGCTATCCTTCTGAATATTTGATGTACAAAAATAATATTGGCATCGGGTACAAAGCTGAGCTAAGCTCTCTTCTTTCAGATAGCCTGGCATAACTCAAAATGTTTTTGTTTTTTATTTATTTTCTTTTTCTTCTCTGCAACATCTGGCTGGTTTCGGTAGAGCAAATTCCATGTTATGATGGTCTGGATTACCTTGTATCCGGACTGATACCACATCATCTCTCTCCATCTTCTTTTTCCACTGCTTCTAATAAATAAAAATATATACACACACACACACACACACACACACGGTATACAGTATAAAAGAAAATTACGCATTCTCATCCCCAGCTCATAGCATATTGATGCTTTGTCAATCCCATTAGGTCGTCGACCGTTATGTATGCAGTGCACAATGTGCCCTTTCACATCAGAATCACAGTATGGCAGTTTATTATTTTAATTTGCTTCCTAATTAAGCGGATAAAATCGTACATGTTTTCTCCACCTGCAAGTTCATGTTTACGAAGTCCATGGACAGGATAATGGCTGTGGTGTTCAAAGTGTGGTTTTGTTAGAAATTGTGATTAGGGAAATTGTGATTCTGAAATTGAAATGGATGGGGATCCCCTGCCATGTTTGATATGTTGCTTGGTTGTCAGGGACAACACAAACAATGAACATCAGTACAATTCCACAAACATGATGTAATCCTTAGACATTCCATAAAGTGTATGTATTTTTAAAAGATACATATTTGGAAAGAGTTTGTCATAAATAGGCTACATTCCATGCCCTCTTCCGTAGCTTTGCGCTAGGCTAACACTGCTGAAAGTAGCTACTGCAGCTCGAGCGGCATTGGGCCAATGACTAATCACTATTGGTGCGTATGTGACGCGCACGCACGCACGACTTGTGGTGCTCGTTCATGAAATCTGTGCTCTGGCACCAATGTAGGCTTCTTTCACCACTTTCAATGTGTGTGAATTTTTGTATTTACATTACTTATGCCAATATCACCCCCTAGCATCCATAGAGTATTAAAGGAATAGAGACACCAAATTTGGTGTCCAAAATGCGTTAGTGCAAACTAGTCATAACTCCACGGGTCCGCCTGCAGTCCCACCTCTTACCACTAGGGCCCAGTGCTACAACATTGGAGAGCTGCACTGGGGGCTTGTTGCATCGCGCTGCAAATATTTTTTGCCGATTGGCTACGCCCGATCACGTGACACGCATGCACATCACACAGCACAAGGCATGTTGGGTTAGAGGTGCATGATGGGAATAATAATAATGAATTGCATTTTTATAGCGCTTTTCCAAGTGCTCAAAGTGCTTTACAATGGTTCATTCATTCATACACTGGGAGGTGAAGCGGCGAACAGTCAACGCCAGCGACACTTCCCACATTCACACACCAATGGTGGCGAGCTCACACCGACCAACTCATTGGAGGCAATGTAGGGTTCAGGGTCTTGCCCAAGGACACTTCGACATGTGGACAGGAGGAGCCTGCATAATTATATGTCTATATATCATGCTTTAATGTATTTAATATTTATCAGGTTCATAATGCCACATATTGCACTGCATTTATGAACACAGTGCAATCTTCATCTGGGATCCTGCCTCCTTAATATGTAAGAAGGAACAAGCTAAAACCAAAGGCTGCATACATATATTCATCATACACAGTATGATGTGATATACAGGATTCTTCCCAGGCGGTCGGCTCCGCAAACAGAGGACTGATGCAGTAACGTTTGATTTATTTGAAGGTCTTATTCCTTCCTTTTTTTCGCAGCTTCTCCCAAGGTGTTTTTTTCCCCGTGCTTCTTTAGCCCCATATCCTGCCGGCATCATCTCCATGCGTTGCATTGATGCATGCTTGTGCATATATATATGTTCTGAATGCATTACTATGTTTGTATCGCTGTGTGTGTGTGTGTGTGTGTGTGTGTGTGTGTGCGTGAGGTCAGCCATGTGTGAACGCAGAGTATACTAAACCCACACAGTGGCCTTCACTGATAACGGAAGACCATTTTCACCTCAGCCAGTAGAACAGAGCTCAGGGATAGAGAGAGAGAGAGAGAGGGAGACGGAGGAGAGTTAGGGAAGTGAAGTAGATAAAGAGAAGTCTATGGAGGGAAAGGTTAAGATGTTAGATAAGAACTGAGGAGAGACGATTCTGTTGGGGCGGATGCTTGCCTATTTCCTATCTCAGTGAAAAAGTCTCCGAAGGGCTTCATATCCACGTTGGGCTTTTAAAACAGCAGCTCAGATATAGTTGTGCCATTTTGCTGCGTTAACAGTACTATAGCATGCAGGTGAAATTCACAGTTTTTACAATGCCCCTCGATGAATTGCTCTGAAGATTCTGAGATTCTTCTAAGTATCAGGTTGGCCCTATGTGGCTACGGTTGGCTACGGTTGTAGCGGTCTATGACCATATACTGTGTGATACATTAAAAAGTTCCATTCATTATTTTTAGAGTTTGCGTTCACATTCTCTCCCTCTTCATTAAAATGTAACTGAACTTACAGTACCTGAAAGAGTCAGTGTTGGCCAGGAGAGCTTTAAAAAGATTTGAGGCCCTGCATGGGGCTGTTGTTTTTAGATGCAAAGACCAAGTGCCTGCATCCCTTCACTGCCTTTACAAGCAAAACAAAAGCTGCTACCTGTAGCAATCAGAGTGGTCAAACTGCCACCTCAAACCTCTTCGATCTGTAAACACTTTTGGCTTTTTCATGTTTGGGGTCAATCTCCTTCACATTATATTGTATAGCCTCGGGAATACGTATGTGGAAATCAGAGAAAGCGGCATATTCTGTGTAGCCTTGTTGCTAAGCTATTCTCCCATACATTCACACAGACTTGTGTGATCAGGGGAGTCAATATAGCTGCGGGGTGGAACGGGGCTAAAGTTCAGAGTTCTCCCAACCGGAATAAACAGTGGCATGTTGGGTTTTCATCCAACATGCCACTGTTCCCCCCCCATCTGGTCCTTGGTCTGCCACGGAGTCTCTTCCCAGTGGGACGTGCAGCGAGGACCTCTCTAGGGAGACGTTCGGTATAAGCATCTGTACTAGATGCCACAAACCACCTAAGCTGGCTCTCACGTATGACTGAACTTCTCACCCTATCTAAAGGAAAGGCCAGCCACCCGTCTGAGAAAACTCATTTCGGCCGCTTGTATACAGCACTGTTATTCTTTTGGTCATGACCCACACTTCATGACCATAGGCGAGAGTAGGAACAAAGATTGCACGGTAATGCTTTGCCTTCTGCAATCGCATCTTGTATGTCCATGTACTGTTACGTTATTTTGTATCTGTATTGTATTATTCTATGGTATGTTTGGTTGTGAGAGAAAATAGCACCATTCAGTAGGCCCTGCATGTAACAGGACCCTTCCTCAGCAGTCTGTCTCTGTCGGTTGGATCACAGGGACCATTCATTCATCATTGTTAGCTAGATCAACTGCATTGATTTATTTGATGAGGTGGATGTTGTCTAAAAGACTGGCTCACCAGGAGCATAATTGGCAGACACACCACACTGCTGTGTCTTGACCATTTTCAACCAGCAGTTTGCTCTGGTCAAGGCAGTCTGGGTCTCTTAAAGGCCACCTAAAAGCCTAATTTATATACACACCAACATGAAAAACCGTGTATATTATAATATACATAGTTTTCAAAGCTAACTATGTGTCATATCAGAAAATGGAAATCAGTTCTTGCCAAAAAGTGACACTGCCTTGCGAATGCGATGGACTATAAATGAACCTTCAATCTATCCAAATACACTGGTCTCACGGACGGACACACACACGGACGGACGGACGGAGTGCAAAACATACTCTCCCCCCATGCCTTAGGCCTGGTGGAGACAATGATCAACTTTATTTGCACTGCACTTTTTAAAGTTGAAAAGTGCCTTCCAAAGTAAAAGACTCAAGTGCAACAACATCATAACAAATTGAATAAAAAGAGTGGAGCAAATCATTAAAAGGATATATTCCACCAGTTTAAGAAGTACCCTCTGAACTAAGCTAAACGAGGAGTTCATCAAACACCAACACACACTGTGTCTTGCCTTATACACTACATTTGGATACAAATTGGAGGATAAAAGGATTCTCTTTAACCGCCTGCCAGTGATGTGTGGGTGAGAGAAGATTGGCAGACTTCGTCTGTGATCTGCTCCATATGTCTACGAACCTTGTTCTACAGTATATAGATATGCTGGGCACATAGCCAATGTACGCACGCACGCACGCACGCACGCACGCACGCACGCACGCACGCACGCACGCACACACACACACACACACACACACACACACACACACACACACACACACACACACACACACACACACACAATACTGCAGACACAAACACAGTGACTAATTTTAAAAGATACGAACACACACACGAGCGCGCTTGCACACGCAGACAGACAGCGTAACTCATATGCAGTGTGCACCTGTCACCCCCCCCCCCCCCCCCCCCCCCCCCCCCCAAGAGGATTTTTATCTTTAGAGAGGAGGAGATTGAAAAGGTGAAAGCAACAGCGCATGATGACTCAAACGGGAGACAGAAAGCGATAGGTACATGGATGATGAAAAGGGCGGCAGAAGCGATAGGTATCATGGGTGATGAGTGAGGAGAGAGACAGAAGCGATGGCTAACATGTATGATGAGTGAGCAGCAAGACAGAAGTGATGGTTATCATGGATGATGAGTGTGGGGGGGGGGAGATACAAGTGATTGGTATATGAAATGGGACACAGAAGTGATGGGTAACACGGGTGATGACTTATGAAGGACACAGAAGCGATAGGTGCTGCACATGCACGATCTTTGTCATTCATTCGGCTGTTTCACGCTCTCATCAAAGGCCATGGTAAGCCATATAGGGCATCCATTACCCTTGGCTTCCACCTCAACTCAGCTTGAGAGGGGGTTCTCAAAGTGGGCTCCGGGGAAACCCTGCTGGCCCACTGGGGTCCTTGAGGGGGTTCCAGAGGGCCAGCTAAATTTGTTAAAACGGCATCACAATCATTTTGACCACTTTAACTCTATTTTAATGACTCAGCTGTTATCAAATCGGCTCAAATCTTGTTTAACACAAATCTTCTCTTATGGGTGTCCTTGCCTCCCTGGCATAAACTGTTTTCTGATGCATGTCTGCAGCCAAATCCTTGGCATGAAAACGTTTGAGAACCACTGGGTTATACCCACACTGTATAGAGCAGAGGTTCCCAACCACTGGTACGTGTACCTGTGCTGGTACACACACAGGACATGTCCCACTGGTACGTGTACCTGTGCTGGTACACACACAGGACATGTCCCACTGGTACGTGTACCTGTGCTGGTACACACACAGGACATGTCCCACTGGTACGTGTACCTGTGCTGGTACACACACAGGACATGTCCCATTGGTACGTGTACCTGTGCTAGTACGCCGGTACGCGAGAAGGGAATCCCAAGTTTTCCCGACCGTGAATCTATAACCGTGCGTGCGTTACCATGATCAATGATATGGTCCCCCAGGTTGGCAGAGGAAGTGTAGCCCCCTTGATTACATTAAAACAGTTTAAGTCCACAACAATTATCCATAATGTATACATTTTGACTTACTGTAAACTGTTTTTCGACTGTAGTATTGATACTGGGTGAAATAAATGGGTTGCAAAATCGTGGGATAAAAATTATATATATAAAAAATATATATGGTCAATGACAATGATATAACATTGTGTGGTGATATAATAATATAGCAGCGGGTAGGCTACTTGAGGCCAATCTAGATGATGCACGACCGCGACGCACCCCCGCCCCCCACCCCCACCCCCCAGCCATGCAGGTCGGCGAACATTTTATGAACTGGCAGCCGGTCCGTGGTAATAGAAAGGTTGTTAACCTTTCGAAATTCACACTCCTTACAGAGATTGTCAAATTACTACCGTATCCGTATGTACTTTATTTGTATTGTTGGCGTAGATTAAAGGTTGTATTTGTTAGGAGCTCTGGATAAGCATATCAGCATTTGGGAAAATGTGTTTGTTTCTCTGCATGTGATTGTGTCAACATGCCGTCCAACTATTTTTAAGTATGTTTCCAAAGGTACAGCACTGTGTCTGTCTAGCCTTGGTGGAGAAAAATAAAACATGGGTCTAATTTCATGTGGAAAAGCCTGAGGTGAGAAAGAAGATACACACTTTCTGTCGTTGTGGTGGCATTGATGCTCAAACCCAACATATCATCTTTCAACAGGTGACATTTCCAAAGGTGCTAGCACCAGATTTTTGACGATGTCTCTGGCTGTGGATGCCAGGATCCACATTTAAAGTACACCTGACAAAAGTGCTGTGTGTGTATTAGTGCACGTGTGTGTGAGTGCGTGTTAGGGTTATCATGGTTACACAACAGTATTATACACTTTTCTTTTTAATATATCCTTCATACATTATGCTCAATTATTTGATGCCTTATCAACTGAATAGACCGGTAGTCCAGCACTATGGAAATACTTTTCTCCTATAAGCCCTTTATGGGTTTCTTTTCTCACCTGCACATGTTTTTCTCTTTTATTGCTGTTACCTTTTTTTGTACTGCTTTTATTGTACGGATAAATAATAAACTAAAACTATAGTGCGGCACTTGTTTTGCAGCACAACAGTTGGGCTTCTTCTACATTGTGCCATGCATTTACATTTTGCCGTTAGCGTGTCACTGCACTTGGCACTGTTTGAATCGGGCAGGCTGGTCGCTGTCCATCTCCCAGTGCCCCGCGGTGTGGCATCTAGCCAAAGCTGATGAAATAGATAATGTTGTTGACAGGCCAATGCATCATGTAGACCCAGCAATCAACTGCCAACATGCAGGCACAATGCTGGTGTCGCCATGAAAACGAGAGCCACGGAGGGAATGATGATGTAGCTGTGCCACCGAGTGCAAGGAGTGCAATTCCAGACCCAACCGACAAGCTGTTGTTAGTCTAATTGAAATTTGTTTGCCAGGAATAGACTATTGGTTTAAGTGAAGTCACATTCAAGTTGTGTATTAGCATAATCGCCTGCCTTAGTGAAACGAGTCACAGGGGGGTGCAGCTGTGTGTCCGCTACACTCCACTTGTGCTCTGGTGCTGGCGAAGGTTTTGATCATTGCTCATTTCCGTCTTCATGCTTTTGCCATACCTATGCAGTTCATTTAACTCAGAGAGCTTAAGAACGGGCACTTATACGGGTCTGTTTTTAATGCATGTGTGTATTTGCAGTTTTATCTTTTCAATGTCTTACATTTTTAATGTTTGAGGAAATCAAACATCCCCTTGGATGTTTGTCCTGCCTTTAATCCTCCTTGCCCACGGCTATCCATCCAGCAAGTCTTATCTCCTGCTCAGGCTCGGCAATAAGGAGGAAAAATAAGCCCTGAATACTCAGACACAATGCGTTTAGATTTTTGTTTGGTCATAGTAGACCTTTGTAGGAAATCTACCTTTTGAAGTATGCTTCAAAGTGTGTACTGGGTACCCCCCCCCCCCACCCCAAAAAAACCCAAACCATGCATATAGTCCTGTGAGGCAGGGGATGCACTCATTAAAGGGATATTTCACTTTCAAGAAGAATTTGGGGCATTTTATCGTCTACTCAGGCTTTAGTGATAGCCTAATGGGTAAAAATCTCATACTCCCACAATGGGCAGTTTATGCATTTTTTTCCCTCACAATCACATGTCCCAGGAATGTGTGGACTAAAGGAGACGTTCCCAGTTCCATTTTTCTTTTTCATGTATTTCTTTTTTTGAAATTTCATGTTAAAAAATGGTACTGTTGTATATATTATTATAGACGGCAGTTTGGAGGGACAGCGAGGAGTGCATTTTCTGGCAGCGGCAGCAGCCACGGAACATCCGCGGCAGGCGGTAGTGTTTCACGCGGCAGGACACTCTAATCCTAACCATAACCGCAAGCACAGCGCAACGCATGTCGGCACCGGCATGAGCCGCGGCAGGCGCCAAACCCTTACCCTAACCATAACCTAACCTAACCCAAACCCTCACCCTAACCACAAGCACGGCGCAACGCATGTCTGCAACGTTTACACGAAAGCACCGAAAATAGTCGATCTACAAGCTCACAACGTGCCTCAACGCCGTGCACTGTGAGCTTTTTTTATTCGACGGATGTTCCCCCAGAATATAGATGCTGGGGTTCAAGTGGTTATGCACCAGGATAAACCTTTCCTAATGCCAAGTTTACACGACAGGGTTTTAAACCCGATTATCAACTCGCTGACATTTTTTGGAGTGCACAGAGAAAAGCCCCAAATCGGAAGTAAATCTGCATTTGCTCCCAGAGGTTCTGCTCGCTGTGGGTAAACTGTTTAAAGACGCCAGCTGAGCGTGATCCGAGCACTCACAGATGCGTCCCCAATTGCCTAGATATCTGGCATCAAGATATCTAGACCTGCAGCCAAAGCACATCATATGCAGTATGAAATATGACTGGCAGAGAGAGCAGAGACGAAACGGATGCTTGTTTTTTTTGAAGATGTGACCCGCCATGACCCCAAGATCGTGGGATGATTATAACTGTTCAGCAGAGCTTACAAACCTGTTTTCTATTTCCTTTTTCTTTTCGCCTAAAATGATCTGAAGCCATATTAGTAATCAAGTAATGTCAGGCTACATTTCACTTAAATGTCAAAGCTTTACTCGGCATGTAAACATGGCATAGATGCATTAATGTGTAAGTGTAATTATTTTATAGACTTTATAGAGTCCTCCAGCCGTTAGTCTAAATTGTCTATTTTAATTAGCTTACTTCAACATTAAGTCACTGTATGAAGGTAAACACGGAAATGTCTCAGCATGTAAACTTGGCATAGATGCATTAATGTGTAAGTGTAATTATTTTATAGTCCTGAGTCCTCCAGCCGTTAGTCTACATTGTCTAATTTACTAATTAAATTACTTATTGACGTGAGTCCCGTTATTGTTAACTTAATGAATTATCATGTAATGTACATTCTAAATAAACAATTACTGTACCAGTAAGATGCCTGAGGCCGAGTTTAGGGCGAGGTTGTGTGCACGCATCCCACCTCGTTGATGGCAGACTGCTGGGCGAGTGCTGGCGCTTTGGCATGGGGGGGTCAGATCAACATGCTGAATTCTGTACTGGCCATAAGGAGAATGTCTTGAGTATACAGGGTTTGATGAGGTCAGAACAACATATGGAATGTCAGAACAGGTCAGCTCCATACAATATATGGAGATCTAAGGGTGGCAGTGGGGACATTCTCTTCAGTGTACATGGTTTGATGAGGGCCCAGGTAGGGCCGGGCCTTCATTTTACGGCCTGTTGAGAACTCTAGTTTTCAGGCGGGGCGGGCTGCACTAATAACTTTGGGGCAGGCCCGTCTAGAGTTTGAAATTGAATGGACAGGTATAAGTCAAAAGGGAGATATCGAAGAGGAAGGATGGCGTAGGAACATATGGAATGAAATATATCCATATATGGAGATCTAAGGGTTTTGAGGTTTGAGGTCAGATGTAGAGTTTCTGGCCAATAGTGATGACATGATCTCCATATATGGGCTTAACTGCTACAGCAGGTCGCATTTACTATGCCATCAGGGTCTCCACATCTCATTTACTATGCCATCAGGGTCTCCACATCTCATTTACTATGCCATCAGGGTCTCCACATCTCATTTACTATGCCATCAGGGTCTCCACATCTCCTGGGCACCATATATGGCCCGGCACACAAACTGATGGGAAATGCTAGATTCCATAGTTACCTGCGACCTTCGGTCACAATTAACCACGTTATGTCGTTAAATGGATGTATTTTATTGAAAACATTACCGTTTCTTCTTTGCTGGTTTTGGAGAATTGAGAATGAGAAGCATTTCCGCATTTTCTTCTTCTCTCTGTTGGCCTGTAAAGTTGAGTGTCGGCCTGAGAATGGCTAATGCCGTCTGTGATTGGCTCTGGCTGTTTACTTCCGGAAAACATGGAAGTAATGTGTACTCGCAATATAATGACTATAACGTTATAGATTCTCACTTTAGACTCAATCTCACACTTTTATAATTAATTATAGCCATTACAACCATTCTTCTGCAGAATATATAAAAAGGTAATCTTTACTTTCCTCACAATTGTGGGAGCTAGCCCCTCTCCTATGTCCAGTTTTTAGTGTGTGTCCACAAACTTTGTCCTACACAAACATTATATTCCCATTGACAATGAATGGACAGTTTTACGTCATTGTGTACATTTGATCTCATAGTCAGATTACGTCACATTTTATGTCATAGTGTAAACACAAACATTGTTGAGGACGCAAATTATGATTGGCCGGAATGAGTTGATGTACGATGATGCCCCTCACTTCACACGGGTGTTTTCTTTAATTTATCACAGAGGAAATGACTCATGTAGAATGCCATGTAAAATGTTTGTGAACGAAGGGGGACAAATTATGCAATGAACAGAACAAAAAGATTACACAAATACTATAATATCTTCTTTATAGGTTACCAGAGTGTCTGTGACTGTGGTGTTCTGTGTTGTCGGTCCATGATGACACTACTGGGTTACACATCACACCTCCGGAGTGCCCGGCATGCCATGTAAAGGCACACCCGCGGGGGGCAGGGTGGCTTTGTTTTATTCTGGGAAAAAGCAAAGCTGGCATTAGTGACGAATCTTCTTTATGCCACTTCATTGCGGGAGCTCAGGATAAAAGTGCTGCATGATTACCTTTAATCATAGACTAGCAGAAAATCTATTTGTGCAGGCACATAGAAAGTGGGATATAGGAAAGTGGATTATTGAAGGTGCATTTAAACAGCTTATCCAGAAGACCATGACTGGCATATGAGTCAGTGTTCTGGCTGCGGTGGGCATGTTGTCAACTAGACATCGTGACTATAGTCTGTCGTTATCTAACTTGAGTCACCAGGGGCAACCTCAACTTTTTTTCCCCTCTTTTTATTCGTTGTTTTCTCCTCCCTTTCTGTATGTGACTGGCGTTATCTGCCATTCTGCTGGGTTAGAAATCGCATTGTGAATCTGGAGAGGGAGATATGGTTTTCAGCTTGGAATCCCTGCTTAAATTCAAGCTTCCTTTGGGGCCCCTTAACATGAAGTAGTGTGAGAAGGTCTCCACTTAAGTACTTTCCCCTGACCACCCTGTGGAGCGTGCACTAGAGTATGGAGAGACATAGTCACTTGAAGGATTAGAGAGAGAGAGAGAGACAGAGAGAGACAGAGAGACAGAGAGACAGTGACAGAGGCGGAGATTAAGGTGGAATGAGAGAATGAGGCAGAGAACGAGAGAAAATGGAAAGACAGACACTCCCAAATTCCCTGCATTCAACCTGAGGAAAGCAGGATATAATTAATTTGGGCAATTAGGGAGACAGAGATGGAGAGAGTGGGAGAGGGTCTCTCGCCCTCCCATTAGCTACCCACCCCACACGATTTTCTGAATTGAACTCAAACCTGGCACACCATCACCCATAGTGAGGGTGTCAAGCAGGTAGGGGGATATATAATCATTTGGTGGATTAGCATTTTGTTTACCACAAAGCCATGCCTCCACCACGCACGCGCTGTGCCTGTCTCCTAGTTACTGTCTCTAAGGACCTTACAGGCAAAGCATGGTTAGACGGCGAGATGGAAAGATGTGTAGGTGGAGGGGATGATATACAAGGTGAACGGAAGGATGCACATTTGAACCGACGGACCCGTGATTGAATGGCTGGCTGAAGGGAAGGATGCATCATTGCTATCTTGGAGGGCTATTTTGGGGGGCGAAAAATTGATGGGCGGCTTTATAGACAGAATTGTAGACTTACAGTATTGTATGCAAGCACAAACACACACACACCCTAGTACTGTGGCATTGGGAAAAGGAGTGATGTTCTGGAGCCTAACCAGGAATGAAAATTACCCGCTTGGCCCTTTTAATGCAGACTTCTAGGTCCTTTCACACCAAGCACAATAACTATTATATATACTATATAACTATTATGTGATCGTCCACATTGATGAACTGATACAGTTCTTTATTAGTTCACACTCCATAGTCCAGCTGTGATCACCTGTGTCTGTGTCAGAGCCCACATGAAGAGAGCCCAACAGGATACAGGTCTATGGATGATATTATGATGATGATGATATATTACACAGTGATGAACTCTGTATACGTACAGTGTACCAGAACCCGGGAGGCGAGTACCTGAGGTAATGCCAGCTATCCTACCAGCTAGCATGAGCGTCAGCTGTTTATAATCGTCTCCTCATCTCCGTTAATGACACAACTTTCCAAGGGGAGTGAGACCGAGAGTGCGTCCTAGATGTCCTTCTGATGGATTTGTCAATGCTCAAATTGTTCATAAAATCATTCTGAAAGTGATCCAAACGATATCGCTTACCACTACCTCTGTCGTTTACTATAGTTGTGGTGTGGACTTGCCATCCACTTAAGTTCAAAACGATTTTTAAAACGGCATTTATAGTTATCATGGCCGCTGTGAATGCCGCATTTGCTGCCTTTCTTTCACACACACATAAATGAACATACCTACTCTCACGCACACACACTGTCTCTCACATTCTCTCTCTCTCCCCGTCTCACTCACGTGCACATACGCACACGTACATGCACGCACATGCACGCTTCCTCTTCAAGGAAATAAGTCAAAATGAGCGGGGCTATCTTTTGATCGCATGTGCACTTGGGCAATATGTCATGTGTTATCATTCTGGTCTCACACACACAGACACAGCCATGCACGCACGCACGCACGCACACGCACGCAATTTAAGAGCTTTGAATCTAAACTAAAACAATCAGCTTGTCACTGGGTGCGAGATGACTGAGATAGACCAATTATGACCTCACCGGGGACAGATGGCCTCCGCCACCCTGACGTGCTGCAGCCGGATGGCTCTCCCTGCATTCAATTTGCACCTCATCCGCTGCAGAGCGTGGGCCGCGTCTACTAACTGAACACACATGGGAATGTGGAGTTATGGCCTGATAGTTGAATGTTATCTGATTCCGGGGGTACTGTATACGTACAGTAGATGTCAAAATATATCCAGCAACAGGTCTTAGGCAGTCATAACTGTTCAGCATCGCACTGACATGTTGTTCTTTGTTCTGCCGATTAGGATCTGAAGTTGAAAGCATGTGATCGGGGCTGGGTCGTTAGTTGGTTTAAGTCATGCTGTACTGTAAATGACACCATTTGAAAAGAGTCTCCTTGTATACGCGATGCGTTCAAGTCAGACTTTAGGTGAAAAACAGGTGGGTTGTATAAAACAAACCAGTTGGAAGTGGCACGCAGAGCTCAATGTGGTTTGAACAGCATTAAAATCACATGTTTTTATTTTATTTTATTTTCAGACAGGCCAGATAAGATCAGAACTGAGCCACAGTGGCTGACATTAACATGTGTCCCCTGTTGGACCCATTCTAACGGACTGTAATCAGATAATAAAACAAAAATTCTTAAACCAAATCCAGAGGGGCTCAGTCTGAGAGACGCATTTACCCATACTGTCTACCATGGACTTCTTTTGTTGTGCTTCGAACTAGGAAGTGTGTGTGTGTGTGTGTGTGTGTGTGTGTGTGTGTGTGTGTGTGTGTGTGTGTGTGTGTGTGTGTGTGTGTGTGTGTGTGTGTGAGCTTGCACAACAGAATTGCAAATGACAGCAGCTGAAAAAACAAACTAACGAGGGATGTTGAAAGCCCTGAGGGCTTGCCATTTCTCTAAAAGAATGGAAGCAATGAGTGGTCTGGCTTTAATGTTTTTTTCCTTCAGGGGATGCGTTTTAATGCTCAGCGTAAATGTAGTCCAGCCAAACAATGTCTTGACACAGTCCTGATATGAGATACATATTAATACCAGATGTAAAATATCTCAAATAGTTTTAAGGTCATTTTAGCTCTAGATATTGCTATGTAACTTCCGGCCCCCTCTAACAAATTGTGAATGTTGTGAGTTGTGAGTGAATATGGAATTGATTATGGCAAAGCTTTTAACCCATTCTGGGCGGGGTTCCCTATTTGTACCTTACCCCCTCAGGCCGGGAACCCATATTTGGGTTCTGTACAGTATGTACAGTATTCAAAAATGTAAAAATTTTCAGAAACCTTAGGTCAGGATTTAGAGGCGTTTTTAGAATCGGCCTTAGGCCTGAATGGGTTAAAGGGAACGACCACTCAAGTTAGAAATATACTTGAAACAAATAAAAAAATGAATGCCCTATACCACTTTATCATACATCAGTGTCACATAGAAGTAGCAACAATAGCCAATCAACAAGCTTACGCATCATGTTGAGGAACATTGTGAGCTAAACTCTAGCTCACAATGTGTCTCAACGGCGTCCCCGTATGTACGCAACTACAGCAAACAACCTTTACAATTGTATTAGTTGCCTTACTGTAGGTTCAAGATTCGTAAATTTGTAATTATGCTATTTTTATAAAAAATATAAAAAGATACTAGGCCTATTATGGAAAGGCTACTTTTATTTGACCCTATAAACAATTTAGTATAATGTAGTATAATTATGTATGTTTTACCCACTCAAATGTTACCTCGTCAGATAATCCCCACTCACAACAACTTCCATGTTAGCTGTTTGGGAACATTTTGTAAAGTGAAAGTCGTTAACTCTGTGGGTTTCATCAATATTGAAACAATGCAAAGAGCTTGTGACAGAATAATAACTACATGGGATCCATTGGAACACCTTTTTTCATTTATGGAAAAGTATATATTTTTGAAAACAACCACGACAATATTATAATTGTGTACATGTACGTCATCATCATCGGCTCTGAGTTTTTTCAGTAGTTTGGTGTTAGTCTAAATGTGATCTGGCCGAACTGTAGGCCTATTTAAGCCCTGCATATACAGGTATGTTTATGTACTTCGTGGATAGTCTGGCGTCAATCTTTTTTTATTCTGGGCTATCTCTACACTAAGCTGCAAACAAACTCCTTGGATGATCCGTCCTTCTACTTTTAGGCAATACGGTTTTCTTGAGTTATTTTCACTCAGAACTGATGCAATTGCAAACAATTCTGCTTATTCTGACTGAAAAACTCCACATACGCAACTATCCAGGGCCAGGCGACTAATTGCTTGTCTTGATGTCATCATGCAGGCAAATATTTTGGAGGAGCACTGTACAAACCTGGATCACACCGTGCAGCAGAACCGCTGAAGCAGAACCTACACAGTAAAATCCTCAATGTTCATTTAGCTCTTCAGATTGTACTAATGGATGGGTATGGGTCCTTTTTGTTGCATACGTGCTCTCTCAGAGTTAAATTGTAACACTGAGTACTGTTTACAGGCCTGGACTAAATGCTATTCAGGACCACTAATAGTGTTGCAAGTATCTATTTGGACATGGATTTGGTGAATATCATTCACTACTTATTATATAAAATAAAGCCACATAACTTCAGCTGCAGATTTTCATTGTTTAATACGAGTCTGTTTCATATATTTAAGATGAGAAGTTTTAAAGACCTACAGTTTACTGTGCCTATCAAAATTATTCATAAAATATTTGTTTTCCTTGTTCAATCAAGAATTGTCACTTAGTTTATCTGGAACAGGCCTAAATTGATCAGAGACCACTTGAGTCCATTAAACATAGTAGGTTGAAAACCAGACATTTACTGTACATGGCACTGTAATAATGCATTTGCCCCTACAGAAACTGATCCTGTCTACAAACTAGAGTTAAAGATGAAATGAGATATACCTCCAACAGTGTTGGTTTAGATTTTGAAGGTTGTCAGTTTCACTTGTTCATCCCGCCCACTGCATCCAATGCACTACAAACCATCTTTCTGAGTTTTTCAAACGCTGTAGTTGTCTCCACCAGGCCGAAGGCATGGGGGGAGAGTATGTTTTGCACTCCGTCCGTCCGTCCGTCCGTCCGTCCGTCCGTCCGTGTGTCCGTGTGTGTGTCCGTGAGCAGCTAATCTCGGCCACCGTTAACCCGGTCGATGCCAAATTTTGCACACACACTCCCTGGATGCCAACGATAAACCTCTGCCCCAAACTTTCCAGAACGGCCTGTTATAGCGCCACCAGGAGGCCGCTTTGTGCAAAACAAGTTTTTGCACAGTACACCTACAGATATTGTCCAAACATCGCGCAAATTGGTACACAGTCTCTCTAGAGCCATTCAACGAAACCGGTCTTTCAGATTTCTCAGACTCCATCCTGATTGGTTAAGATTGGCTTCCAAAGTTCACAGGAGTGCTCAGTTTCAAACAAAATGCTGCAAATCATGAACACATCGCGTGATTTCCGTGAAATTGTGCACGCACATTCCCACTAGTCCGAGGACGAAATGCCACATGAACAATTTCAACTCAGCGCTATAACTGGCCGAAAAGTGTTTTTACCTCTAACTGCACGGATCTGTGGATAATTTACTTTTGTTGCCCTTTTATCCAACCACCAGATGAAGGCAAGCTGCAATGTCCTACATTCCTATCCTGGTGGAGACCTGTGCCCAGAAGGGCACTTTTTCTAGTTCTGATTTGAGACAAGCTTTGAAAGCAGATGAAAGCATCTACTGTACATTGATGTCTTAATTAGGTAACCGAATTGCTCGCCTTAAAACACCCTTGCCCTTCTTTTTTCACACCGACCACATGCCGACCACTCGGTGGGTTGGTTCCTCTATTCTATTACTATTTGTTTTACTGGGGATATAAGGTTAGAAATAAGTTTAGGATTAGGCATAATTTCACTGAGGCTGTGTTTAGGAATAGGGTTAGGTTTTGGCACTGTTTTACTGAGGTTAAGGTTAGGAATAAGGTTAGGTTTAGGCATAGGCTACCTTACTGAGGTTACGTTTAGGAATACCAGGGCAGGTAGTGATCCTTTTATAGTGAAGAGGGCCAAGAATTCCATAGTGTAGAAGTTTAACAAAGTGTTTTACAGTTCATCGGGGTATAATGCGACTATCTCCATCTATTCTTACAAGTGAGAAGTTGTACCCAACACATGGCAAGAAACCCAAAGCCACAACAGCTACGTCACTATTGCAGTATTGCAACACCCACAACACCATCTTACACACTACACCCACACACACTCACACGGCAGTGACGTCACACACTTACTGTACCTTCGCAGTGTTCGGGACCTATCTCCTCCTATCGCCAAACCCTCAACACCACCCGCCAAACACTGGTCATTGCACTGCCACCAAAAATGCCTCCCTTCCACACTCACGCCGCCAATGCATTTGTTTACTACAAACACTATCGCCCGAAGCACCCACACCCCCGGAACACTAACCACTGTTGCCTTTTTACCACGCTAAATTCGCCAGGTCTATGCAAGTGAGCACAAATTACATGTGAGAAAATTAATTCACAAGCCCACAAATGCCATTCAAATGCCATTCAACACACACTACGACTCACTTACAATTCGCGAACCTGGCAACTACTACTCTCGTCTTTTAATTGGCTACTAGCTCTCAGCCTGTGCTGCTCTGATCTCCGAGTCTCCCTGACAGTCCTGTCCACTGTCCGCAGGAGAAAAAAACAAGGAAGGAGAGGAATTTTCGCCTCACGATTTTGCTTTTGATTGCGCACACACACACGCACACGCACACGCACGCCTGGAAACCACGATCTCTCTCTCTCTCTCGCCACGCCACGCACGCACACACACACACACACACACACACACACACACACACACACGAATAGCCATGCAGGCTATACACGGCGGCAGCGAGACAGGACGTTATAATCTTGAGTTTCATTAAATAACTGTCTTTCTCCGCACTTGCGCACACAACATTATTCAAGTGAAATGCGTAACGCCAATATTGGGCTAATATAGGCTACCAATATGTGGGTATCCTACAGGGATTTACCCACGGAATGAATATATATATATATATAATCATCTATACCAGGGCTGCCCACACTTTTTTTTACTTCAGAGCTACTTTCAAAACGACCAGCTCATATACCCACCAAATAAAACTATCATCCCATTGCTGAAAATAGTTACAAAATGTAATTGAGGAGCCTTTCATAGCTACATACAGTGGTGTCCTGTTCGTCTGTACCAGGCTGACTTCTATAGGTTTTGAAAGGTACCTTTCATTTTTTTTATTCTTTATTTACCCAGGGAAGTAGCTGAGCACAGGTGCTCATTTTCAGCAACGCCCTGCACATCGAAACACACACACACACACACACACACACACACACACACACACACACACACACACACACACACACACACACACACACACACACACACAAAATGTCATGTCAAAGGTACCTCTGGACGCCACACCTCTGATGGGTGGGGTTTAGTCTAGGGGTGTGTTTCTTTCACCCACTGTGTAATACAATAAATGGACGGTAGGTGGCAGTAGTACAGAGGCCAGAGCAACTATAAGACAAACGCACATGGAATTGGAAATAGAGGGGGGGGAAATGGAAATGGTAGGGTTTTTATTTTTGGTATTTGACTTTGCTACTGATGATTGTACACAACAACAAGTATTGCATTGTGTGTTTGAGCTGACAGGCCCTTTTTGATGTCAATCAATCAAGTCATCTCAGGTCATCTCAAGCGGCAGATGCAAAAATCATTTTTTATATTAAAATTATATATATTTTTAGGGCCATGTCATGTGGTCTACCTGCAAAGCCTTTGTGATCTATACTGGTAGATCCTGATCTACCTTTTGGGCACCGCTTAACGTCAGATCAGCGGTTTTGTCGGCCAGCGCCAAAAATGCTCCCCGACAGCATAATCCGAGCAAATACCGGGCAGTGTGTATGAGCCATTACGTGTTGACTACACTACACTAATAAGGACACATAATAATAACTAATCCGTTACTACATGTGGAGTCAACTCCCGCAATTTCCTTTTTCCCATAGTGCGCGGCAACGTAACTCTGGGATGAGCGGCCGCATAGCGGCCGCGAAATTCTAGTATAGTATACCTGATCCATAACAGTGATTCATGAGAAAATACCGACTGCAATATACTATAACCCTGAGAGACACACATTATTCAAATACCAGCGGGGTGTAAATATCAAGTGAGTGATGACAAGATAACTCAAATGCCATTAACCACATGAAGTTCCTGGTGTGTGAAGAAATAAACAGTGTCCTTAACAAGGACGTTGGGGAATAAAGGGAGACGGAGTCAGGCAGCCAGCAGGCAACCGTGGTCGGAAGACAGTAATGTCACACAGTGGGCGGCCCTCATGCAGCAGCGCGTTCTCTTAAATTAAGTAAACTCCAGATGCACCAAACCATCTCCACAATCATGCTCTGAATGATGATGAATAACACTAGAATAACACTTGATCCTAAGCATTGGAGGTGGATGATGTTTGTTATCAGCATTAACAACCCCTAAACACTGCATAAAGGCAGCTTCTTGTACTGTGTGCAAATCACATAGAAATGGAGAGATTATGACAAAAAAGTAGTAGGCCTATAACGTCAGCACATAAACCGGTCCTATTGCATATTGTTAGTCATTTATGGTTAGGATTTTCTTTGTTGACCAACTGGCAGCTTGCACCAGATATTTGGCACTGGTGGGTCCAATGCTTTGTGAGATTAGCTGTGGAAAGAAGCAAAGGCCGTTTTCTAGACGTCTTGACCCAAGTAGTTACATTTAACCCTAGAACACTAAACACGGGGTCCTAACACGAACATTGAATGCCATTGACAATGAATGGCCAGTTTTGAGTGTTTATGTAAACACAAACATTGAAGACAAAGGTGAGGACGCAAATTCTCATTGGCCGGAATGAGATGATGTATGATGATATTAAAAGAGCGCCCCTCACTTCACACGGGAGTGGTTTCACACAGGTCTTTCTACAGGCAGGTGTTCGGATGAATTTCACCTGTGTTTAGTGATAGAGTGATAGAGAAAAACCCCATACACCTACAATGGTAGCGCGGCCGCCTCACAGCTATAGAAGGTCCTGGGTTCGTCTCTGCCGCGTCATCAGTGCCCATACCTTATAGGTGGGGTTGGCAAAAGGGCCTATCTGTGTAGAGTTTGCATGTTCTCCCTGTGTCCCCTAGGGTAGGTGCCCTCACAGAAAACATGCAGCAATCCTGGTCTCTATACTGCCTCCCCCTGGTCAGTCGGAGCACCTGATGGAGGGGATAGGAACTGGTTGGAATAACGTATTCCTTCCATGCGCTACGTCAAACCGGGGAAAATCCCACCTGCCAGGTGACAAGAAACGGCTTGGAGTCCTCGTGCATTGTCAGTCCCCAGGTTGGCAGAGGGAGTGTAGCGCCCAGGACTACATTCCATAATTGACACTGGGTGAAAAAATAGGTTTAGAAAGATCGTGGGATAAACATTTAGAAAAAACATTCACAACCCACAACGTTTGAACCTATCAACTGTTGCAGTCTCGTTTGTTTGTGAGAGGTCAGAATAAATTTATTTTTATTGTGTTTTTTGATAGAAAGGTTTTTCACCAACTTTCATGATTTGTGTGGCTTAATTGCGGGAGTTAATTGAGCCTATGTTTTATGCATGATCACATTACCTGGTGTCATGTCACAAGGATGCGGAAGGAAGACTTAATGCACAAAGAATTCCCGGCGCCCAGTTTTGGTGTGCAGAAATACCATGCATTTTTTGGTGCTCAGTCTTCCTATTACGGTGCCCAATCTGGCATCCTATGTTAGCTGTGAGGCCTCACAATGCAGTACAACAGGAATTCTTGTTTTAGACCTACGTGGAACCTAAACATTTAGGGCTCCATTTTCGTCACAGCTAGTGACGCTAGTTGAACAATTTTAATGTTTTTCAAAATTGTAGAAAACAAAAGGCAAAGAAGTTTAGGGATAATATTAATAAGGGGTTTAGCACTGACGAAAATAGGGCCCTAAGTCCATAAAGTAGCAAAGTAGAAATATACTTAAAACTTTGTTCAGATTTTGTTGTTTGGTCAGAATCACACCATACCTTAGTCTGAGAAAACAACTATGAATTATTCATCTAGCTGACGGATTCAAAGAAGACACGGGGCAACAGTATGATATAATGAAACATCACTGTTTTATACTTTCTGTTACCTACCAGGCCAGGCACAGAGATCAAATACCGTGGCCGTGCTATTTGATCTTATACACTCACGCACACGGAGAGACACATGCACACGGAATCATAAACACCAAACACGCACTGTACTGTAGATGCTGCACAGGTTTGTCTGCACGCTAATCATATGAAGGCCTGATGTGAGCACCTAGCCACCTTGGTCGGACCATTTGAACTCTGCTGAATAACAAAGAGGCCACGGTCTACTTTGAACTTTCATGGCTCAATTATTTTATAATGGGGACTGTAAAACGATATATATATAATATATAAATTTGTTTTACTTTAATTATTATACCACGATTTTTGTCACCCATTTCTTTTTTCACCCGGTGCCAATGCCTAATCCTGGGCGCTCGTCTCCCTCTACCAACCTGGGGAGAGCCCCGAACTGAGCTCATGCTTCATGCATAATTAATCAACAAATAATTGTTTTAATTTTTTCATGATTAATATGCTATGTTATACTTATGACTGTGACCGTGCCACACAAAGGTAGCAAAATTTGCAGATCCGCAAGCTCGTTTGTAACTAACTTACACTGTAGATCTAAAAAAAAGTGTCTATAATGTCTGTAATCATGACATGCCCAAATTGGGGACGCTAACACATGGAAGTTGTTAAATCTCTGTGGCTTTGATACATATTTAACCAATGAAAATTAATACGTTTTCGACTAAACAATAACTACATTGGATCCATTGGAACACATGCAGGTTCTTTAGTTTTTTCCATTTCCTGAAAAGTACCATTTGGTCAGGTGCATGTGTTTGGTTCGACATACTAACAGTCCGACAGGTATAAGTCGTACACCCTACCCAAAACCCTAAACCTAACCTCACAGGAAGCCACAGGTTAGTTTTAACCTGCCATGCATGTCGAGAGCCACGGGTTAATTTTAACCTGCCACAGGTTAGTTTTAACCTGCCACGCATGTCAGGAGCCAAGGGTGTGTTTTAACCAGCCACGGGTTAGTCTTAGTTGTAACCAGCCACGCATGTCGGGAGCGATGGTGTTGTCAGACTAATGCCTGTCGGACTGTTAATATATATGTCTAACCAACATATGCACTAGTAAGGTTTTTTTCCCCAACAGCGACAAGACATTTTTAAAACCTGAAATGTTTTCTGATAATTATCTGTACACAGAGCATATTGTGAGTTATTTCACATAATGTACATATAACTTCATGACATTCAAACTATTTGTACGAGTACACTACAATGCATTGAAAATGTTTTGCCGACCAATACCTCAGTGCCTAATCACCGCGGTGCAAAGAATTTCACCTTGGGCTGTTTCTATTGGATTCTTTTGCTAACAGATTTTGGTTCACACTTTATCAAGCAACAAAAGCCAGCATAACTTGGGTACTTGCCATGCTGGACTATGTTGTTGTAAGTAACATATTGTTGTTCAATTAAGCTACATTACGGTTCACAATCCCTCCTCGGGTGAACAAGTCTACCCATGACGTTGACACAGGATGTTGGCTTTGTCTACACAGAGTTTTGGTCAATGACACATCGAACAAGCAGTAGGAGTCACTGCTGCAGTGACAAGGACACAGTCGTGCCCTTAACAGGCTTCGCACACACCAAAACTGCCAATCGCCCGCGGCAAGCAGGAGGCACCATGCACACTACCAGACCTCTAAATTCTAATTAAAGAACTGCAGATATCGATACATTTGAATGAAGTAAACAAAACCATCTTAGGTCAAAAACTAAAATGAGAAGAAATAGAGCGGAATCAATTTGTAAAATGTCACAGAGGCTCCGGAACTTTGATGAGTCTTTTATGATAGTGACAGACAGCGATTTACTCTGTGGTTCTGGATTAATTCATAATTAAAGGTATATTCAGTGATCTCACTCAAAAAACCGTAGGTTTCGTTTTTGGCTGTGGGACCCAGCCTTTCGTCCAATCAGGATAGAGAGTCAAAAACGAAACCTAAGGTTTTTTGACCCCCAGGGGTTAACTGGGGACAGGGAGGAACTCCTTATATGGCCAGCACACTCTATAGTAGGGAGGATTATCACAACAAAACAAAAAAATAAGTGATATTTGAATTAAGTGAAATCACTGAATATACCTTTAAATGGGGTAAACATTTGGGGTAAACATTTACCCCATAATTAGCTATAAAAGATGATTTGCTGATGTTTCTTATAGTTATAACCAATCCAGAATGATGAGATAACCCAGGAGAACCCTGAAGTTTCTGACACCCTTTGAACTCCAACTGTGTGCAAAATGTAGGCTACTTTGTCATATTTTGTCACGAGACAAAGACAAAGAAAAGGTTTTCACTTAATAAATGAATCTCAGTGGTTCCTGCAGTGACATGTTGACATTTGATTAATTTAAGGGTTACTCTTCAAAGGTCAATAGCGTAATATATTTGGGGAAACATTGGCGAGTTCCAAGGGCAGACAGACTCTGTAGGAGAACAATTGTTCAAGGAGCTGTCTCTGCCATTATAGATCCCGGAAATGTAGAGACCCTATTCTTAGAGCCAATTGTCACATCCCTCAGGCTTATAACTCCATGTCAGGAGGACATCTGGATGGTCCTCATGGTTTTTTTCCATCTTGACAATAGGCGGCCTGTTCTACTCCCAAGGGAACGGGGTCTTCATTCAGTAAGAGACTAAATCAGTTAGTTGCGTTCTGAAATGCAAATGTAATAATTTACCTCTTGACGTGTACCTGCTGTTTGCATTACGTGGCCTACTGTATAGAATACAACGTCACGTCCAGGCTGTGCAAAAAACATGCATCGTTTATTGCAATCGGACACAAATGATGAGAAATACTCACTGGCTAGACATTTCCCTCTGGACATTTCATGGATTGGACAATGCATTGACACAGATTTTGGATGAGGTCGTATCAGTGGTTGTCCATAGACATCTGTCTGTGTCCCTTTTAAGCCCATATATGGACATTTCTCTGTGTACAGTATGCCTGTGTTATGCCTATATGGAGATCCCTGTCATCAATATAACGTCATTCTACTGACATCATTGCCCTGAAAGTAGCCTACTATGGTGTACTCTACTGTACTCTACAAACGTGGGTATGGATATAATGGATATTGCATACCCTTTCGAAGGGCATGTGTTCCCAACGGGAATTATTCCAATCCCAACAGTATTGTTCCCATCCAACATCTACTGTAGTTAAAAATCTATAAAAATCACCAATAACTTTTCTCAAACAAGGAATGACATAAACCTCTATTTGATGGGTCTGATCAACAGCCCTTAGTTTAACCATTAGTCTAGACTCTGATCAAGCCAAGAACCATTCGTATCTGTCGTATCTGTCATAACAGGAGCTATTTTAACATTATTCCACAAGTCCAGCTACAGCTATTTTTATTATGAACATCAAAGCTGCAAATAGGAGCTCAGTCACAACATGACCGACCTCCCTATGCCGCCTGAGAGACAGAAGAGACGTGGGAATCCAAATGTAATTTTGGATGTATGTTTTTGCAGCGCATTGTACCAGTTCTAGTGGGTCAATTTGAGCCTGCACCTACTGTAATTACAATTGGTTCTTGATTAAAAAACATTGTCAGTAATGTTTGACGAGGCAAATTGCATAAGGCTAATAGAACAGAGAGTAATGCACAGAAAAATATATTGCATACAAATGTACAAAAAGTTAAATGAGAGGAATGTTTAGGCTAATTGTTTAGTTAATGATAAACTCCTTGGATATTGCAAGTGTTATTGAATGAAGCTCATCACGCTGACTGATCTTGAGGGCGCCTCCCCAGTGCTTTGATAAACATTATCAATGCATTGATTCTTTACTGCTTGTTAGCGAGTGAGTGGTACTGTGCTTACGGGGGGGAAAATACTATATACACGTTATTTGCCTGCATCCTGTAAATAAAAAAATGGCTTTAATTGTGTTAAATGAGTTGCATCAGTGCATTCCTTCTTCTACACATACCAGTCCCGCTCCTGAGATGCACCGGACCGCAGCCTGCATTTGGCTTGAGGTGCGGTGGAACCACTTGGTTCAAGACTACATGGGAGACACAAGTGAAGCAGCATGGAGCGCAGTAAACATGGGTGGAGCGTGGCGGTGATCTTTTGATGTTCCCCTGCAGTACAGCACATTGGCGAGCTTCAATTGGATTACATTAATAATTTTTCTGTGAAATACCAAAACACCCGCCCCAAAACACTGTCGCCCCCGGGGAGCAAACCTGCCGACCTCGGAACTGTCTCTCTACCCTAACTAGTACCTGGTAACCAATGTATGTGTAGCACGATGGGCCCCCAATCTGCCCATATAAGCCCATCCTGCTCCCACTAATCAGTGGGCTGATTGCCTGCACTATTTAAGCAGCACACTCGCTGGCTGCATTAGATTCTCCTAGAAGCTGGCCTTTTGGGCTGCAGCAAGCCTGCATGCTTTTCCCAGTTATTTCCTAGACCAAGTTGGCCTGTGAGGCTCCAGCTTGGTTGTGGCGTCACGCATCATTACAGGTACGTTTCTTGATCTGTTCTTTAGCTCTAAGTGGCCCCAGTGTGTGTTTGGTCATGAGGTTGACAGTTTTTAGCACCAGTATGCCACAAACATCCTTTTGGAGTGTTTGTTCCTGGGTCGCTGCTATGTACTTTTGTCTCTGCTGTTGGCTCTTTGTATTAGTAATGTATATTAGTATTACATTAAATGGTGAGCTAACTCGGCAATTATAATTTCAGGGCCAGTGACACCCTGCTGTTTTGCCTGAATCCATTTCACTATGCAGTATCACCACTGGAAGACAACCCTTTTTGTTATTTTACTGATTATTTGTGTTGCGTGAAGCCCCCGGTTCCACAAACGGGAAAGCTGTTTTAATCTGGAAATGTGTGTGTGTTTTTTTTTTAAATCTGTACTGTGTTGTATCCTCACTAATGTACACTGTCCTCCTTGTAGGCCTGGTGCTAGGGATCCACATTGGGACCAGGTGACGGCCGCCCATTGGTTGTGGTAACTCCCCCTTTTGTGTTGCTATTATCTGCTTTGGTTTGCTGTGAACTGCAGTGCTACTACCCTATCCATCTTCCTCCTGCCCCCAGCACTGGCCCGTACACAGTATATTTTATTGTTAAATTCCTCTTATGCCATTGAGTCTATTCATGATTATGAGGATGTTGGTGAGAAACCCTATGCATGAAATAATGCTGTTAAGGAAATTAAAATAAATTGTACTTATTACCCGTTTCTGCCTTTATTGTTTTTGTACAACGAACTTGTGTGAAGAGTTACAATTGTAATCAGCAGTCTTCAGTGAAATGGTGTCTATTCTACGTATTTCCTGGGGTGCAATTCCCTAGGTAGCGTAGTTGGCTACAATCCTTAATACCACCCTGCTACATTTGCACCCTAAACGCAACCTCAGTAAACTATGCCTAACCCTAAACATGTTTCTAATCGTATCCTCAGGAAAACAAATACAACAATACAAGAACCGCCCCAGCGTGTGGTTGGCAAAAAAAATTGGCGTTTTGGGGGGAGTCTTCTGCTTACCTGTCAGTGGGTGTGTTGCAGGTGGATTCAGTCGTGATCAATCAAATTATAATTATTTCATTACTTTTAAGAGCAGTAATGTCTGATTCATACTTGGTTGTGCATCATGTCACACACCGGAAAAAGTGGATTTACAAGCTATTTTCGTTGTGCAGCACTGGAGTGCTCCCAAATAAGTTTAAGCTGCACTTAGCACAGCGTATTTGCAAATGCCAAATCCCTCACCAGCACCAAAACAAGTCTTCCTGCATGGCACTAGAGGAATTTTGTTTAGATTTTTATTCTTTGAGATTTCTTATGTGCAAATTGAACATGTTGGACTAATGTTGATGTGATGCTAGAGGAAAGACCATTGGGCCTTCAAAATAAGTAGGATTAATTCTCAGTGGAGCGTGACAGTGCACAGCTAATTCTGTGACAATTTTATCTGATTGTCTGTTGGGAAAATAAAGGATTTCCATTTTCTCAGCTCAAAATACATCTTTTGCTTTGAATTTATATAGAAGTTGACAATCACCAAACACACAAAAAAGTGTTAAAGGTAACTCCAGAGTCCAGACCAAACAAACTTCTTCAGACTAGTCAAAGACTATACTTAAAACTGTCATATTTCAACAGACTGGCATTTTTTATCAGCACAAACCAGTCTGCCGACAAAACATTATTTTTCCCCATGCAAATTGCAAAAAGCAGCCTGCCGCGCTTGTTTGCAGTGTTGCCAGTTCTGCTTAATATAAGCGACTTTGGGCTAGTTCTCCTGTAACATAGCTTAATAATCATAGTTTGGGCTTATTTCTGAAGTGTAGTTTCTTATTGTCTCCACCAGGCCGTAGGCATGAGGGGTGTGTGTGTGTGTGTGTGTGTGTGTGTGTGTGTGTGTGTGTGTGTGTGTGTGTGTGTGTGTGTGTGTGTGTGTGTGTGTGTGTGTGTGTGTGTGTGTGTGTGTGTGTGTGTGTGTGTGTGTGTGTCAGATATAGAGCTTTTAATATTCAAGCACTTTACATATATATCTCTTTTGCTACCTAACTCGGACACATTTCCAATTTGAACAATGTGCAATGGCATCCATCATCAGCAACAAAGATAATATACGCCCAAAAGGTTATGTAGATAATTTTGAGGACAGAGCAAACTTCATAATATCAAGAGGAAGTGATTCAATATGGCATGGAGAGATGTGCCACAAGTTAAATTTGAGAGCATTGGGCAACAAAGATGAAATTGGAAAGTGAGATTGAAAGACCATGGCTCATATTGAAAGATGAGAAGTTTCAAGTCGTGAGGGAAAGTAATAACGTCTACAGTTCAGTTGCAAGGACGTGGCCATTAAGGCCCAATGTGGAATTGCTTTGAGCATGAGAACTCATCTTAAGAAGTTTATCTCAAGATCAAAAAGAGTATTTTTACTTGTGTGTCTAAAAACCATCAAAAAAACGTGCAGGAAAACAATGTTTTATTTTGTTGCTTGTGTGCAAAGTCAAAGTGCAGGGAGCAGTCAAACCATTTATGATAATGCTAGCTGCTACTACCTTGTCTTGTTTTTATTATTTATCATTTTTGCTGTTTTCCTTGTTGGTGCTACAATATCTGAGGAAGCAGAACAACAATAACTCTTATGTACCTTGAACATCGAGCATTGAACGGAAAATCAAGCGGAAATGGGAAATATGTGGTACATATCCGATTTCCGCTTGATTTTTCGTGCTACCGGTGGCGGCCGTGCTGCTATTGGCAAATTTGTTTCACTTTTATCTTTTTCCCTACAAATAATTCAATAGTAAATGAAAATAGCTACGTGTGTGTGTGTGTGTGTGTGTGTGTGTGTGTGTGTGTGTGTGTGTGTGTGTGTGTGTGTGTGTGTGTGTGTGTGTGTGTGTGTGTGTGTGTGTGTGTGCGCGCGCGTGTGTGTGACACTGTCATATATAAAATAGGGCACTCATGTATGATATAAAAAGATTAAGAGGAAGATACTATAAGGTTCTGCCCGACAGCAATTTTGTTCATCCACCTCTTCCTCTGTCATGTTTTTGTCGGTGTAAGATATACTGTATAGCTACAGCAGAGGAGTGTGTTTGATCAATATTCATGCACTCCCTCGTTAACTCTTACTGTACATGCTTTCCTTTCTCTTTTGGTTGCAAACACGACAACCACACTGACAACAAACAACCAACCACACTGTTACGTCATTTGCATACAAGTAACAACAACAACTTGGTAACCCTTCAAGTATATACCAGACACATTATTTACACTGTGTGAAAAGTAAAGTATAGGCATTTCATAAGAAGTTGACAAAATCCTTTTTTGTTCAAATATAAATGGAGTGAAAAACGAAAGGGGAAAGTGTGTGTGTGTGTGTGTGCGTGCACGTGATATAGAATACTAGCAGTGTGACTATCTATCTATCCCCCCGTGTGCAGGCTGACCTGACGCCATTATTGCATTACACATGTGAAAGAGCAGGAGTGTGTCTGCAATCCATCCTAAAGTGGCTCACATCTGTTGACTTTGGAAATGGCTGATCTTGAATCGGATAGCCATTTGGTGAGGGAGCCCAGAGGTGTGTGTGTGTGTGTGTGTGCGTCTGTGTGTGTTTTCAATGAATGCCAAAGGGGCGAGACAGCAGGGACAGACCCTCCCAGGAGAGAGAGAGAAACCACTTACTACGCCTGCAGTGATGGGGGGGGGGGGGGGGGGGGGCTGAGTTCTGTATATTCTCTGTTCACGCGTGTGTGTGTGTGTGTGTGTGTGTGTGTGTGCGTGTGTGTGCGTGTGCATGCACGCGTGGTTCACAGTTGACCCCAGGGTTTGACTCCTCAAACGCTCCATCCACACATGCAGCTGGAATTGCATGAACTTAATAACCCTATAATAATCCTTCATTGGTTTATGCGCTCTAACAACAGAAGGAAGAATGAATCTGTGAGCCTCATCTAACTATTTCAGAAATACATCGCTGTCATGGAATTTTAAATGCGACCCCCCAGGCCCCCTGCACTGACATGATCCAAAAAAAAATTAACCTTCATTTGATTTGTATACCTTTGTTAACTATTTATTTTTGATTTGCTGTAACAAATATTGCAGGGAATTTTAAAATATGCTATAAAATATAAAATAAAATCATATTGCATGTCTTTGTATGGTGAAAATCCAATTAAGGCAGATTTGTTTTCCATATTGTAGAAAACAGAGGTTTGCTAAGTGACATAGCAAGTATAGAATGTGCCAAAAACTGATTTGCCTTTGGCAAAAGACATTAAGCGGTTTTAATTAATGAGAAATATCTGCAAAGAAGAATTAATTTTGGTGCTGAACAGGTGTATGTACGTAGGTGAGAGGTACGAGATTATTTAAATATTTCCACTTCAATTAGGTCTACTCTCTGTAGTTTATTCGGATGCTCTCTTTTAATGTTGGCTTATATTTGTTTAGGCCTGCGGGGAACTAGATATTTGGGGTTTATTATTGAGGCATATAGCTATGTTGAATTAATGTGTCTTCAACATGGTGGCATGTTGGTAGTAGTGAGAAAGTGCCCTGCAACTGAAAAGCCCCTTACTTTGATCCCCAACAATGGACATGTCCTATTAAAATGTCTCAGACTCTTTCAATGGACACGTCCTATTAAAATGTCTCAGACTCTTTATCCCCACTTACCGTACTTACTCATTGTGAATCTCTCATTTAGCCCTTGGCCAAAGAGACTTCATAATCATCCATATGACTCATAGCTGTCCCATTCAGCGCTCTGACCGCACTTGAAACTAAAACCAGCAGAAAGGTGCATTAAAACACAGAATCCATCTACAGATTTAGATGAATAAAAACCACTGTCTCTGTCTCATGGCTATATCGACTGGTGATGTTATCCAGATTGAGTATCGGTAACCTTAGACACACACACACACACACACACACATGCACGTGCACAAATGCCATGTATGAATATTTAAGCAGCAGCTCAGGTATCAGACATGCTATAATGTGTGAACAGATGTCTGTGAGGGGGCGTAGGTGGCTCCATCTGTCTTCTAAAAGGCAATTTCACCCTAATTTAAAACCAAAACCATCTTTGCCCTATCTATCTTGAAGGGGAAAAATAATCGCTCAGATCAAGTAACGACTGAGCGGATGGTGGAATCGCAGCATTAGCTAAAAGAATAATGCATCAGAATAAAGTAGTGGTCAGTGGGACAATGACGGGAGCTTCTCTTGTGTATGGATGATGTTTTTTAATTTTTAACAACTTAATACTTCCTAAGGATAATATGTGACCAAATTTGACTGAGGGACTGCATGTCATTTGATTCATTTGAATTTTCGTTTTTTGTCATATGAAAGCAGGGAATCATAGCTTCAAATGGACCCACCAGTTTTGGAGATATGGCTTATAGAGTAATGTCTTGCAGAAAACAGCGAGTTGTGAAAACAGGCTTGAAAGGTTCACTTCTGTGGACTCTAACATTACACCTAGCTACATGTTTAAGCATTCATATTTACAAGTCACTTATTTCAGACGTGCTCTAGTATGTGAAGAGTCTGCCTGTGCTTTCCTCTGGTGAAAAGCTGGAATTTGCGTAGCCTCGGAAACCCAGATGTTTTTATTTCCAGGGTGGAAAAAAAAGTCCACTTCAATTTCTGATCGTCTGCACCTTTGTTAAATTGACGCACGCGCGCACACAACACACGTACACACACACACTCCTCTCTCTCTCTGTCGCTCTAATGAATTTGTCTCATGTCGTACAGCTGCGTCTAGATTCTCCCGGCAGATCCTGCCGGGAGCTGCCTATGCCATAGAAAGCATAGGTGGACCCCAGGCTCGAATTTGCGCGATGGCAGGCTCTCAGTCAAATCTGGTCACGCATGAGCATCAAAGGAATATTTTAAATAAGTTGTATTAGCACGTGCATTCCATATGTTCCATAGGGCACATGGACAAATTACATCATCAACTTGCGACAGGAGTGAAAGATGACCTATTTCTAAAATAAATAAAATATTTAAGGCGTTAAAAGTTTAGGTTATAATTATAATGTACTGTATTAAGCCATATTTGTCAGCCAGGGATTATTTTAAGTCCAGGTGTGCCTTGGAATTTTGTGACCACCATACATAATTATTGCAATATACTACAAAATGTATGATTTTTTTTTAACATTTTTTATGAATATTTTACTAATGAAACAGTAGGTAAAGAATTGGGTAGAAACAACATTGTTCCTACTTAAAATGTTTAGTTTTTGGGCAGCATTTGGTGGAATACAAATCAAATACTTGGTAGTGTTTGCAACAAATAGCTCAATTCAGCACAGTCAATTGGGAAATAAACAGAGACTCCTAAGGGGGCAGATTTCCTGTGAACTATTTTGAGTTTGAATAAGTTGAAACTGGGCCAGAGACTCACAAGAACACTGATAAATGCAGAGAGAGAAATGTTTTGGATCTATAACCTGAATACCTAATCAACCTTGAGAAAGATTATTCAGTCAGTGTATTATCGATTGTTGGCGTTGCTGCATTTCCTTTGCTTATGTATCTGAAATTTTTTCATTCATTTTCCCAACTGGCCTTTGGACATACCGCGGTGCTTTTAACTTTGCTTTTTTACAATGGGGTGAAGGACAAACCAACTTAAACAGGGTTTGTGTGTATGTACTGTATGTGCAGTATGTCTGTCCCTCAAAAGTAGACCATGCAGTCACAGCTTATGTTACGCATGATGTCACATTTGTGTCACGTCACAGTTGGCATAAACAGGCATAAACGGCAAAGCAGAAGTCATGAAGAGTATGATATTTGGATTAATCTATCTCTGCAGCCTATCTATCTCATGACCAGACACAGTCGTCTTTTTGTTAACCGTTTCCGTCCGTAGGACGGCTCCACACGTCCTAGGGAACCCAGTCGACATGTACAAAGGACGTGTGTACACGTCCTAGCACGTCCTCAATGATATCAGGCGAGAGAAGAATATTCTGAATTTTTCCCTTTTTTAAAACTTTTTGACAGACTCTCAGGCCCCCGTCGCTTTGCTCTGCCTTCAAATTAGCTTATACCGTTCGATTAGCTGTTAGCGCGGCAGAAAGAATGCCTCGTCTCTCCTAATCCAGGGCTCTCTCCGTGGTTTTGATCTGACGGATATTCTACGCGCTTCATTTCTGACTTCAACATGCCTCTCGTTCAAACTATGAATGCTTTGGAGCTTCTAGCGATATAATAGACTTGAGACCAAGTAAAATATTTCTCAGATTGTTTCCGGTGTCTTTCCGGCACCCCAGAGCTCCTATTTTGAAGGCATCCCGGCACCTATTATGTTGGGGCGCAGCAAAACCATATACTTACAGCAACATTATGAGCTACAATTATTATACTGATTGCAATTTCCTTTTGCCGGCCAGAGGTGGACCTTCACCATATACTTCGCCACACAATCAGCCTGTCTGCAGTGGATAGTGTGTCACTGTCTAGGCACTGAACAAATGAAGCAAATTGGATACATAAACTGTACGCAAAAACTGCCCATGCAGACGGGCCATGCCATTATTTTCTCTGCCTGGCCAGCCAGCTGAAGGCTGTAGAGTGTAGACTATATGTTTACACTCTTGTGTGTGTGTGCGTGTGTGTGTGTTCGTGTGCGTGTCAGTCTGTGAACGGCTTAACTCCGCCACCCCTGGACCGAACGGCGTTCAACTTTGCACGCTCACTCCCAGTAGGCCAAGGAATAAAGCATCTGTCTCTTTCTTCATTGCCGGGTCTTTTAATTCCACTGCATTACTGTTTTAACAGATCCCAGGCCCAGTGCACTTGACACTGAGGTCAAGGTCTAATGAGGCAACCGTTTCAAATGAATCAGACAGATTGAAACATTGATCACATCAACATTAACATAAATGGGCCTCAAAGTGCCTGCTAATGGATTTGATCCATATGGGGCTGTTCCCCTCGGGTGCCGTACAAAGGGGAAGGGAGTTTATCTCAGTGAGTGAGTGAGTGTGTGCATGCGTGCATGTGTGCATTTGTGTGCCCGTGCACGATGTGTGTTTGTGTGTGTGTGTGTGTGTGTGTGTGTGTGTGTGTGTGTGTGTGTGTGTGTGTGTGTGTGTGTGTGTGTGTGTGTGTGTGTGTGTGTGTGTGTGTGTGTGTGTGTGTGTGTGTGTGTGTGTGTGTGTGTGTGTGTGTGTGTGTGTGCGCGAGTGCGTGCGTGTGCGTGAACGTCTCCCAGTGGGGTTGACAGGAAGAGGAGATGGTGGAGGTGAGAGCCCCCCCGTCCCTCCCAAGACTCCATTAGGTGGCGAAGACAACCTGTTTTGTTAACACACCCAGCCATCTGACCCACATTGGAGGGAGCCTGCCCTAGATGGAGAGATTTGGAATACAGTACAAGACTGAGTCTAAAATGAAAATCCCCGGTAGCAGTCTCTATAGTGGCTGTGTTGGTCCTTTCACCCAACCAGCCCCTATAGTGGCTGTGTTGGTCCTTTCACCCAACCAGCCCCTATAGTGGCTGTGTTGGTCCTTTGACCCAACCAGTCCCTATAGAGCGGCGCAGTCCCTCCCCCTTTCAGAACAACGAGTGGCCCAGGAAATGAATCCCAATGCATTTTTCCCATAGGCATTTCTTCATTTATTTATTTAAAGACCTTTTAAGCGTCGTACGAAGCCAACTCTTGTCGTGACGTGACAAATCATGACAACACACACAATATGTTGGACAAAACAAATAATTACAAAGAAGAAAAACAACAAAAAAAGTGTTGTAACCTACCGTTTTTTTCTACTTCCTAATTCTGTGTTTGGCCCGAAAAACTGTGTGTGTTGTCATGATTTGTCACGACAAGAGTTGGCTTCGTACGACGCTTAAAAGGTCTTTAAATAAATTAATTAAGAAATGCCTATGGGGAAAATGCATTGGGATTCATTTCCGTCTCGTTGTTCTGAAAGGGGGAGGGACTGCGACGCTTATAGTGGCTGTGTTGGTCCTTTGACCCAACCAGCCCCTATAGTGGCTGTGTTGGTCCTTTGACCCAACCAGCCCCTATAGTAGCTGTGTTGGTCCTTTGACCCAACCAGCCCCTATAGTGGCTGTGTTGGTCCTTTGACCCAACCAGCCCCTATAGTAGCTGTGTTGCTCCTTTGACCCAACCAGCCCCTATAGTGGCTGTGTTGGTCCTTTGACCCAACCAGCCCCTATAGTGGCTGTGTTGGTCCTTTGACCCAACCAGCCCCTATAGTGGCTGTGTTGGTCCTTTGACCCAACCAGCCCCTATAGTAGCTGTGTTGCTCCTTTGACCCAACCAGCGCCTATAGTGGCTGTGTTGGTCCTTTCATCCAACCAGACCAAAGTGGTTTAAACTGACCAACATTTCCATCCATACTATAGAGTCACGTGCGGTCAGTAGTGGTGTTAAACAATGGAACATGTTAAAATGTGTGTTTGTGGCAGAATGCGTGCGTTGATCTGTGCGTCCATCCAAGCAGATAAAAAACACCACACGTGACCATGTGAGCACTATACACAAATGTTCAGCACCTTGTCAGGCTTGCTGGAGTTTCCAAAAAAAGCTGTGATCCCGTTGCAAACAATGAAAAACATGCACACACATCCACAACATACAAACAAACTGGACATGGCCCGTAAGTCCTGCTTATGTGATGTGTGTGTGCTCACTGTGCTGTGCATGCATGTTAATGAACTGACTTAGTGGTCGCCAAGGCCTTGGCTAATCTATTTAATAAATAAACCTGTACATCCTAGAGGCTGGTGTTGAATAAAGGCTTGTTTCAGGAACTTGTCTTGGTGCAACATTACATGGAAGTTCAATACATGAAGAACAAAGACACTGTATTTACACCACGCATGCCACACACGCAAGCATGCATGCCCACATTAATTATTCATTGTGTGGATAACACAGATTGTAAAAAATACGAACAAAAAGAAAGAAAAACATTTGACCATTTCGCTGCCAAGAACTGAGTCTGGAGTCATCTTTAGTGGATACAGACATAACCATGGAAACCTTCCCCATGTTGGACACAAAACAAACTCTCACTGTGTGTGTGTGTGTGTGTGTGTGTGTGTGTGTGTGTGTGTGTGTGTGTGTGTGTGTGTGTGTGTGTGTGTGTGTGTGTGTGTGTGTGTGTGTGTGTGTGTGTGAGGGTGTGTGTGTGTGTGTGTGTGTGTGTGTGTCACAATAAATAGTATTATACTTTTTTCCAAGTGACTGTTTTCACAACTGAATGATGAATGAGATGAGTACAGAAATTAAATGTATACATTTTTATATTTTTTTGCTGGTGTGATTAAATAATCTGTATTATTTTGAGACCGTTCCAATACCAATATGGCATTTTTATGGCTGATATGGCCGATTCCGATTATGCTATACCGATTAATCATATATATGCATCCCTAATTGGAAGTTGCATACACATTTCTGTGTATGCATTGTATACAGTACTGTATGAGTACATACTAGTCTATGCCTGATACTATACTAGGCTTGTGTACAGTATGATCAAGTTGAAGTTGATGAAGTTCAGTATGCGTGCACCCTTGTGTGTAATATTAGGCTCTCGTTTGTGTACAGCGCGACTGTGTACTCACTGTGTGTGTGTGTGTGTGTGTGTGTGTGCGTGTGCGCGTGCGTTCGTGTGTGCTCTCTTTTGAGCATGTCTGTATGTGTGTGTGTGTGTGTGTGTGAGCTCTGACAGTGGTTGTCACATCAAACATGGATGCCGCACACCCTGTGTTCATTTGCTGTTGCACGCTATTAGCCTGCCACTGCTCACGCTGGCACACAGAGTCAAGACAGCGCCACAGCCGGCACACACAGACACCCAGCAAAATAAACTCGATATCCCACCACAACTCTGTGTCTGATACACAGTAGGCTACATGTGTATTGGAAAATAGAGAAACAATATTGTAAAATGATATACTCTTCTAATAAAACAACACGACGATAGATTAAACCCATAAAAACCGAGAGCGCATCTGTGTCAGATTTTAATCTTCGAAAATGGCAGATATACCTGAATCTCTTTTTGCAGGTTGTGTCCCAAGAGATTCAACTTGTTGAACCACAAGCGTCACATTTCTGATCATGTAAACATATTGCGCACACAAACGCATCATAATGTTATACGCATCAACAAGTTGTCCCCCTCTTGTGCACTACACACACACACACATATACGTGCACACAGACGCGTACACACACACACACACACACACACACACACACACACACACACACACACACACACACACACACACACACACACACACACACACACACACACACACACTAAGGCTGTACCCTAGCCCTGTTTTTAGGACTCGAACTTCGGCAGGAATTTTCGAGTGAACATCCGAACCATTTGTTTCTAATTAATTAATTTATCTGAGTGCTTTTAACCAGGATGCAATTCAACACGATATATCCGCCTTGAACATGATTAGCGCAGCGCTGAAGAGAGTGCAGCGCCCTCTCTTTATCAATCTCTCGTCTCTCCCAACACACACACACACACACACACACAGCGTCTAGTGGATCTGACATGTGCTCCGCTGCTGCGAGCGGCTGTGTGTGCGTCCTCGCAAACAGCGAAAATAGCCGATCTGCATGAGGAATAGACTAGCAGCACTACAATTTACAATTTACAATTTACAATTTAGGCATTTAGCAGACGCTCTTAATCCAGAGCGACTTACATTTAGGCAAGAACAAAAGCATGGGAATACATCACATAAAAGCATTTATCATGAAACATGCGTAAGCTAAGAAGGTAACAGCGGAATATCTATATGACTATACATACACAACTATACATACACTATACATAATAAACTATACATATTCACTACTATGCTATACATATGTACTATGGCGTGCTATGACTATATACAATACAATTATAGTGCTGTCTACATAACATGCTATAAGTCTGTGTCAAATGCTATCTAAGCCAACATAAATGCTATCGAAGGGGTTAGGGTAAGTGCTATGGGCCATGATGGAGTCTGAAAAGGTGGGCACTCTCGTCGGGAGGGGGGCAGCACAAATATCCTACGAGTAGGGCAACCAAATGGTACGTCCCTGATTCGAGCTCATCATTCCATAAAAATGAGCCATGAGTTGAATGAGTTGCTGGCAGGCAGCTAAAACGAGAGTGTAGCTTGCTCCGTTGCTCGTTAGCTGTCTCTCTTTCATTAATTTGTTCCACTTGTGTAGGCTACTCTCAGAAGCGCATTGAGTGTGTGTGTGTGTGTGTGTGTGTGTGTGTGTGTGTGTGTGTGTGTGTGTGTGTCACTGTGTTTGTCTCTTCTGCCGTCTGCAGGACTTTCAAATTATTGTAAACACAACATGAACATAGTAGCCTACTCTTATTATGCACATCGCATTCTCGCCGAGATATATTTCTGAGTAAAATAAATAAATAATAATAATAATAATAAAAACCGAATGGTTCAAGGCCATAAATTAAGATTCGAGTGCCAACCTTAACGAGCGAACATTCGAACCCTGAATGTTCGGGGACAGCCTTCACACACACACACACACACACATGTAGTGCTCTGTTCAAGAATGCATTTAATGAAAGAGTGTTTGTGGCCCTCGTCTTCGTCTCATTTCCCTTTCCTCTCTGTCTAGGCACATACACATTACGGTATACAAATACACATACTGTACAAATGGCTAGTGTTGAGTGGGTTAACTTTTCTGCGTGCAGGGTCCTTTTTTTCTCTTGTAGATCTGCTATTTTCGGTACTTTTGGTATGGCATTGATTTACGAAAAAACTGGTAAACACGGGGAACCTTAGAGATATAGCCTACAGTATATGCAGAGAGGACGCGGTTACTTGGAGGCAGAGTGGAGACGAGGGGTTCCTTTCTATATCAGTGACATACAGAGAAATTAAAACAGAGAGGGCTATAGTGATGACTGTTTGGATTCAATGACAGGTTCTGGAGTCTGGTGTGTTTATGAAGGTTTCCATGGTAACGGCTACACTGTAACTGCACCAGGAAGAAACTGAACTAACCTGTCAGTTCCTCTGACTCCGACAGCGTAGAGATGCATCTGGACTGGCCTGCTGGAATTCAGAGTGAAAGAAAATGTTTTATGCATGTGAAATAAGATGTGTGGAGGTGCCTATACCGGCTGCCGTGTGCACAGGAAATGTGATGCAGAGTGGTCCAGCAGTTTGACAGATTAGCCCCCAACTAGTCTCCAGAGACTGACTGACTGACTAGACCAATTGTCAATTGGTCTAATTGAAAGTTTTTCCTTTTATTTTTTGACGATGGGTTCTCAGATTGGCCCCGAACAGACAAACAAACAGACACGGGTTTCTGCATACGCCTCCTCTGTAGGAGCCTCTCTGTGTATGAAAAGGAACAAGGAACATCAAATTGTGTTCCTAATTCGTGCGTGCAATGATTATCTTGGAGTTTGAAATAGAAAAGTTTGGAATTAATTAATGAGCGCGTGTGTGAGTGGATACAAGACAATTGTGAGAGTTGTGTGGGAGTTTATGAACAGATATTTTCATATAATGTTGCTGTTAATTGGCCGCTTTATTAAATTAAAAGTTCATGCCTTCAAAGCATTTACTCTGTTTTCTTTATTCGTCATTCATCATGAAGGAATATGAAAAAAACACAACATTCGCCACAAATCATGGGGTGAGGCATTGGTAGGGAAAACATTTCGGGGGTGTATTAAAAGCAGGTATCATGACATAAATGCAACCATTTAAAATCTATATGTTGTGGTTAATTTCTTATTTGGATTTGGCATGACAGAAGAAGTCAGGGATTGACCTTGAACTAGCACAATAATTGTACGAAAGACGGACCTTATACAACCAGGTGATATGATTTAACAACAGCGATGACTGGGTCAGAGTCTCCCCTCTGGAATAATGGAGAACTGAACTGGACTTGATATTTATTAATCTTTACGCCGTGGCGCCTCTTTAAGGGGTGAGCCGTCCCGGCTGTAAAAGTAACAGAGGGCACTTGTAACACACTCAATCACTCCAATCAGAAACAAGATAGAATGATGAGACGTCCTCTGCACATGTATAATGCATACCGGTATGCTGATGTTTCTAGCTAGGATATGGGATTGTGTTCCCCACCCGTCCTTCCTCTTCGATGTCTCCCTTTTGACCGATACGTGTCCATTCAAAGTCTAGACGGGCCCGAAGTTATTAGTGCAGCTGCAGCCGGCGAAAACTAGAGTTCTCAACAGGCCCGAAAATTAAGGCCCGGCCCTACCTCGGCCCTAACTGGGCTGGCCTGAGACCCCGTCTGGCCTTATTAGTAATTAGCAAACATTTTATGCCCTACCCGGCCCAAAATGGCAAAAAAAATTCCATATATACATTCCCAGATCTGTTGTTTCAGTGCGACCTCGCCTCACCTCTCTTCTTGTCCTCAGGGCGCCTTGCTGGTATTAGTGGAGAAGAAAATGTATTAATTAGGGCATATTTATTATATCAAAAGTAGTATTCTGTATTTGTCTGCTTAAAAAAATATTTTAATTTGATACGTTACTTTGAGATCACATTTATTCTCTGTTTAAGATGTACTACAAGCCAGACTTGTCTGCTCCCAGCGGGTACAGTACATGGCAAAGATGTGATACAGAAATTGTAAGATCTGAGTGCTTTGAGTCATAGCAATGGGAAAAGGATGAAGACCCACAGACGCACGCACGCACGCACACTGATGACAACTTATATGATTTTGCCCTTGACACTTAATTGGGTGTGTGTGTGTGTGTGTGTGTGTGTGTGTGTGTGTGTGTGTGTGTGTGTGTGTGTGTGTGTGTGTGTGTGTGTGTGTGTGTGTGTGTGTGTGTGTGTGTGTGTGTGTGTGTGTGTGTGTGTGTGTGTGTGTGTGTGTGTGTGTGTGTGTGTGAATTAGAACTGATGAGAAATGGCATGAGGAACCTTTATGAAACCCTTTATTTTCCCCCGAAAAGGCTCCCTTGTCTGTGTGTGATTTCTGTCTTGTCCACGATTTGCGTGTGTTGTGTTGTGTGTGTGTTGTGTGTCCATTTATTATTATTTATTTATTATCTGCATTCTCCAAGTGAACGGTGGAACTCTTCCATATCAGCTGAAAGACTCCAAAGACCGCAACTCCTACAACCAGGCGTTGTAGAGTCTAAATACTGACTTTTAAGCTGTTTTGACAAGCAGTCGTAGCCTCAGCATATTCCCCTTGATGAGACTCTCCTTTTCCAACTGTTCCACAGTCGCTTGATCGTCCCCTGCTCATGCACAGCACATCATTTACTGGCAAACTGTGCTTATATTACGTTGTTCATCTGCTGTTCATTCACAGACAAAGTATAAGCAAACTGCATCGTGGCTAAGGTTAAAATTATTAATGAAAAACTTATACACGCTGACAATGACAAAAGTTTTATTCTGTGTCCACCAAACGTTTTGGAGTTGGCAGCTACGTGCGACTATACATCTTTTCATTATTAGTATTTTTCCAGTTGGCTGGCACGTACCTCACAAAGACTGCGTGGTGTGCCGTGCACCTTTTGCTCATAAGGTTAAAAATATAACATGATTGAATAGTTATATTATACTGAATTAATGCAGTGAAGTGGTGCCTGTTTTTTTGTGATTGCTTTAACATGAAGAATGCCAAATGTACAGTAGCCTCCAGCTTTTCACTATAAGGTTCGGTTGAAAATATGTTTTTTTTCCGCCAAGCAAAATCTCAAAATCATCCCACACGTTCTCCTTATAACAATTGTTTATTATACATTTCCAGCGCTCCAAAACTGGCATCATGTTGTTGAGACAGCGGCTCACTTAAGTTGTGACCTGCAGAGCTTCTCTACAATTTTGACAGGCTCAGAGTTCAATAATACATTTAAATTCAATTTAAACCGGATTTTACTTCGAGTAGAGAAGCCATCGGCCACTGAAGGCATCTCTACGTTTTCTTACAAGCGAAATCCTGTGAACCTACTAAGGTTTGGGCATGGGTTCATTTGAGGCAATGAATGACACATGTTTTATGTCCTCTGACGGTCTGACTCCTCTCTCCTCCTCCTCTCTGCCGTGATACCCCCTCATCATGTCTTTGTTCTCAACCCTGTCATCATGCCTTCCTTTCGATCATATGTCGGCTTTACCTTCGACGTATTTGTCTACACCTTGTCCTTTGTGTCTCTCTCGGTTCGTTGTTCTGTTCGTCATCTCTCTCCATGTATCACCCTATACCTGTCCTTTGTTGCCCTTCCTCTACTATAGACGTCTTATACGGAGAGCCGGCTTATTAGGCTGAGCAGAGAAGGAGTCTGAATATCTCACCACCTGGAGAAAAAAAAGAAGCTGGGGCTGACTCCATGTTTGTTCTGTCTCAAGTACAGCCTGAGTGTTGTCAGAGTAAATGTCACGGTATCCATCGTGCCTGCCACCACAGAGTTATTTATTTATTTATTTGGAATTTCACTATAGGATGAGCCCCTTGAGTTGCAGAAACTCGTTTTCAAGGAGGTCCCTCAAGAAAAAAGGAACCGCCTGCAATGTGCCACCATATTGATTGAATATTTGTAGCGTGTAATGCCAAATGCACGCAACTACATAGCTGTTGCTATATATTATATAGACCTCGGGTCTAAATGGGTTAAATTGGAGAGAACATTTTAAAAGAATTCTATGACTAAATGTCCAGTTATACATAATTTATAAATAAATAAAAACGACACATACACGCTTGAATGTTGTCTGTGTGTTGTTTTTATAACAGTACTGTTAACGTCTGCCGTGTGTGCATTCTCTCCTCAGGTATGGCCTTCCTCCTCATGAACATAAAAAGGTAGACGCCTCCTCCGTCTCTGGAGCGTCTGTATCTCGGGCGCCATTTCAAGGAAGGCAAGCTTCCGTGTGCGTCACAGACGGGGGGGACGTTCGGCCGGCCAATCAGGTAGGTTGGATGGGGTCTATTAAAACCTATAGGGTGTGTTCAGATCTAGGCACGGCAGCGCGCATCGGTGTCCCAGAAAAGTTTCTTTCTTTCTTTCTTTCTTTCTTTCTCAGTGTATAACTTCAATTTCAACTTCACATGTGCAGGTACACAAGTGAGTGTGTTTGCAGAGAGAGAGAGAGAGAGAGAGAGAGAGAGAGAGAGAGAGAGAGAGAGAGAGAGAGAGAGAGAGAGAGAGAGAGAGAGAGAGAGAGAGAGAGAGAGAGAGAGAGAGAGAGAGAGAGAGAGAGAGAGAGAGAGAGAGAGAGAGAGAGAGAGAGAGAGAGAGAGAGACGGTCAGACAGGCAGTGATTGTCCAGAACCACTGATCCGACTGACACGCCCATATAGGGGCATATGGTGTATCTAAGTAGGTGGTGCGCCTCTTTCCTCTCCTAACTGTGCCCTGGGTTGCCTCCAGTTATAGATGCCTGACACAGTGACCAGCCAGCCCCATCCTTCTCCCTCTAACCTTGTGTGTGACCCGTGGTTGGTCCCTGTTGAAGTCCTGTCTAAAAGCTTCAAAACAGTTGCAAAGAGAAGACAAGTCAAAGACACTTATCACAACAGAGTTATCTCTATTACAGTATACAGGGCTGGCTGGTGTATATACTGTATAGGCCACATACTGTAGGCCATGCCCTAGGGCGGCAGATCATGGCGTGTTTGACAGGAGTGTGCAATTAACTTTTGTTTCACCAAAACTCTGAACACCTTGGACTTTTCTTCTCTTTGCATAATTATGTCTATAACCCTTGACTTGAAGAGCACCTTGTTTGTTGACTATATTCAACTTAGAATCCAAAACCAATTATCTCATGCCATGTTGATATTGAGTACATACAAAAGTGCTAAAGTTCCAGCTGTGACGCACAAAATGCATAATTATACTTTGAAGATCATCACCCGATAATGTGGAACTGGAAATAACCCTTTGCTTTCTTTTCTCTTGATAATAGTTGATAATCTGGCCTTTGTTGCCCTTATAATATATTATTATTATTGTCTCCGCCTGGCCAAAGGCGTGGGCGAGACTATGTTTTAGTTTTTTGTTCATGTCCAACAGTAGGCTCTATCATGTCCAACAGTAGGCTCTATCATGTCCAACAGTAGGCTCTATCATGTCCAACAGTAGGCTCTATCATGTCCAACAGTAGGCTCTATCATGTCCAACAGTAGGCTCTATCATGTCCAACAGTAGGCTCTATCATGTCCAACAGTAGGCACTGGAGCCTACCGGCCACGTTAGTCCCCTAACCTCATCTCAGTCTTAACCGGCGGCAGTCATTTCACTTCCGAGCCAGTAGGCTCCAGTAGCCTACTTTAATTAGTTATTGATTGATCTGCGTAATTCGCTGAAAAACACCTAACGCACAGTATACTACAGTATGCATGCACTGCTGACTGAGCAATAGGAACAAATGCATTGAGTTATGTTTAAAATGGTGCTTGGCTAGTTTGGCATAGTAATTAAAGTAACTAACACCTTACCCCCACCAGGGCTCTATTCTCTCCAAATCTCTCAGCCAAAAATAGCTGATCTACAAAACATGCATGTGACGTTGCGAAACATCATGGGCTTGTTCAATGAAAGGTTGCAAAGCTAGCAAAATAGCTCTGATTTTCTCAAGCTCTAACAGGAAGGCCAGTGACAGTATTATACACCAATGATTGGAGCCCCAATGTCAGCCAAAGAGACTGCAGTAGGTTCCTGTTGAATTGTGAATTGTGAATTAACAAATGAAGGGAAAAGGTTGGAAGCAGAGATAATTGTTCCTATCACGCCTTAAAGTGGTGGTGTATGTCTCAATGTGACCCTGCTGCGTTGGTCCAACCGAGAGGATGGCTTGAGAGAGCCAGGAGCAAAACTGTCTCGGTCTGTACAGGGTAGTGGGTGCAAGTGTTAAATGATTTTGACCTGAGATCAGATTCAAAAAATGTCTTCTACATCCTCACAGTTTTCTGAAAAAGCTATGTTTCTATGTCAGAAATGTCGATTTCTATGTAGATTTTTCAAAAATAGCTCGTAGCATGCCACTCAGTGGCGCGCTAATAGCGCTATGAGCTTGTAGATCTGCTTTTTTTTGTTTTTTTAAAGCATACCATAATGCTAACACCAAAAGTGGTTCCTGCCCAAAATGGGTTTTCTGGAGCATCAATATCGCTGAGTTTACAATCAAGTGAAATGAAACATTGATTTATTGATTGAATACTTTATTAGCCGTTTGAAAACAGTACGGCAGTACAAAGTCTCTCTCCCATTTATTCAACAAAGCCTGAGTTCATGTTCTACAGGAGATGTTTACGCAGCAAGATCCTGAGGGGGTTGTAAATGAACCCTTACAGGCACATTTTTCAGAGTAAAATGAACACTCAGTATTTGTGCTGTGTGTAGTGATCGAGCTGAAATTTTCATGTGTGTGCTTCAGAGAGATTGATGATCTGCCGACGGACCCTTTGTGGCTGAGTCTGGGGATGTGTACCGAGAGTGGTCATTGGATTAGACTGGAATAGCACCAGGCCATGTGTAGGACTTTATGAAAAGCTCAACCAATATTTCTCTCCAAAGGTTTGAGCGTGCGTGCACACACTAAAGTGGTGTTGAACTGCATAACCTTGGGGCTGTACTCTGTACTGTATGCTATACCTGGCTGTGATAGAAGTATATATATATTGCTCTGTGAGAGGGGGATGATGATGAATTTTGCCCCCCAAAAAAATCTGATTCTCAGCCCATAAACGAATGAGAAATTGGAAGGAGATCCAGTGCTACACAAATGTGTGACCCGTAAAGAGGTGGACATTAGAGGGCACACACACACACACACACACACAAAGTATACCTCACCTTGTAGTTGATTTATACAAGATGCTATTGCTAGTTCTACTTAGCCTGGCTAATAAGCCAGACCTTGAGGCAGTTGTGGAAAGTAACGCTATTTGTACTTGAGTATTTCCAATTTCCAGTACTTTTACTTAATTCTAATCCACGACATCTCAGAGGCAAATATTGCACCTTTATTTATTTATTTCAACAAATACACCAAGCGCTTCAGCTATACGGTACATTTGGGCCATTTGAAATCAGCCTACCGGTATGTGCAAGCTAACAATGGGAGTTTGTACATTAGAAAACTTGAAATTGGACATTCCGTATAATGAGTACTTTTTCTTGTTTGATGACAAAAACTTTTACTCAAGTAGGCCTACATTTTGAATTCTGGACTTTCACTTGAGTATGTCTACAGTATATTGCAGTATTGATGCATTTACTTAAGTAAACCCTTTGACTATACTTTTCCCCACCACTGCCTGGGGGGGAACATATCCACAGATTGAACCACAGCCAGTCAAGGTCAGCCGTTGGAAAGCCTCATAATGAATAGCAGGTGTCTATACTAGAGCTGTGCGCTGGCTGGCAGAACTCATCCCCCCAGAAGACCCTGTCCAAGTAAACACTGGCAGATTGCGGCCTGCACACAACTGCCCCTGCTGTTCGAGTGCATTGCTGGACCTGGCCTGTTTGGCGTGTCACGTGTGGTGCGTTTGATTGAATGTCTTTGTGCGTGGGCACCTGTCAATTTGGTGAGAGGGGGTATTTTTCTTTTGGCACATGCCATTTTGAATGCACCACACGTGGATGCTTGGGTGAACATTTGTCACTGTGTAATGTACTGTATGTGCTTGCTTGCCTGCGGCGTGTGTGTGTGTGTGTGTGTGTGTGTGTGTGTGTGTGTGTGTGTGTGTGTGTGTGTGTGTGTGTGTGTGTGTGTGTGTGTGTGTGTGTGTGTGTGTGTGTGTGTGTGTGTGTGTGTGTGTGTGTGTGTGTGTGTGTGTGTGTGTGTGTGTGTGTGTGTGTGCACGTACATGTGTGCGTGCGTGCGTGTGTCTGAACTCAGTCATCATTATCTCCATGATGTTGTCTTGGCAAAGGAGAAGGTGATTGTGGCTTCCCACCGAGGTGTTTGACACTCCACAGCCAAGACAGGATGACACGCTGTGTGTGTGCGTGTGCGTACATGCGTGCGTGCGCGACTCATGTTGTGAAACTGGCGCTTAGACTACATTCATGTGAACAAGCAACACCCTGTAGTTTTTGAGGTGTGTTCTTACACACACCACAAAAACTGATCTGAAGTAGTGAGTCAAGTGATCTCACAGTGTGAAGTGAATACTTTGTATCATGACAGGAGAGAAGAGAGACAGGGAGCTAGAGAGGGATACAGTAGGTCAGATATTCTCAACCATGTGGGCCGGGTCCTGTGACCATAATTATTGCAAGTGGGTCCCCACATATTTTGGCAAAACACTAAGATTGTTATGAAAATAACAATCTAAGTAAATAATAACTTGAAGTATTCTACGGTATAGTGAAGTCCAATTGATCTAAGGTTCATTAAAATAAATATTATTTGACAATGCGAAGCAACTGTTCAGATGGGTGGGCCACAATTACACTTTCAAGACGTTCATGTTGTCCAGAAAAGGTTGAGAACCACTGCTGCAGTAGATGAATGGATAGAGAGAAATAAAATAAAATGGAGAGAAAGGTTGGAAGAGAGATGATTAGGCACTTTAAATTAACATAATTTCACATGAAAAAGTGATGACACTGTTTATTTGCCTTGTAAGTTGCTGCAGACATGAGTACGACATTCACAAAATGTGTCTGTGGATGCGCGCCCTAATGGGCCCTGATAACTTGGTTGATTCATGGCAATTTTCACTGTTTTGTCAATGCACCGGAAGACAGACTAGAATGCCAATCACTGACACAGTTCTTGAGTGCAAGTGTAAAACAGAACTCAGTTCTGTTTTACTAAGAATATGAGTTTAAGTGGTTATGGTTTCAGTTCTCTCTCTCTCTCTCTCTCTCTCTCTCTCTCTCTCTCTCTCTCTCTCTCTCTCTCTCTCTCTCTCTCTCTCTCTTCTCTCTTTCTCGGTCTTGCACTAGTTTTAGTGACTGAACGAGAACTCTTAGCTCACCTAGCTGGCATCACTGCACTAATGCACTGTAAAATATGGAATGATAATTGGACTCTGAGAGTGTGCAAATTGAACCACAGTGAACACTGCACTCTCAAAGATAAATAAAGACTCAGGATTCTATACTGTGTGTACTGTACCACGGAAGGAGACGTTTACAAAGTGCTTTTATCGCTGCCGTGGATGGATGTACAGCAGGGAAGTGGAAAGGTAAACATATCTGTCGTTAGGGTGATAATGTGTGTGTGTGTGTGTGTGTGTGTGTGTGTGTGTGTGTGTGTGTGTGTGTGCGCGTGTGTGCGTGTGCATGCTGAAGGTAGATTTAAAAAGAATACATGGAAATTACTTAGAATTAGAAGAACAATTCTACTGTAACTGATGTGTATGAGGAGCAAGTACATACTGTATTGACTGTACTTGTTATAATATTGGACTCCAAATGTCCTTTGAAATTGTATCACATTCAAATTGTATCACATTTTTGCAAAAAACTACATGTTAATGACGTTTAAAAGATTACACTTTCCTGGGGGTCTTTATGTGTATAATATGTGGTTTTAGATATTTTAGATTGCAGTGTCGATGACATCAGAGACACTGGGCTCACTGCTAAAATCGAAAATATCTAAAACCACATATTACATAAAGACCCCCAGGAAAGGGTTTCTAAGTCTTCTAAACGTCATTAACATATATTATTTTGCAAAAAGGGTGTCCCTTTAAGTTTGCCAGGGTGCATGGATGTTCTCCCACTGCTTTATTTTTTACCAGATTATTTAAATTTCCTGCATCTAATATTTACAATTGTATTCAATGTTAACAAATGAAATGTTTTCCTGTGGAAAAGTCTCACTGACCAAATCAAAGGCTTGTTCAAACACACAACACACTCTCTTTGTTGGAATGTCGCCTAACTCTGTGCTTTCAAAAACAGGATGACAGCGAGGTCATATTGTGTGAGCGTGTGTGTGTGTGTGTGTGTGTGTGTGTGTGTGTGTGTGTGTGTGTGTGAGCGTGTGTGCATGAGAAGCGATAGGTCTTGACAGGGGCCATGTCTTCAAAGCCGCCTCCTCCAAAAAAAAAAGGTCCAGTGGACAAAAGCTCCATGCATTTGTCATGCACTGCCCATTTCCTTTAGGCACAATCTCTAACTCACTCACTCTCTCTCTCACACACACACACACACACACACACACACACACACACACACACCCCGTACACACACAGACGTCCCATTTGACAAAGCAGCTTGACACAAATACACGAATACGAATGGATTATGGACGACCTTTGATACCAAATACACATGTAGCCTACACAAACGCACACAAATGTTTGATCAAATGTGGAATAGCTCATATCGTTGACATTAGCTCAATAACTGTATGCCCAAAGGGCTGCAAGCAAAATAATTACCTAATGAATTTGACTGAATTTCTTTCAGATGAGAATTAATTCTGAAGCTCACACTAAAACACTTCCGATGGATTGTTGCTGAAATGCCCTTTTGAAGTCGGATCACATTAAACCTTCACATTCAATCAACAGCCCATTGGAAATATGCGTGCGTGCGTGCATGCGTGCGTGCGTGCATGTGTGTGTGTGTGTGTGTGGCACACAGGGATAGTGTTAGCCAGGTCAGCGCGGAACACTGTGTGAGAATTGTGGATTTGGGTGGATTTCCCCTTTAACCTCTGTCATGTGTCCCTCGGGCAGGCCTTTGAACCGACTGCTGACCATACACACACACACACACACACACACACACACACACACACACACACACACACCCTCACACACACACACACACACACACACACACAGACTTGTCAAATATATGAAATCACAATCTTGAAATCTTAAAAATTGCATGAATCTACTGGAGGACATCTAAAATTACTCGGACAAACTGTATATGCCTAAACCATCTAACATATTTCCAAAGCAGTGTACAAATATTGAAGTGTGCAATAGTTTTGAGAGTATAATAGCTGCATAAGAGAGCAGTTTAGAGAGTGTTTGTGTGTGTGTGTGTGTGTGTGTGTGTGTGTGTGTGTGGGCGTGTGCGTGTGCGTGCGTGCATCATTGGGAAGTTTGTTTCTCACGAAAACATTTCAAAGGTTAATTAATCTTGTTCTGTTACAGTACGCACCTCATAAGCTGCAGTGACCAAGCCAAAATATTTAAATAACCATTTGGTGTGTGGGTGTGGTGTGGTGTGGTGTGGTGTGGTGTGGTGTGGTGTGTGCGTGCGTGCGTGTGTTTACGTGGGCTGGAGGCATAGCCAGCAATGTCAAGAGTTGTTGTTCACATATTGTGTGAAACACGGCTTCAGAAACTTTCTGTTGCACACGTCTCAGTTCACCTACGCAGTTGTCATGTCAGCGTCGCTTGCCTCCTATTTTCAGCAAGCAACACTGTTGTAAGGCTGTAGACTGTAGACTCAACAACCTTACAGGCGTACAGTATGCAACGGCTAAACGTATGTCATTTAGATAGCATCTTATGTAGACATAGCACTCTAGTGTATATAGTTGTATACTCATAGTTTCATTGTACAGATATTCTACTGTTAGACGGATGTTAGTCTCTTAGCTTGCTTATGATCCTTGATGAGCATTTCTGCGTATGTTTCTGAAGTATTTCCAGGTGTTGCTCTTGCTTACTGTAAATCGCTCTGGATTAAGATTGATTGTAAAATCACTCTGGATTATAAATTGACATACTGTAGTTTAGACATGCAGGGCTGTGTTTTTCGTTAACCAACCAGTCAGCCGACATGGCCTTCTGCAATACTAATTTATTTTACTATAATTATACATGTTTATGAGAAGATTATAATATTTTATGTGTGTGTTCATAATAAACGTGGGATGCATAGCAAGTGTTACCAACATGGTAGAGATACTAAGCAAATTGTCAAATGTCCATCCCACTTCATGTTTAATGAAATGTATTCAAGTATCATGATTCAATTTAAATTAACTGCATGGAACCATAATACCTAATGATCTATGTCAAACTACACAGGGGAGTGGCACTGCAGCAGCATTCTCTCTGAAAGCACATCGGGTTTACTCCGCATAATGTAATAATATAATGTATGCATGCAGTTTGATGTGCAGGTTGGTGCCTTGCATGGTTTCCTCCACCGTGTGTGTGTGTGTGTGTGTGTGTGTGTGTGTGTGTGTGTGTGTGTGTGTGTGTGTGTGTGTGTGTGTGTGTGTGTGTGTGTGTGTGTGTGTGTGTGTGTGTGTGTGTGTGTGTGTGTGTGTGTGTGTGTGTGTGTGTGTGTGTGTGTGTGTGTGTGTGTGTGTGTGTGTGTGTGTGTGTGTGTGTGTGTGTGCGTGCGTGCGAATGATGTAATGGATGTAATTTATGTAAAGCGCTTTGGATAAAAGCGCTATATAAATGCACCATTTACCTACATAATGTATGCACTAAACCGTTTGAGTTGGAGTCAGAGAACGTGACCTCTGAGATACATCAGCAAGTAGCACTCCAAGCATTCCGTGTTCTTCGCCCAAACATTTGGACGTCATAGTCATACAAATGGCATTATGATTTGTGCATTTTGACATATCCACCTGGAAAAAGATCAGCAAGCTTGCTTTGTTCAAATCTCTTAACAGACCAAACCATTGTTCAGCTCATTGTTTTGGAGTGTGCCATATGGGATGTAATGGACGCTTTTCATAGACATTGTGACGGGCATCGCTGCTGAAGGCTTTGTTTCATTTAGTTGCACACTGCCAGCATGTTAATTTTGCAGGAACTGTCCACGCTGGCCACACAGAATCACCTAAACGAAACACGCCCACAATTAATGTCATTACCTTCAGCTGTGTTGAGCTGTCAAAATGTCTGCCGTGAAAAGGTCTCTATACCTGCCCTCATTAAATTTCAGTTAGAGGTGAGCGGAGAGGTGCAGCATGTGTGAGTGAGAAGACAGACCGCAGGCTCGTTCCTGTGAAAGTGCAGGTGTTTCCTAATTCATCTCACATGTGCACAGTGGTGGAAGTACTCAGATGTTTTACTTAAGTAAATGTATCAATACTGCAATATATAAATACTAGTAGGGCAGAAGTAGTGCAGAAATCTAAATGCACTTGAGTAAAGATACCAAAGTATTGGCATCAAAATGTACAAGTATGTCTCATTTCAAGTTTTTAAACAAATATTTTGAAAATTGCAGAACTGGAATGGCTGATAGTTAGTTAGTTAGTTAGTTAGTTACTAGTTAGTTAGTTAGTATAGTTAGTTTTATTGCATTTGTAATGCCCCCTATTGTTTGATTTGAATGAAACTTTCAGGTTATGTTTCAGGTATCCTGCAAATTTTGGCTATAGACAAGTTTCCTCTGACGTGTCCCCTGTTTCCACTGTCGGGTCCCGACATGCATAGCTTCCTGTTCACTGTTGATTTAACCTTGTAGCATGACGTGTGTTTGTTAACTACAATGCAAAATAAATCAGAACATCCATTGACATGTCTGGTATAAGTTACGTTCTGTGACTATAGGGAGTGTATATGATCCCTCCTCAGCCATATGTTCCCTCAAACCCCAGCCCCAAGCCTAGCCCTGAACTGAGGGATCATAGGGCGAGTGGGCGACTGACCCTGCTGTCTACACCCATATGCTCGTAATTGGGTGAAATGGTCCAAGATAACAAGCAAAATGTTCATACTTTGGTTGTGCAATTGACAATCTGAAAGGCTAAGAAACATACAGTAGTACCAGTATATTATCACCACAACAAAAAGGTTGTCTAAGTAGTAGCGTGTTGTCTTAATAATTCCTGGCACCATGTGTGGGCAGTGATAATGGAGGCAGGGCATGTGGAGACCAAAGGCTGCGGTTGTTTTGTCGGACTAGGACCAAGGCTGTGCACGTTCTCTTTTGTCCACACTCTCCAGAAAATAGCTGATGATTTATTTTGTCAAGGGAAGGTGTTCTAAATAGCTCAGTATTGTAAAATCAGCATGAATGAACTGAACCTGCCACCCCTAACACAGATCGGTTGCTTCTGCAAAAGTACTGCAGTATAGGCCAGCTGACAGACTCCATAATAAACACCACATACTGTGTAGCGTACCCCATATCAATGATCTATTCATTCCGTATTATTGTTATTGCATGATATAATTTATCCATTCATATGCTGTGTTCATTTCCAAAACATCTAATCAATCAACCCAAATCAAAGCAGTGGAAATGCCTAACTAATATTGCACCATAATATATTGCACCCTATCAAATATCTATAAATTCTCTCTCTCTAGTCTAGGTTGTCCTCAGACAAGCCCTCCATCGTCACGTCCAATCATCCCAGTTCAGTTCGTTGATACTTTGTGCTCCTGCGCAATTCTTGAGTACATCCACATACTGTATGTTAGTGTGGGACATGGCCGTGAACGATGCCCGTGTGTTGGTTCCCACAGCACCAATTTGTTTGCTGGCAGTTATTGATGTTTTACCAGCTCAGTGGCCTTGTGGTTAGAGTGTCTGCCCTGAAACTGGTAGGTAGGGGTTCGATCCCTGGCTGGGTCATACCAACTCCTACTATATATGCACCACATATCTGTGTGTCTGTCTGTTCTGCGTGTGTACGGTTTAAATGCACGTAACTCGAGAACCGTTTGCCCCACCGACTTCAAATTCAACACACATGTGTCACACCCCCGCAGGGAGTGCAGTGCTTGGTATCGGGTAGGTCGGACCCACGGTTCTCCAGAACCACCACAAAAGACTCTGGTCAGGCTCTGTCAGTGCCAAGTCCCCTCACCTGTGCAATATCCAGCCTCTGCCTCAGCCAATTGATTTTCCATGACAACCCCACACCTGCCAATTGATTACTTAACCAGTCCACTTTTCACTGTCAGTTTGCACTCTTCACACACAGGCAGACAGACAAATACAGAGCTCTCCATGTGGGACACAGACAGACAGTTGCATAGTTCTCAAGTAGGCCGGTGGCCGACGGGCATGCACAGGTCTGCTTGGCACTCGGCATCAAGTGTTGGATTGGGGGATTAGATCAAATGATCAAATGATTCCCGAGAACGGCACGGCTGCGGCTCACTGCTCTAAGAGACGGGTCAAATGCGGAGAACAAATTTAGCAAATAGGACTTTAACTTTAATCTTTTTGTGCTGCTAGTCTCATTCTTCTGGCTGCTATTTTCTGGCACACCCTTAGTATTCCGTTATACAGGATCTTGTTAGTAAAATGTACAATCTTGCTGATGTTAAGTACAGCACGTACAGTAACATTCAGTAGCACCCGCCTAGAGACTTCCGCAGGGTTGGCTTCAGGGTCCAGCATTCACTGCCGTATAGAGGAACAGACTCTACTGTTGCATAGAAGAAGCTGAGTTTAATAAACTGGTCATGCCGTTCAGGGCCCTCCATGCAAGTGCCTTCCTCACTTTGAGAGCTTGCTCGGTTGGGTTAACTTATGAGCCCAGGTACTTGAAGTCCTTGACTTCCTTCAGCAAAGTGCCTACTGTTGTTGTCAGAGGTGGATGTTGCTGTATTCATATGCTGTCTATTTAAATGTTTACGATTTATTTTTATTGGTTAATTCCTAATGAGTTTATTACTCAAAACACGGGTTCTAATAAAAACTAAAGATACAGTAACTTCAGTATTAGAAAGGAATATATAATATAAAACGTTTTAAAAGCATTATATTAGTATACGGTTTATTAGGAATATTGTCTTTACCATTGCCTCAACACAATGTACAACGTTTGCAACCCTCCACATCTACGGTAACTAAGGAATATGTACTAGCCGCAGTAGGATCCAACAAATGAGAACCTCAAAGCTTTGGTTTACTCTGCGTTACTCTCCCTCTGCCAACCTGGGTAGAGCCCCAAACTGAGCTCATGCTTCCTTCAATGCATGAGGAGTTAGCAGGCCACTTCTTATCATCTGACAGCGGGGAGTTTCCCCGCTAGGACGTAGCACGTGGAAGGAATATGCTATTCCAACCGGTTCCTCTCCAAGTCTCCATCAGGCTGATGCAGTATAGGATCACTGCATGTTTTTTTGTGAGGGTACAGCACCAATACCCTAGGGGACACGGGGAGAACATGCAAACTCCACACATAAAAACCCTTTCGCTACCCCACCTAATGGGCACTGGTGATGACACAGAGGAGAGAACGTCCCCAGCACCCACAGCCTCCCAGGCTTAACGACTACAAATACACTGTGCAGCTTTGCATCTTTGTATCTTTTGCATCTGCCCGTGTGAAAGCAGCATAACGTTGTGGCAGGATAGGTGCTCCTTTGAGTACTGGCCCAAAATAATAATGTGCCCCCCTGCTTATATGAGACAATTTAAAATGAAACTTCTATGACAGTGCTGACATAATGAAGTGACATTATTCCGGGAGAGTGGCTCAACCTTGCGGTCGCTCTCGCCTTTATTAAGGCATCTTACTGGTTCTTAAATGCACAGCTGTGCATTTGCTTCCATCTTCTGGTTTACCACACAAGGAATTTCTTTCTTTCTTTCTTTCTTTCTTTCTTTCTTTCTTTCTTTCTTTCTTTCTTTCTTTCTTTCTTTCTTTCTTTCTTTCTTTCTTTCTTTCTTTCTTTCTTTCTTTCTTTCTTTCTTTCTTTCTTTCCCCCATCCCTGCGAAGAGTACATGCTACACAGAGAAACTATTCAAGTCCATGTGCGGCTATCAGCCCATCTACCAATCCTATTATAGGTGAATGCCCTTTAAAATTACTTTAGATGATGTGTTCATAATGTGATCATGGAGCTCTTCAGATTGTGTGTGTGTGTGTGTGTGTGTGTGTGTGTGTGTGTGTGTGTGTGTGTGTGTGTGTGTGTGTGTGTTGTGTGTGTTGTGTGTGTTGTGTGTGTTGTGTGTGATGTGTGTGTGTGTGGGGGGGGAGGGGGGGGGGGGGGGCGTGCGTGTGCGTGTGTGTGTGTGTGTGTGTGTGTGTGTGTGTAACAGGGCATGGTTGTGACTGCTGCTGCCTAGTGGAGCATGGTGCTCCCAGAGATCAAAGAGTGCCATGCAGTGAGGGAGACAGAAGGAAGGAAGGAGCGGAGGGCAACATGGGTGGAGGGGTGAGAGGCCAGCAAGGTCAAGATTTTTCAGAGCAGGGAAATGGAGGGGGAGAAGGGTTGAAGCATGTGCCGGAAGGTCCTGAGTATTCATTTAACTCTGAGTGTAAAAATGTAACCAAATGGACCATTTGTACAATCTCAGACTTAGAAATGGATACATTTAATTAGATTTGACTGTGTCTGAGGTTCAGCGAGCTCCATGTGATTGTAGCTTATTGGTAATGAACCTCTCGTCTTGGCTTAAATCTCAAGCTACAGTAATTAATAATTGACATTACCTTTCATTATTTAGTCTTGTTACTTTCATATCTTCATGATCTTGTAGTCATTTGATTGAGTCAACAAGTCAGGATGTGTGAGTTCATATATTTTGCATGACTAGAGGATTTAGATCAGGATTTAGCCGCATTTACAGAAATCTGTACACAGTCTACAGAAATCTGAGGCTGAGTTAAGAACAATGGAGAACTGTGTCATGTTAAGACTGTGTTCTGCTGCTCTGCGGAAACAGAAAAGGCGTCTGGTATGGCAGAGCTACAAAGCCACTGAATTCTGTGCTGCATCTAAAGCCTCACCTACTGATTAAAGTATTGTTTTTGTTTAAATGTATGCATTTATACAAGCAGCTCTATTGGTGCCAACACACATACAACATTGCCCTGAATCAGCACAAGCACAACCTGGTCCTCTATTCAAATCAGACGTGCAAATGTGGGTTTAAAATGAGTCTAAAATCACCCTTGGCCATGGGGATTAGCCCTTGCCTGAGCGGTAAAATGTCATCATAATGCTGGAGACCGAGGTTTGAATCATGGCTGCACTCATAATGAGAGATGACGACATCCATACGAGACACATTAAATAATAGAGTAAGCCTACTGTATACTTATTTGACTCCCCAGTATAATGCTGTACTAGGCCCCCTCCTTTTTCCGCCTACACAATTTACAATTTAGGCATTTAGCAGACGCTCTTAATCCAGAGCGATTTACATTAAGCAAGAACAAAAAAGCATGGGAATACATCACATAAAAACCATTTATCATGAAACATGCGTAAGCTAAGAACGTAACAGTGGAATATCTATATAATGAAACTATACATATAAACTATACATACTATACTATGCTATACATATGTACTATGACATGCTGTGACTACATACAATGCAATTATAGTGCTGTCTACATAACATGCTATAAGTCTGTATCAAGTGCTATGGGCCATGATGGAGTCTGAAAAGGTGGGTTTTCAGACTACGTCTTGAATGCAAACGTCCTGAACATATAACCGATCTTGTTGAAACGCTTTGAGTTACATGTTGCTTTTAGCTTGTAGATCTGCTATTTTGCTGAAAGCGTTCATCAGCAGTGCCTTCCCAGTCCTCTTTGACCCCTGGAGGTATGTGCTGACATGGCTGGAAATATGTCATAGTGGCTTAACTCAAGCCTAGAGAACATTAAAGGCCTGACGTCGAAATTTCTAAAATGTCTTCTAAATCCTGACAGTTTTCTGTCAGGATTTATGCCACATTTTCACGATTTTTTCAAAAATAGCAAACCTACAAGCTCGTAGCGCGCCACTCGGTGGCGCGCTATGAGCTTGTAGATCTGCTATTTTTCAATAGCTAAATTATAACAATGTTTAAAACACCAAAAGGGGTTCCCACCCAAAATGACGCAGCCAGGGCAGATACTGCAAAGCTTAACACAAGGAAATAATATCACATAATTCTAAAACAAGAATATGACAATGCTATACAATAATTGTGACTAGTAGGCCTACATCTTGAAAGAAGCCTGACAATCCTGAATACAACTAATAATCTGTTGTTAATCTGTCATGTTTGACAGTGGTCTTTATTAGAAGTGAGAGGGGGATTATTGGCTCCACAGGACCGTTTTTAAGGAGTTATACACAGAGACTTGGAAAGCGATAAATAGGGGAGAAGATTCTTAGTACGTTTCTATTGTGATTTGAATCCCACACATCAAGGCCAATTAAGGAGAGTTTTGGTTAAACCCTCACAAGTATGGTTTTTGGGCAGCAAATTGGAATTCTTCTTTCAGAGATGTACTGGTACAACTAACTATACAAGGCAGAGGGAAAACAACTCACACATGCGCACATACGCACACGCTCACGCGCGTGCGCGCACACACACACACACATGTGCGTGCACACACACTCACACACACACCCATGCGCACCCATGCGCAAACTGTGCACGCACACACACACAGTCACACACACGTTTGCCCCTGCAGAATAATGTGGTTCATGTGTTAACAAATGTTTATGTTGTAAAGGGCTGTACACAGACCAAACACTATACCTGTATATTTCACCATTGTCTTTGTTATAGTTGGCCACCCACTTGAGTTGGATTTTTTTATTTTTTATTTTTATGAATACATATTTATAGTTATTGTAATATCATAGTGCTTGGTGTGAACAGCTCTTATTAAGAGTCAGATCTTCAGGGATTTGAAGGTGCAATTCTAGCAATAAAAGTATTGATTATTGCATCACTTGTTTACAAATGTATGGTGGTTTTAATTAGAAGTATTTAGACACCAATGAACCACAGAGGAAGGAAAAGCTCCCTTCTGTAAGAAAGATAATTTTTGAGAGTTCTGCTCCATCAGAGCAGAATGGATTTGCATATATTCTAACTCCAGACTGTTATTTTGTGACTTTTCTTTGTCATAAAATTAAATCAAAATTCATGTACTTTAGTTATTGTGGTGAACTGAAGGGAAAAAAGGTAGACGTATCTTAGCTTACGAACTGCTGAAAGATGTTAGTTCAAAGCTAAATTTCCTTGTGTGCATCAATCAATATTATTTAAAGTTGATCTTATATCTTGGTGCCAATTTCTGCCAAAGCATAGTGTAATGTGTTGGCCCCTGTCTCTGGAACCAATGGTACAATGTGCAGCTGGTCTCCCCCTGAATCCCCCTAAAATCACACCGTAGCCAAAGTTGTCCATCTTTATTTTCATCTGTCACCACGAGGAAAAAAGGGTGGAGTGGATATGAAATAAAATAACCTGTGTTCCAATGGATCCAATGTATTACAAAGTCAGAAGCTCTTGTTAATATTTTTCATTGGTTAGATTTATAAAAACAGACGGACACATTCACTTATTTATACTGCCGGAAATAGACAATCTACAAGTAGATCAGCTATTTTCGATATACTTCCTCGTGACAAAGTAGGGCATTGCCTTGCGGAAAATAAACAAACAAACATACTGGTAGCCTACTTTTTACTGCCCAGCAGCTACACTTTAAAAGATATTGGGGGTCAGAAAGTGGTGGAGGAAGACAGGAAGGAGGGGAGGGGAGATGTGGAGTAGAGGACAGCAGGTTATACGGAGCCAGCCGTTCCGGTGTTCGGCAGGGGTTTGCCAGACAGGCTAACAATTGTGTGTGAATACTGCCCTGCTGCTCCTTTATCTCCTAATGCAGTGTAGAGGCACCCCCAGAGCAGCCGCCCCGAGGTATTCTCATTTAAATTCCACCTCACAAAGGGCAGGTATGGGACACGGCCGCAACACAAAGGAAAAGCATAAAAACCTTAAAATAGAGAGAGAGAAAAAAGAGGATGGAGGGGGGAAAAAATCAAGCTGATGGTTTAACTGTAAAAAAGAAAGAAAGAAAAGAAAATAAGTTGTGATGAATGGGTGCTGTGAACGGGCAATTAGAGAGGGTTGGCTGAGGTTTCTGGGGCGGTGTGGTTAAAGAGCAACGGTGAAGCATGCTGAGTTACTGATTCCGCCCATCAAAAGATAGCATTCCTGTGCGAGCAGCTCTATGGACTTTTTTTGGTTTTGTTTTGGAAGCAAAAACGAAAATTTAAAATGCATTGAAAAGGAACGAGTGTCTGGAACAATACATTTTTGACTGCATTCACAGAGATTTGTTTGGGTGATTAGGTGAAAAAGGGCATTAGGATTGAGCAATGGTCCCTATTTTTTTACTTTTAAAATCGAAAACTGTGAAATACAATCGTACTGCAAGCACATAATCGTAATTATATTTCTGACAGATGTGGGTAAAAAGGCATAACGGTAGCCGTTCTAATCTGATAAAAAGGGGTATAGTGCGTGGGGGAAATCTCATTTATTTAAAAAAAAGAAAATGTGATTTTTACTCGAATCGTGACCCCAAAAAAACCTGGCCCGTAATCCACAAATGGGTCCCGACCCAGTGTTTGGGAACCTGTGGTAGCCTATATATTATGGACTCACCGTCTGACATACAACAGTACAACAAGTCATTGATTTAAAAGTGTTTTTTTGGATCTGGGACCATATTGTGTGGTGTGCCTGCGAGGGATGTGTAGGTCATGATGCCAGATGGGATGACTGTCAGTCTCTCCCTGTCAACCTATCTTCAGTCCCTCCCTCCGTCCTCAGGGCAGGAAGGGAAGAGAAAAACTATAGGACCATTCCCCCATCAGGCTGCCTCAGGATAATGTGGACAGCAGGGGGGGGGGGGGTGTGTGTGTGTGTGTGTGTGTGTGTGTGTGTGTGTGTGTGTGTGCGTGTGCATGGAAAGCTCTTGGAAAAGTATCCTATAAAATTTAGAAACAAGTATCCTATATAAAATGTAGAAGCATCCTATACAATGGAGAAACTCTGTCAGTCATTCTGTCATTCTGTCCTCATCCATTCTTCTCCTCAGCAGTTTGACCAATCGATCTGAATTTGGCTTTGCACGTGTGCATTGACATGGGGCATACAGTACATGCAGGGGCTGAATTCTTTTCACTTTTCCCCCATATTTAAGCAGTTGATTTACATTTCTTTCTGAACTCTGTCACACTCGATCTGAAATACACATGGGCATTGGCCAATTGCGTATGCAGAGACTGACAGAACTGATTTTCCCAGGCAAGGACTCTATTTTTCACTTTTTGCCCCAATTGTGTGAACTGTTAATTTTTTCTTCTCAGTTTGTATAGGGCAGGCAATGGATCTGGAATCACATATGGGCATTGGCATATGCAGGGAATGACTAAGCCTATTCTCTCAGGAAAATAAATGTATTTTATTGTTTTGTTCAAATTTGTGAACTCTGTGCAATGTCATCCATGTTTCTCCTCATCACGTTGGTCAATGAATGTGCATTGATGATTGGCATATCCAGGGACCGACCAAGCCTATTATAGCGCTATCTGGAGGCCACAACCTGACCTGGCCTGGTGGAGACCTGTGCCCCGAGCGGCACTTTTTCTAGTTTGGGATCTGTTTCAGTAATTTAGTTAAATACCATGGATGTGATAATTGTTTTGGTAATTTAGATGTTGCTGTGTACAAGCATGGACAGCTGCTCTTATATTTTGTAGCTTTTATTACCTGAACAGATATGCAGTTTGCTCCTGTCAAAAGCTTGAAAATGATATGCAGTGAAAATAATTGATATGCAACAATGCGATAGGTGGAAATGGCATTGTGGACATACTGTAGAACTACAAATAGCATACAAGTCAAAAGCAGCATAATTCACTGTGAAGTATGTGAATCTGAATGAGAGGTTTTCTCAAGGAAAAGCAGAACTCCAATACCAGGAGAGCAGAGAACTAGAGAGTTATGTTATTTAAATGGAAGTCAAGGTTTCTTTTAGCTATAGCAAACTCTGCATCAATGAAAGACTGACTGATATAAGTATGCATGGCACTGAAGGGGTCAGCTCTATAGAACCACTTTTGTATGAATGTACAATATCACTGCTGTTGTATGTCCTTGTCTGTCAAAAACTGTTACGTTTCATGGCAAAAAGAACCTGTGGTTCCAATGGCTCCAGTGTAGTTATTTTGTCACCAACTCTTGTTAATACTTTTCATTGGTTCAATATTTCTAAAACCCTAAGACAGACGTTCACTCTGAAAGAATATATATTCAAAGATTTGCACCACATTTTCACGATTTTTCAAAAATAGCTAAAGTATAACATAATGCTTAAAACACCAAAAGTGGTTCCCGCCCAGAATGGGTTTAACTCACTCGGTGGTGCCTCTCGTGGCTCAAGTTGGCTTGAGACTGCGTGCCTCCGTCGCGGTCACACCAGTAGCCGTCATCAACCCACTGAGCTCGTTGGTGCTATAGGACAATGGGCCATACTTAGACCATTCAATGGTCTGATCAAACGTGATAATGTCCCATTTTAATGCATGATAGCATTCAAAGGGGGTGCTCTATAGTCTTGGCATTTGATGATGTATGCGGATGACGCTTTTGTGTGAGCCCCTATATATGTGACGCACACCACAGAGTTCAGTCCTAGATCGGCATATCTGGCCACGCTGTTGTAGTCACGTTATTATTATTATTATTATATTTTATTAGGTTAATAAGAAGAATTATAGCAGACCTCTATGAATGTCCTTAGCTTTTAGTCATACTTTATTTACATCTTAAAGAAATGGGTGCAGCTAGACCAATTAGTTTTCCCTCAAAGGGGCTATTCTCTGGCCTGTCTCAACAATTCTGTTTTGATGAATATAGACTCATGGAAATACAATAAAAAATAACATGTTGGAAAAACAATGCGAATGGAATGGTCTGTCAGGCACTTGGGCACTCAATCTTTAATAACAATGATTTGAAAGGTACAATTGGAGGACAATGAATAAGATTTACAGTGGCAAAGTTGTGTAATTTATTCACTTTCAGACATCACAAATAACAAAGCCCAAAGAACATTTCTTGATATGGGTTGTGTTTAAATAGGGATGAATACGGGGAGTCTTATTATTCTTTATTTATTCACATTCCATTTTGTTGTTTGTTTGAAGAAATTATTATAAAAGTGTCAAAGTATCAGAGAATTATGAAGAATCACCCACATCACAATCCATGGACTCAAAATCCAAGGAAAAGCACATGCATCTATGAATGCAGCACAACAGTTGGGGCGGGCAGATGTTTCCCTAGCAATTTGTGACGAGTAAGTCAGTAAGAGTCAGTAAGAGAGTAACTGAGTTCAAAAAGTGTACCATTGTGTGCTCTCTCTCTCTCACACACACACACACACACACACACACACACACACACACACACACACACACACACACACATTGGTTGTGTTACCAAACAACCAATTCACTGACTCGCCTCACCTCCACCCCACCCTGCACTCCTGTGCCAGAACAGTTCAGTGGGTACAAGAAGATAAATATGGTGCTGGCCAGTCCAATGCAATATAAGGCCCTGGAAGTTATTCTCCATATTCTAGTCTCCCCGGCAGCCAGAGCAGTCTCAACCCGGAGCTTGCGAGTTGGATGTGGAGGGGACATACAGTATATGTAGAGAGAGAGAGAGAGACACCTAATTTATACTTTGTTGTACTGTACGACCGTGTCGTGCATTGAAAAATGGCAGATTTACAAGCTCTCAATGTGTCCGCTTGTAAATCGGATACTGTCCAATGTTTGACACTGTTGGACAACAGGGAATAAATTAACCAGTATAGGAAGGGTCTTTTATAACCAGTAGGTTTCTGTGGCTGACAGCGGTTGTGTGCGAACACCCACGCACACAGCCCGTCAGCACCCGACAGCGCTGAATTCAACACTTCTATTTTCAATGGGCTCACTGCTCAGGCTGTTTTGGTCAGCCACCATCCATTAATTAATATTGAGGCGTGATAGTCAAGCAGTTGTTTCTCACACTTTTTTTTTGTTGGGGAAATTCCGTTTTTTACAGCCATTATGGAAAAATACAAGCTCACAACATGTCACGGGGCAACGTGTAGTGAGCTTGCCTTGTAGATGTGCTGTCTTTAATTTGTTTTAATTGTGCTCAAAAAAGGGATGCCAGTGTTAACGGATTAAATAATAGTTTCAACACTGCACAGAAAGTGAAGACCGGAACTTTCCATTATCAAGTCAGTGTTTTTGACACCGTAACACGCACATTTCAATATCAAGTGACAAAACGCTACAGTTACGCTTTAACTGTTTTACTATAATTAGTGTGTGACGTGCTGTAAAAGTTGAAGTGATGACATGCTGCAAGTATGTATATGTGGACCACAGGCAAGAGATGAGACAAGTAGCCTACTTCGTTGGTGACTAATGTTTAAAAGAATGGCAGGTGGTAGTGCTGGGGTGGGAGGGAGGAGGCAGGTTTGAATCAGCTTTGGAAATCAAAAGTGACTCAGAAGACCAGTGGGCGGTTTATGACTCGCTCTAATTGGGCTGCAGCAGTAGGTTGATGAAATCCTGATTAAATGATTTACTCTACTGGAGCATGTTACAGCTCATGAAAAAGGGGATGTGATCGACTGCTGAGCCATGTGAAGCCTATCTAATTGAGCACTGGCACACTCTAGTATTTTTCATCTGTTATATTGGTTCAAAAATGGCTCAAATGCTTTCTTTGACATTTTTATCTGAATTCCTCACCTCAAAATGTATTTGGAAGTCAATTGAAATCTCGGCAGTGTCATTAATAACTTGAATTTATATAGCGCCCTTCAAGATACCCAAGGACAATAATTGGTGGCCATTTTTGATTGATGCCAATTATAACATATTTCCACAACTGGGATTTCTTAGGACTTTTAGTATATTTTCTGAAATGGTCTGTGAAGAAAAAAATCTGTTACTGTCATTTTATGACTTTTTGACAATAATTGGCGACCATGTGTTGGATTGATGCCAATTCAATTTATTTCTGCAACTAGGATTTCTTGGGAACTTTAGTATAGTGTTCTGGACACCAACACATCTGCTGCAATTACTTAATCTCTCAAGGCAGATTCAGAGCTATGCAGTAGAGGGCTTTGCGGGTCCATTTTGACCTACAGATACCCGTACCCTAGACCCGCAAAGAATGTACCCAGAACTGAACGGACCGGGCTATTAAATAGAAATATGAGTTCCAAACCCGAAAAACCCGTACATATCGAATCCCGGGTATTTTCAGGTCTCGGGTTTACCCAAAGACCTATACTCTACTAGTCTCTGAGGCAATCTGTCTACAGTACTACCTTAAACATTTTACATTCAGGGGAAACTGGTCGATTATTTCCAAGTTTCACCCCGCACATACTTTTCCCCACAATGCTTTACACTTTATAATCAATGGCACCCAGGCATGCCCTTGTCATAAAACCACTTTTTGGTAATTGATCCCAGCAGGGCGATTCTTTCCACCGTCACCCCCCACCTGTGACTGCCTGAGCACATGTACAGTCAGCCACGAAACAACATCCTATATTCCCACAGAGCTTGTTAGGGATTCATTGTGCCCAAAGGCATTTAAAGCGAGGCAGATAAGGGACTAGAATTCATCTCCTGGTCATCATCTCTCTGTATCTCTGTGTCCCCTTTTGGACTTGATGGGAACAAGTTCAGTTCTTACAGTAATTATGGGGGGGCTAGCGGGGAGAAGAGGAGAACAACCTTGAAATCTTCTTACTCGTGGGATAATATTTAGGCTGTGGAGTGATGGTAATTTGCACTTTGCTCAAGAGGAGCTCTGCTCAGTGATCATGAATGCTGTTTTATTCATTATTATTCCACAAAATAGTGGTACAATTGACTTTAACGTTTAGAAAGTTAAAATGAAAAAGTTTATGTGGCAATGAGCTCCTACAAGCCATCGACCTCATGATAATGACTTCGTTTCATTCTTTCAGCGCCTGTCTAACCCTATCTCTTCACTATAATACGACAGGTTGTTATTATTATTTTTACCCACTAACCTTTGGGGGTTAGTGGGTTAAGGAAGAAAAAAAAAAAGATTATATCTGTAGAATAATAACCATGTCACTGGGCTACAAGGTAATCAATTTAATACAGATGAACCCGTCTGAGCCATTGCCAGCTATCCCGGGATAACAGCATTTAAAACCTTAATCCGACTGCTCACTGTGCAGGCGTTCTGTGATGATGAGCAGTGCGGTTATGTAAAGGATCCACCATTGACGTGATGTGGCGGACTGCCAATAGGAAAAGTACCCAGGATGCTTTTATAGATTACTGTAAATGAAATGGGCTGATAGATATCACTGGGGATGGAACCTGAAGGTGCAAGGATGTCCATTACAGAGAGAGACAGAGTGCGCATGCGTACGTGCTTGCGCATTGGAAGCAAATAAACAGACCACCTGTCTTTACATTCCCTGCATGAATTATGCACAGTATCACTGCTTGCCAATCTTGGCACAACCACTTAGAGTAGCTACCATTTGTTATACCTTCCCTTTCCGTCTAATCTAAAGACGGATGTTATGATTCTAAGTGGCACCTCAATTCTTCAGCAGGTTCGGGTGAAGTTTCCTGATGGAATAGGTGTCATTTTTAAAGGTTTAACTTTAAATCTGTTTGCCAGTGAATGTGTGATCTATCACTGCCTGACAGTATCGCTGCATCTGCACTGAACTTTTGTTTGGCCGGTATGAGGTGAGAATAAGAACTCTTCGGCCTCTCTGAACACTTACCTCATACGGCAAATGACAGAAGCCCAAGATTAAAATAAAAATGAATCAAGAAAACATAAAGTAGAGGGGAGAGGAGAAAACAAGCTTAGACAGGAGGACGGGAGCGAAGGACACATTTTCTTTCCCCAGAGGCAATGTCAGTGTGACGCGGGGAATCCGGGGATGGAGACTAATTGAGGACAACACCACACGTGGAAGGCAAATAAGCAACGTGAGGGATGTAACAAGTTTATGGACTCTTTAGGGACATTATTTATTCTTCTCTCATAGGGTGATGCTATTTAAGTACCTGGCAAGGAGAGAAAAAAGTCACACACTGCTCAGTCAGATCAGCAGTTCTCCAAAAAATCTATTAACCCACATGTTCCAAACTTCCCATCTACCTAAACGTAAGTCTCTGGACGTGGGTACGTCTGTAATCCATGTAACTCGAGAACCATTAGCCCCACCGACTTCAAATACGACACACGCGTTCCACACACGCACAGGGAGTGCAGTGCCCGGTGTTGAGTCGGTCGGGCCCACGGTTGTCCAGAACCGCCACAAAAGGCCTCTGCCCGGGCTCTGGACAGGGCACCTGTCCAGGCTTCATATATGGAGCTGGCCTATTCTGACATCACAACACTCCATATTTGGGCATGCCTGACACAGAACTCCATATATAGGAATAAAGGGACACAGAGAGACGGATACAGAAAACCCCATATATGGGCATAAAAGGGACACAGACAGATTGGTGGAATGGGTACTCTTACACAGGTACAACGGCTAGTGCATGGCATGGATCACCAACTTCCATAGTTACCGACTCGGTGCTCTATACAGCCCGGGCACCGGTCTAGTAGCCTATATTCAATTCAATTCAATTTTTATTAAAGTGTCAAATCACAACAAGTTGTCTCAAGACACTTTACATGTAGAGCAGAGAACTGACAGAGATCCCACCCAGAGCAAGCCATTTTGCGACAGCGCCCCCTTAACTGCGGCCATCTGCCTCAAACTGCCTGGTATAAGATCGTGCTCTGTGAAGAGGCCTGGTCCGCAGTCACACTCTTGATAGGCATGCAGCTGGGGGTCCATCTGGGTGTCCATAATATATGGAGATCCATGATAATATAAGACCTTTATTATTGATCCTGCAAGGGAGAATCAGTCGCAGTTAAGAGGCAAGAGAAAGTAGGCTATACTGTACAGCAGGGCAAAGAAGTCAAACGAAGTAAAAAGAAACACCATTCTGCAGGACAAAAGAAATTGATACACACAGTAACCCGGTCAGATAGTATCTTATAACAGTCATTATACATGTTAACTGAGCTGGTACAGTACATCTGCTATACACAGGTTTAATGTTTGTCTTTAGTTCAATGTTTGTTGTTGAAAATGTACGTCATAATGTAACTCATTACGTCATATTGTCTCTTTGTTGTTAATGGTGTTTAATGTTTGTGTTGGCACCGTTTGTTTTACATCACCATTACATCACCTATTCAACATGAGTTAGACTTTAATATATTAGCGCCCCTCACTTCACACGGGTGTGATTATTATATTTTTTTACATTTTAGAAACATCTTGAAAGTGTGAGAACTACTGGCTTAGAAGTCATTTGTAGAATCAGCCTCAGGTCTTAATGGGTTAATAATGGGTACCGACACAAAAGACAGTCTAGGTCTATTGTATCTCCCCATGGTGTAGTCCAGGGGTCTTCAACAGGGGGTTAGGGACTTCTAGGGGGTCCTCAGAGTTACTACAGGGGTCTTCAACAGGGGGTTAGGGACTTCTAGGGGGTCCTCAGAGTTACTAAAGGGAGCCGCCAAATCTTTGTATGATCTTTTTTTTTTTTTTTACATTAACCACCACCAGAATCCCTATTCTTAGGTGGACTTTGGCCAAAAATAGCCGATCTACGAGAACTCCTCTGCTATGTTTGGTAAAGAGGTTTGGAGTAGAGGGGAAATCAGTAGCGTACAGAGTGATAGGACAGGTTTAAAGGCCTGAAAATAACATGAATCCAACATTAACAAACCAAAAAACAGACTTAACACTGATGATAGCGCTGTCAAGCACGTCTATGAAGCTATTCTGAAGCTATACTGTGGAATATGCACTTCCCATTACAATGAGAACTGCAGACTCACTCCAATCTGAAAACCCACCTCTTCAGACTCCATCTTGGCCCGCCCCATAGCACTTATTGTAGCACTCGCCCTAGCCCAGGCGAAATGCAAAGGCTCAATTTATGTACCGGTAACTTAGATAGCATTTTATGTACTAGACATAGCACTATATAGTATATGCATAGTTTCATTATATAGATATATTACACTGTTATGTTCGTAGCTTACGTATGACTCTGACTCATGATAACTAGTCTTTATGATGTATCACCATGTTTTTTGTCCTTGCTTAATGTAAATCGCTCTGGATTAAGAGCGTCTGCTAAAGGCCTAAATTGTAAATTGTATTCCTGAAATCTATGAAAAAGTTTAATCTGCAACACCATTTTATACAATATGTAATATCCGCTCCTGCTCCACCTCCTCCACTCCGTCCAGGGTATAGCCCCAACAACGGGGCATTAATGTAAGCCCATTAAAGCGTATACATGAAGCTTTGTCATAGATATCTCAGACATTGTTTACAAAACAAATCCCATCCAAACGGGGCTTAGACCCGGACTGCTCAGTGCTCAGTGGCAGACAGGGGGAAGCGGTGTGGTCGTGCTTTGCAGCTCCCAGATGTCTGTCAACACATGGCTTCTGTTCAAAGAGGAAGGTTATAGGATCAAGTCTTATCATCCGCACAGGTAGACTAACATGAGAACAGAGGACCACAGCAGGCGTGTGGAAAGCTGGCCTTGAAAGAACAGGCTTATTTTTTCCCCCCCATGTGATGATTCAATTGACCAGGGATCAAACAACAGAGGCTGCATTCTGACTCTGCACCCCAGCCAGCAGCATTGCCACTGAAATAATGTCTGTATTTGATTCTCCACCCTCTAGCTCTCGCTGTATTGTATCTGCTTCCTCTCCCTATCTCTCCATTTCTCAGTCTCTCTATCTCCCACACTCTGACTCGCTTTCTCCACGACTCACCCCCTCCCACCCCCATATCTCTCTCTCTCTCTCTCTCTCTCTCTCTCTCTCTCTCTCTCTCTCTCTCTCTCTCTCTCCCCCTCCCTCTCTCTCTCCAATTCTCTTTTCCATTTATCTTTATTTGATGCCATTAAAGGAAGCTCCTGTGAGATTTCTGGCTCTGTAAATAGAAATGGTGCCAAATCAAATGCATCCACTGGGAGCCCCTGGGAAGCTATAGCTCTGATCTGTTGGTTTAGATCCGCCCTTATGCTGGGAAATAGCACAACAAACAGCAGGCACGTCACACATCCACTTATAGCGGCCGCATGCGGTTTGGAATGGGAATACGAGAAAGCAACTTCAATTGTCTATTTTTTCCTTCTCTTTAATGTGCTTGATTAGAATCTAGTTTGACATTAAACTTCCCTTTTTAACCTTTTTGCTATCGGCGTGATCTGGGATGCTCCTCTCGGCCTCCCGCTTTTAGCTGCCAAACAGGTGACCTTTGCGGCAGACGCAAAGACGAGAAACATGGGCACGCGCACCTGTTTGAGCCTTTATCTGACAACAAGAGACATTTTGTGCCACAAGTGGCATTTGGCAAATGACAGTTATCTTCTTCCCCCGTTAAACCATTAACAACCTTTTTGAAATGTTACACATGTCCAACTGATTACTTTCAACCATGAAATAGTGTGGTGTATCTCGGATGCCGTTTCAGCATTGAAACGCAAATGGGGAATTTAAAGCATACCCACTATGTTATTCCTGTGATCTTGGAGGAGTCAGTCGAGAGATTTGTGAACATGAATAAGTCTGTTCCAAACCTAGAAACCAAGAGCCACTGAGGCTGTAATCTGTGAAGACATCAAGAGACACACAGCCCTCAGCCCCATGCAACAGCAGTAAATTATGCATGGTCTGTTGGCTCACAGAATGTTTGTTTTCGTCCAAATCATCTTCATTTCATTATCGGCAGTAAAAGTCGTGATTGAGAGAGATGTGGACGAGTCCCTGTCACTGCAAACCCCTACTTGTTGGTCTTGGGGGAGTGTATAGTCAACTATATGTCTTCTTCGGTACACGTGGAGACGATAAATACTTCTTTCCACCTGACAGTGAGTAGTTCCACCGGAAGGGCGTACTATGCATGTGGAGGGAAACGCTATCCCTCCCAGTTGTGCTGAACAGGTTGACCCAACCAGCCTGCTAATGCGGAAACGGAAATCACCGTACGTCCCACGTTGCTCTTCTGCCGTTCTCCCACCTGCCAACATGGTCAACTGTGTATGTTCGTTTGACCGCACGACCAAGCCAGAGGACTGGTTCTTTGCACTTATTACAGAGGCAGTAATGTTGGGAATTTTAAGCAAATTTTACCGTCAATTCCAGATATATATAAAAAATATATATAAAAGTTATAACTAATAAAATAAACATTTAGGTTACGTTTGAATAACATAAAAGGCATTTAATTCAAGACACATTAAAATACACCAGCACGTGTCAGTGTGCACCTTCTTCAGGGTAAAATGAATACGGTTTGGACAATAGACTTCAAGCACAACATCACACCAGCACGTGTCAGTGTGCACCTTCTTCAGGGTAAAATGAATACGGTTTGGACAATAGACTTCAAGCACAACATCACATCACACATTTTGTTAACAAAGCAGACCAACTGCAGTCAGTGAATCACCGTCCAGAACTGAAACAATGGCCTATTATGATGCTTCATGTTTACTGAGCTGGCAGTAGTAGTCACATGATTAGAGTTCATGGCCCCACTGTGTCAATACAGGAGCCTTAATCTCAGGATTACAGCGTCAACCACAAGGTTACCAAATGCACATAAATTCCCCAAATACACAATTGTTGGAACGTTGTTACTTCGGGGCACATACAGTATAGATAGAAAAGACAATATACAATATCTACTAAACCAGTAAGACGCCCTGAGGGCGAGAAACGACCTAACATCCGCCTGGGTGACCCGTACGGCAGACTGCTGGGCTGGCATGGGGGATCAGATCGCTCCACCTGATATATGGAGTGTGTCTTGAGTGTAGGGGGTTTGATGAGGTCAGACCAACATATGGAATGTGTTCATCAAGAGTCAAGACATAACACAACGCAACGTCAGAAACTACATTCAAATAAGTCTAAAATAAGCTAAAGATAAATACCGTTAGCTACAAATAAACAGAGTAATAAAAGTGATACATTAGTTAAAGAACAAACAAAAAGCCCTCCACAGAGCGCATATCTTCACCAAGCTGGGTGACCTACCCAGGGCTAAGTACAATAAGGTACGTTTCCATTGCATACTATCTGTAGTATTGGCGCTATCCAATTTACTTGGTTTTACATTCGGCCAAAGTACGTGGTAATAGGCAGAATGTGACATTGGTAGGGATGAGGAGTGACATTGTGTCTACTCAGAAAGTGTGCAGTATGTTGTTTGAAGCATACACTTGCATAGTAATTACACTGTCTGTGTCAAAATGTATGTCATGGCTGGATTACATTGATTAGAATCTGTACCAGGCATAGTTGTTAATGTGTTTTTAGATTAGGTATTGTAATATTGGAGCATGAAACATCTACTGTATGATAGCAGCATTGGTCGAATAACCAACAGAAAATATGTGGTTTGCGAGATTAGTTCCGGACTCGTGCACATAGCTCCGGACTCATGTCTCATACACAGACAGGTACAACACGCACACACACACACAGTGTACACATATGTGCATACACCCACGCACGCACGCACGCACGCACGCATGTACGTACACACACACACACACACACACACACACACACACACACACACACACACACACACACACACACACACACACACACACACACACAGGGGCTAAAACTTTATGTCCGGCCCAGCCTCTTCCCTGCCAGATGCACATTGTAGGCTGTTCCAAAACTGGATAGCAAAAGCCTGGTCACTCGATTTATGCTTGAGTAAGAAAGTGCCTTGTGACATGTTGCTAGACAACAATAAAATATTTTCAACTGAAGAAGTGTTGGCAAAGTATCAAAAAAGGCTTTAAAGTGTTTTAGGAATTAGCCTCTGCTTGAGGGTAGTCTGCACTAAAAAAAACTAAAAACATTCTCAATGTTAAACTGACACGGTTTGCTTCACTGTGATGTCGACTGCTGCTCTGAGTCCCTATAGAGTCCCTATATATTACTTTGAAGTACAGTGTCCGGTAGTGTCTACTGCCTGGTACAACTGCTGGTCTAAATCCTATGCAAATCCTCTCTACTTTGCGTGCTACTAGTACTAACTAATGTCTAATACAACTGTGGTTCTAAATCCTTCAGACCCGTTATTGACCTTATACCGCAACCTTGAAACGTACCTTAGTTACTGTACGTTATCCAGAATGGTGGTCCCTTATTGGCTGTTGATGGTAACGTAACCACCATACAACATACATACTGTACATACTAGAGCACTAACGAGTATTAACGAGATTGTTCCCAGTCGACATGTCAGACAGTAAAGTCGAAGTTGAGTCGATGTGTTGTTTTATGATGGGGGGGGGGGGGGGGGGGGGGAAGGGCGGGTTGAGAGATCCCCGGGAAGACTTTAACGGCGGCGTGTGGGGGTGCGCGCGCTCAAATACGGAGCATGTCAAACAGAGCCACCAACGGTGCGCACACAGTGGCCTCATATGGCACAGAAACCCGTTAAAAAAAAGGCATAGCTAAGCTACACACACTGTATCTATGGCAAGGTGCTGATTATCAAAACATATAAATGTAATAGTAAGTAAGTATAAGTAAGTACATTTTATTTATAGAGCACCTTTCGAAACAATGTTACAAAGTGCTGTACAACAAGGTAAAACAATCATGTTAAAAAGTATATAAGTTTTTAACAAGTTCGTCGACAGACTCTGCATTCTTTAGCTCAAAGGGCAGGGCATTCCACAAAGTGGGGGCAACCACTGCAAATGCACGGTCACCCATTGTTTTGAGTTTAGTTGTTGGAATAGACAGGCCTTTATCAGAGGACCTGAGAGAACGTGTATTTGGCTAAGTAGTAGTAAACACTAAACAGTGCAGGCACACACGCACACTAGCACAGAGACCAGAAAATAGAACTAAAGAGTGAGACAAGGCGTAATTGGCACAGCACACTGAGCGAAACGCAGCACAGCACAGCGGCCCGCTCCAGCCATATGAATAACGCAGAGCAGCACAGCGGCCCGCTCCAGCCATATGAACACAATACAAAATACCTTGTGTACCTATAGAAGATAATGTATAATTAACATTATAGCAGCCAGCAGCAGTTTGGCACATCATCAGAATACAATCTGCTGTTACCTTCCACGTTCACGTCCTTCTCCTCTGACAACAACTCCATAACGTCCTCAAACTTATTTTATGAGCCATGCAAACAAACCGCACTGACTGGAGACAGAGAGATTCATGCGTCCCCCACGTAAAGCTAAACCAGAAACAGGACAGTCACTGTCAGCACGGGGGGTTGGGGGGGTATAGTTTGGGGATAAAGTTTGCTCGCTTCTGTACTTCTCTGACACAGCGCAGTTCAACTTCAGCCAGTCAATTATTGGGACACGCTGCAGCGCACATCAAAGGAGAATACAGCTGCAGGTTGTTAATTAAGGCTGCGGCTGAACTCCGATGCAAAGGGAAAGAAGGACTTATGTCCGTGACAATAACCAATCCTACAGTTTGAATTCTGTACACATGCACACAATCACACAATCACACCTGTGTGAACTGAGTGTTGCAACTCCCCTCTCCCCCCTCCCCCCTCCTCTCTATTTCTCTCTCTCTCTCTCTCTCTCTCAGTAGCAGGCAACAGTGCAGCACTATCTCTCTCTCCGTTTCTGGCACAACAGCGCCCCTACTGGTACTAATAGTCATACTGGTGCTCATAGCCACATAGGTGGGTGAACACGGACATTGCTGTTCCTTGGAGTGGTTGCACCACTCAAAAATAATATGGGGAAAACAAATGTAAATGTTTTTTTTTTACTTTCGACTTCTCGACTCAATGCGTCGATGCATCAACTTTTTAATGAATGCCCTAATACATACATACAGTACATACATACATACATACATACATACATACATACATACATACATACATACATACATACATATACATACCCAGCCGTTCACAGTACTTGCGTGCTCTGCTTGCGCAAGTAACAACATAAGATGTGCATAACACTGAACCAATCCGAGACAGTCTGAAGCCCTTCCCAAAAGCTTTGTCAGCCGGGATTTGCAATGATTTACGAGATGAACAGTGACTAAGTCCCATGGAACTCCCCGCTGAGGCTAATGAGCTAGTTAGGGTTAGCGGAGGAATGAAGGAAAAGAAGGGGGTGGGCCAGAGTCAGAGAGAGATAGTGGGAGTGAAGTGACGAGATAGACTATACGATGACTGATGTTATCTGACTGTAGTTTTTATACAACCTCTTTGGCCTATTATGTTCTTATCCATTCCTGTTTTTTCTTTCTTTCTTCATATTTTCTTTGCAAACACTAATTGTTTCCCTAGACGACAAGTAGGCTACTGCTTGGTGGAGGTTCTGGATGTGGAAGCAGAACACACAACGACCCACATCTCTCTCGCACACACACGCACGCACACGCATGCACGCACGCATGCACACACACACACACACACACACACACACACACACACACACACACACACACACACACACACTACACACACACACACACACACACAAACAATCTATTTAGCTTTATTTTACATTTTATTTTATTAACAGTTCCACTATAGGCCTATATACCTCTATGGAAATCGTAACCATGGAGATTAAATTAAATTCCCCAAAATGACTTAGTAACCAAGAGAGACAGCATAGGAAGGGCAATATGCCTCGCTATCTCACACCCTCTCTCTCTCTCTCTCTCTCTCAATCTGCTGCAGTCGGTGTCTCTCCATTTGCTGCCACTTGCCCGACCCCAATTCACACTCTTCACTGCTTCTTCCTTCTCGTCTCTGCACTTTCTGCCTGTACTTATTACCCCAAAATTAGGGGAAAATGACTGAATGTCTGAATTCATGCTATACTGTCCTTGACAGCATTTCAAGCCCGGATTAACAATGGAACTTAGTGGAGCCGGGGCCCACAGCTTGCAGGGCCCATAGCATGCAGGGCCCACAGCTTGCAGGGCCCATAGCATGCAGGGCCCACAGCTTGCAGGGCCCATAGCATGCAGGTCCCGATCCCGACCTGTGCTGCGTGTCACTCCCCATCTCGCTCCCCATCTTCCTGTCAACCTACACTGACACTAAGCCTAAAAATATATATTATTTTCATTGATGTTCTAAATTCTAAAAGTTATATTTTAGATATGTTTTTATCCATACATTTATTTGCTACTTCTGGTTCTTCACTCCCAGATACAATATAATACTTGGACTTATATCACTTAATATAAGGGACAGTATACTGTAAGTGATAAACTGGTGTACCCAGAATGTGTGGGGCCTGCAGCTTTTGCCTGCAGGCAGAAGATGTGATTTCACTTACATTTAATTGCACGGTTCCACAATAGGCCTAGTGTATGTTTCAGCCCAACAGCAACGTTGCATTTCACAACTTTGTAATCAACGAAACAACTTCACTATCCACTTGTTTCTGATGCGCAGGAAGATAAAGGACGCCGTGCAGAAGGAGAAACCCAGGACAGAACAGGGAGATAGTCATGAGAGAGAAAGAGATGGGGTGGGGGGGGGGGGGGGGGGGCTGTTGGAGGGAGGGGGCATTGAAAGCAGCTTTCTCCACAGGTCATTAAGCATTGCTGGATGTCTGAGATCTCCTTCAGCCAACCAGGGTCTATGAATCAGCCTTTTAATCAAGCCCCTCTCACTCACCACCCTTACACTTCCATTTGAGTCCATTTATACACTTGAGTTAGATTAACACTGGGATTTTACCGTGCAGCCAGCCACTAACTGTGTGTGTGTGTGTGTGTGTGTGTGTGTGTGTGTGTGTGTGTGTGTGTGTGTGTGTGTGTGTGTGTGTGTGTGTGTGTGTGTGTGTGTGTGTGTGTGTGCATGCATTTGCTTGCGTCTGCGTGTGTACAGGGGAGTGCACTTGTGTACTTTCCCTTTTACTTTACTTGTTCTCAGACAAAGCCCTCGACAGAAACAAGTTTGCATGCTTTGCTGGCCTTTCCTTAAGGCTGTTTTGGAGTTGTGGCGTGTATACTGTATATGTTTAGGGTTAGCTTGTACTTATCTTCACTATAAAGCTACTATAAATTCATGGTTTTCACAACTGCAAACCCATTTGTTTGATGCATCACCTACCAGAGAGTTCATTTAAAACTACTGCATCGCGGTTACCTCTGCCAAACAGTCTCTGTTCATTTCCATGTCTGTCAAGGCACTATTGTATATACCAGTGGTTTCCAAAGTGGGGTCTGGTTCCAGGGGATCCCCAGCTAAATGATAGTTACAGTAGGAACCAAATGGGTCTGTAACAAATTTGGTTTGATTCGTACACTCTCAGAGTGAAATTAACTTTAATTTTACAATATACATTGGGGTCCCGGAGATAGAAATGGGGCGACCGTAGCCTAATTCAGGTTAAACCGGAGGTCCTTGAAATAAAAATGGTTGAAAATCTCTGCTAGAGCCGTAAAGATCTTTCTCTTATGGGTATCCTTGGCATATATTTTCTAATGGGGGTCCGCCAAATCACAAAAGGATTCCCTCAAGGCAGTAGTTTTCAACCAGTGGTCCGGGGACCACCAGTGGTTCTTGTAGGGATTAGTTAAATGATGGAGTTGGTATTGGTAACCATGGGTCTATTTGGTTTCATGTTACGCTCTCAAGAGTTACATTATTGTTAAACATCTGCATTACTTAATTTACAAGAAGTCTACACAATTAGAGAATGTAGAAGAATTGTTATTTTAAATCAACGTTTGCCAACCGACATTGAATTGTGGATAAAATCTTAGCCAACGATAACAAAGTATTCTTCAGAGATATCACGTAATGGGGCAGACATGAGTGGTCACAGCGACCTTGACCTTTCACCTCCTACTTCGTTCTATATTCAATTGATCCGGGAGTCCGAGAGGACATTTATGCTGAATGTCGTGACATTCACTCGAGGCGTTCCTGAGATATCACGGTGACAATACTGGGACGGACGGACACACGCAATCTACAACTACAGCGACTCTGTCTGTCTGTCTGTCTGTCTGTCTGTCTGTCTGTCTGTCTGTCTGTCTGTCTGTCTGTCTGTCTGTCTGTCTGTGTCATGCGTGGGTGCGTGCATGCACATCAGTGTGTGACTCACAGCAATGGAGTTTAAATGAAATTCCGACATTAGTAAGTGAGACAGCATGGGATGGGCAATATGCCTCGCTATCTCACACCCTCTCCCTCAATCTGCCGCAGTCGGTCTCTACAGTGTGAATTTGCTGGCTGCACTTTCTGTCACTTCACTTCTTCTCTCCCGTAATTTGGGAAAAGTGTAATGATTATATCCATGTTATATTACCCTTGACGGCAGCTCTCTTGCAAAACAAAAATCAATAGATCACCAATATTGATGTAAGAAGACTGGCAATGCCATAGGTGAACTACTGTAGGCGGGGGGGAATGTGCCTTTTTATCTATTGGCAGAAATGGCTTTGCTTCAACCTTTTTTGTCCATACAATGAGAATGAATGCTATGATTATTTCCAGTTCCTCACTCACAGAGCAACAGATAAGATGATCAGTACTATTTGGTTTTGGACTCGTATGTCGAGTCTGATCAAATATATAAAATCAAGCAAACCTCTAAAGTGTCTGAGGTACAAAAGCCAGAATATAATTATGTGAAATGACCCCCTCAAAGTATATTTTTCTTTGTTCTTTTTTCTTTCTATTTTTTTGGTGAAATTCCCTTTTGAATTATAAGATCATGAAGACTCTGGGTCATGCCTGCCTTTGGCTTCCCCTTCTGCACATAACCTAATTGAAATTAATGTTTGAGCACAAACCTTGAACTTCAATGTGGCAGGCTGGGCAGGCCGTGTCGAAATGTATTTTTGAACAGAATAGCGTGCAGGCAAATTGCAGATGAGTCCACTGGCTCTCATAAAATTTTCCATGTTGATCACGTTGTTTCTCTCCTCACCTGAAATGAAGAAGGCAATAAATGAATGATAAAGTTTTATTTTACTTATTTACTAATATCCCTGTGTGCGTGTGTGTGCGGGCGGGCAGGCGGGGCGCCAAAATTACCCTTTGGGCCAGATTGGACCGCTGCATCAAAAGACAGCCAGAAAAAAAAATCTTTTGATCATTCCTAAACCAAGAGAATAGCGTAACAGGCATACATTATAACGTAGCAGGTATTATTTAGAGATATGCAAAGAGACAGGTATACTGGAACAAAAAGTAATAGCATATCACTACATATTCAAAGAAAAGACCCTGGATAATATCATGCCCGGCAGGCTTTGTCATTTTCTCTCTCTGTGACTCATCTACAACTCTGTTGGATCAGCTATCCTAGAATAATGACAAATGCTAAATGCCTCCAGGAGCCGCAGGAAGACTATCTGGACGAAGACCAGATGGTCATGCCAGATCCGTTTAGTTTCTAAACAATCGGCAACATATTTCCATTCGCAGAGAGACCTCCTGAACTCATATTTATATCATCGCCGGTGCTAGGATTTAACAATAAGCCATTCATTCCTCTCAATGACGCGACAGAAACGCCGCTCCCCCTAGACTTTTGTAATGCTCACATTCTGTGAGTGGGTTTTGTCTCACAACAAGGCACTTCTAAAAATCATGCACACTGCTTTCTCCTAATTGCCTCCTTGGTTTGGCTTTTGTGTGTGTGTGTGTGTGTGTGTGTGTGTGTGTGTGTGTGTGTGTGTGTGTGTGTGTGTGTGTGTGTGTGTGTGTGTGTGTGTGTGTGTGTGTGTGTGTGTGTGTGTGTGTGTGAACTGTGAAGCACTCTGGAGTCCCTCGCATGGTGACCTCACGGCAGCGGTCATGTTAGAGGTCGTGCTAATATTACCACATAGACGCTCCCAGAAGACTAGATTCGTTATGCATCTATTTTGGAAACCTAGCGTCGCTTTTCAGACATTTGTTTGGAAATAGCCTATCTAGCAGCTTGTAGATCTGCTTTTTTATGCCAAGAGATTTGGCGTAGAGGGAAAAAAGAGCAGACCATTATGTACAGAGCCAACTCAGATCAAGTTTATATTGGTTTAAGTGTGTAAAACTGTGAATTGTCTTTTGTTTCTTTGTTTGTTTGAGGCATATTGTCATGCTGTGTTGTTGACGAGATAGAAATTCACGGAGTTGCTCAGAAAAAACCCCAGGATTCAGTCCACCTGTCTGTCCTTCTGTCCATCTATTTTCCTGCTTTCTCTTTTTTAGTGCATTATTTAAGAGGTTATTGTATTTTCCTTTCCCCCCTGTACTTTAATCTGTCCATAGCCTGCTTTAGCTTTGTTTTAGTTTTGTGTATTTCTCGCTGTAATCCCCATAGGAGCTTCTGCAGTAGTTGCTCTTGATGTTATAAAGATGCACCCCTGTTGTGGAGGTTTCTTTTCTGTACACAATCATACTGTGACACGCATGCATGCGCCCACGCACACACGCACGCACAGCTGTCTTTCTGCCTGCCACTGTCTCACAGTCTTTCTCAAACTCTTATTGTCGGCATCTCGCTTTTGTAATGTTACAATGGATCTCTGTGAAAGTTGTGAAATGCTGAGCTGGCCTTGAAAGTGTCCGCTGGTGTCTGTGCACCAGATGGAGAGAGAGGGAGAGTCAAAAAGAAAGAGAGATGGAGGCAGATATCGCTCGGAAAGCTTCAAAGTGCCTTTAGTGTCGCTGGATTAAGGTCACAGCGGAGTTTCATTTCAGTTTTGCAGAGCAATGTCAATTAGTGTCACACACATGCAAAACTGCACTGTGAAATCCTGAGTATACATATTATGGGTCTACATGTACACCATCAGAGTTGAAATAACACTCGGGATAGTGCAGTGCACAGTTGCACACCCCTAAAGAATGAATTTAAATGCATGTGCGCGCACAGCTCACACAGAATAAACAGACCAACATATGTCCACTTCATAACCGACGTGGTAATCCATTCTGGACCACCAAAGATGACGAGGACAGAAGAGAGAGTGTCCTTTTTTTTTAAAGACATTGGCGAGAGAGAGAGAAAGAGGGAGAGGGGGAGAGAGAGAAAGAGAGAAAGAGGGAGAGGGGGAGAGAGGGAAAGGGTCCTTCATGTTTCCATTCTTCATGTATTCCAAAAGCAGCAGCTCTCTCTAAAGAGTGAAAGGCAAATCCCTACTAATCCGTGAATCAACTCTAGTTTCTCCTCGATTCAATTTCCTTCTCATTGTGTCACATCAGGTCAGGGACTATAGGCACAGAGGCCATGGCTCATTTATGTGTTTGCTCAAATGTGTGCGTGCTTATGTGCATCGGCGTGCGTGCGTGCGTGCCTGTCTGTCTATCTGTTTGTGCACGAGTCCGGAGCTAATCTCGCAAACCCCTGATTTTGTGTTGGTTAGTCAACCAAAGCTGCTATAGTGTGTGTGTGTGTGTGTGTGTGTGTGTGTGTGTGTGTGTGTGTGTGTGTGTGTGTGTGTGTGTGTGTGTGTGTGTGTGTGTGTGTGTGTGTGTGTGTGTGTGTGTGTGTGTGTGTGTGTGTGTGTGTGTGTGTGTGTGTGTGTGTGTGTGTGTGTGTGTGTGTGTGTGTGTGTGTGTGTGTGTGTGTGTGTGTGTGTGTGTGTGTGTGTGTGTGTGTGTGTGTGTGTGTGTGCGTGCGTGCGTGCGTGCGTGCGTGCGTGCGTGTGCGTGTGTGCCTTCAGTGCTCAATGGAGCTGTCCAAGCAGCACCCAGACAAAGAGAACGCTCCACAGCCCTTTTGACTGACAGCTGGGGGGGGGGCAACATTTCCCCTGGCAGGGTCACCTCGTTACAAGACCCATGTAATGAGTCAAATGACCCACGTGATGTTACATGTTCTGCAGACAGGGAGAACATGGGCTTCCCGTTGGTTCCGTGGCTTAAAGACTGGACCAAAATCTGGAGATTATCAGTGCTTTGTGGTTGTTGGGCATCAAAGTGAATGGAAAACAAGCTTGCATGAGAGGGAAAGCTTGTTATTCCTGCTGACAGATAGCGGTGGAAATATATTTAACTGTAATCAAATCTGAATGTACACCAGTGTTTCCCAAACTTTTTCATATCAAGGACCCCCAAATTGACACTAATTAGACCGCGGACCCCCATTTGAGAATGCCAGGGACCCCCATAAGAGAAGACATGCATATTAGTCTACAGACCCTCATTTAATGGCATTTCTATCTCTGAGACCCCAATTTATATAGTAAAATCAATGTTAATTTAACTTTGAGAGTGTACAAATGGAACCAAATGGACACTTTGGGGTCCATCTGGTTCCATTTTATACACTCTCAGAGTTACAGACCCATTAGGGTCCATTTGGTTCCAAACTATCATTTAGCTGAGGACCCCCTGGAACTCCCTCAAGGACCACTGATGTACACAGACTAACTATAGAAACATCACATTTGTTGGTTTACATAAAGATACTGTAGACTGTTTTTCACCTCTGTGTGAGCATCATTTAACATTATGAATATGATACAGTACAGTACGCCCCAGCCATATTGTTACAAGGTGAAGTGAGACGCGCTATACAAAATCAAATACAAATCCTCATTAAGTCACTGGCAAAAAGTGCTGGTTATCATGGTTGATGAAAGCCACTGTTTGTGCATGGGCGAAATATTCAGGTAGCATGCTCATGCTGACTATGTCTTTATTGTCTGTAAAGTCCTTTGATGTTTTTATAAAGCTCAAAGGCTTTTTGAATGGACACAAACCTCAATTTTACATCAAGCTCAAGTCCTTCCCTTAAATGCATTGCCTGAAATGCCTGAAAAAGAATGCAGAAAGCTATGTAGTCTTCCAGTCAGTAGGCTATTCAGTTTTTTTTAATTTGCAGCATACACTCCTTTTCTCCCTTTTTTTTCAACCTTCTTCAAACATTTTGGTAAGCTGTGACACTTTTGCAATGTGAAAATGTGAAGACACATTTTGCTTTAGACACTAAAGGTAATTTTACACAAGGACATAGTTTTTTTTCCCATTATGAATCGTTATGAATACCTTTTTCTTACTCGAATCCAAAGCTTTCCTGACTTCACTTAATGTAGTAGGCTATTATGTTATTTATGTTTTATTCAAAGCATGCTCATATGTCATATGAAGGCTGCTTTCATGTGACACGAATAGAACTCAAGCACCTCAAGTACCTAATATTCAGCTCACCCACCTTCAATAAGATGGCATTGACGTCAATGAAAATAGTTCATTTTACTTTACACGCCTTCGAAAAGATAGACGCGTGCACAATGTGAAGGTTTTTTTAATTATCTAACTTCAACTATTTTCATATATTTTATGCACATCTCTTATATAGGCCTAGTTATGTTATCTTTGATGTATCCTACTGTAGTTTATTTCCCTTATTTTTAAAGTTGTTTGTTCTTGCTTGCTTTATTACCTGTGTCTTTATAAAGGTTGTTTAAAGCTGCTATAGCCTACAACAGGAGCGTAGCGCGGATCAAATCATTGATAATTTAATTGGGGGGGTAGCGCTGCATCCCCGGCTGACCGGCTGATAGGTGAGACCGGTTTTGCCGACGTGCTAAATGAGGGACCATTTAAAACAAAGGCCCAATGGACCCTACGCCGGTGGCCTACAAGACAAGAGAGAGAGTATAAAATATAATATCACTATTTTTTTTATTTTTTTTATATATATTTTTTGCGGCTTACGCCTTTTATTGATTTTTTAAGGGACAGAAAGTAGGCTGACAGGAAACGGGAGAGAGATGGGGGGATGACATGCGGTAAAGGCCGTGTCGGATCCGGGAGTCGAACCCGCGGCACACCGCGACTGGATCACCAGTCCGGTGCCCAGACCGTTACGCTACGGCCTGGGCCAATATCACTGTTCTAAATGGTTTAAAGTAAGTTATAAGTAAGGTCTGTATCAGCCGAGAACACGAGAGTCTATGTATCCCAATGTGCTAGACGTCTGGGAGATGGATTGCAGAGGTGCAGGGCAACACCTATCATCACTTCCCAGTGTTTACTACTTGCCACACCTAAGCCGTGCCACTCATGCAGTGAGTTGGCGGTGCCTGAGAATCAAACTCATATGACTCTTGTGGTCCAAAGCCAAAGGCGTGAGCTTTACCCACTGTCTGAGCTACCCAGAGTGTTGAACTTGATGCTGGTGGACTCAGCTGAAATCATCATAACTGAATTTGATAGTATATGAAATAAGAACCACTGAAAGGCATTTGAAGATGGACATTTAAAGCTCTGAGGATTCTTTTGTCAAGAATGTGAAAATATTCAGAACTTTCTTCTCCTCACACAGCAGAATCATTATAACTTTGAAAGCAACACTGTCAATTTTAAGTTAATACTCAGGATGTTATAGTGTAACTTTTAGGCTTTGCCGATGCTGAACACGTGAGTCGGTAATCAATACCAATAATCATCAATTATTACTACCTTTGCTGAAAGCAGCTGTGGGGGGTAAGTACACTTAATGAGGAGTAATTGATGCTACTTAGACTCAAATCACCATCATTTTGTACTCATTAGCAGCCCCACACCTATAGCCCCCTTTGACCTGGGAAAGTGCCTAAATTGAGCGATTCACTGCGGGGATCAATGGAGGACATATGGTTCCACTCAGTGGCCATGGTCCCCTCAATAACACTAGTGTAACCAGAGGAGAACAGACAGATGGGACAGTTCAAGGACTATGGCCCGGAGTGGTCTATGCCAGCATTCCTCCTGCCTTTACATATTGTGGTAGGGTAACCTAATTCAAGGAGCAGCCATCCAGCCTAATAGTTCTTCACTAGTATTTATTTATTACAGTGGATTGGCAGCCTTCACATGCTCCGAGAGCCATGACCCTCACGGCAAATGTGTGTAGTACTAGTTCTACTGACAAAAACTCACAAAAGCCCTTCTACAATTCACATGATATTGTGCAGACAGTATTTTGACATTAAATAAACCCTACCCATGATCAACATTTTATCCGAGTTCCTTAAATGTCACTGACGTTACTTAATGCTCGCTTCCTACAGAGCCACACTGTCAAAAAATAGCAATGTGATTTCATTTTATTTTATTCAGTCAGAGTTGGCATAAGTCTCATGCACTCAGGAAGTTTGTTCTATAACTACGTGTGGCATAATAACTCAACTCTGACCCACCATGTTGTGGTTTAACTTTGGGAACATTTAAGCCCCTTTCCCACATGGCATCCATAACACTGACAAAGGCAGATAGTCATTCACACAATGGCATCCTTTATTGAGAGGTATATATGGTGTCTGTTCCCACATTAGACTCTTTATAGTCAGTATGTGATGTTCATGTGAGGGGTGTCTGAAGCACGGGTCTTCAACGTTTTTCAGGCCAAGGACCTCTTAGCCGAGGGATATGAATCAGGGACCCAACTACACTACAACTACATATTGTATAAAATTGTGTTGCAGATTCAATAAATTTTCATAGATTTCATGCTAGCTTCATATACAGCACTATCAGTGCCCTGTCAATTCATGTTTTTATGTTGATGGTTTCAGACATTTAACCACTTATACCCTGATTACCCTAAACTTGAGCTTTGGCTCTGCACTCTGTTTTCTCCTTTGTCCCTGTCTACCAAACTCCATTGCCAAAAATAGCCAATCTACAAACTCACAATGCCTCAGAGCGCAAGGCGTTGTGTACTAGTAGATCTGCTATGTTCGGCTAATGTTCCCCTCAGAATAGGGATGCTAGTATTCAAGTGATTAAATGTAAACAAATATATATTTTTAAGTAGAAACTCTGAGGACTCCCTAGGGGTCCCGGACCCCCTTTTGAAGACCCCTGGTCTAAAGCGCACAAGGCTTGTCGTTTGGGTGATAAAATATGTATTTGGGTCGAACAGAAATCCTCCCCAGGACTCAGTCGGGAAGAAGATGTTTTTTCTTTCCACTTGGAAAATGTCAACTGAGCCTAACTGTCAGTGTGCATATCACTGTCACTGGCAAACGGTTCACATCATGTCTGTGTAAAACCAGGAAATATGCATTGTAGTTGATAATCTAGGCCTATATTTATCTAAAAATATATATTTTCTTCAGTGAATCTCCACACAAACGTTGTTGTGAATAATTTTCATTCGTAGTAGTAGCAGCCTATACGTAATGATGAAGATTAAAATTATTGCATGTCCGTTTAGAGACAAACCTTAACTGTGTAAACTAGTCACTGTCTAACGCACAAAACCCACTGGACGCGCAAGCAAAGCACACAGACACAGCTGTTCTTCTTCTTATTAATGAATCTAGACGTTCTCGATGGCCGCGCACATATGCTCCTCTCGAGCACGTTAAAAAGAATTATGTCGCTCTGGTCAGAAAAAAAAAGCATGTGTCCTCAAGCGTTTTCTCATAGAAATACATAGTGTGACCAGATGTCCCGGTTTGGCCGTGATTGGCTACAACGGTCACGCGCAAATGTAACCTATATGCAATAAAGTGCATAGGTGGGTTCCATACGTTAGTTACAGTATATACTTCACCTACATTTTCCGTGAGAAATATATTACTTTTTGCATACATATACAGTATAATCAACTACGAATCGCACTGAGGTCATGTCTCTAATGGGCATTTTTCTTAATTATGTTCTTTAGTGGGTGACGAAATAATTTAAGGTCAAGAGTGGGGAGATTTGCGGAAGAAAATAAAACAGAATTAATCACAAGCTCCATGCAGTTCCCACATGACGTCAGTGGTATGTTTGTGCAAATATATATAGGCCTAGTGGCAAATACCCAAACAACAGCAATAACAACAACTATATGGACCATTGCCAGTGGATTAGCATCTTTATAATGTGCCAGTGTGAAAGGGGCTTTAGTGGGGGTGGAAGCTCTAGAGCGGCGGGTTACTGGGGGAGGAGGGGGGTCACACAACCTCACAAACTGGCAAATACATGGTAACTGGCATAATTTATAGTTACTGAAAGTGCATAGAATATCATTTTTTTTCATTAGAAGTACAACCACGGCAACCATGGCATACATTCTAAATGGGTTTAGACATTTTATTTCCTGTTTCAGTGTTTGTGAATGTCAGTATAGCTGACAGTAAATGGACCCAAGCTGTTCCCTATAGCAGCAACGCAGTTCCACCGACAATGCCTGTAACAATTTACAATGATTAATTTACAGTTAGCTATAAGTTAGCTATAATTATAGCTAATTTACATTTAGCTATCATTTTGTTGAAATGTATCAATTTGACATGCTGTTGTTAACTGGAATCAAAGTCCCATTTCCAGTGCTGTGTGTGTGTGTGTGTGTGTGTGTGTGTGTGTGTGTGTGTGTGTGTGTGTGTGTGTGTGTGTGTGTGTGTGTGTGTGTGTGTGCGCTCAAATGACTTTGTGTCAGTCGTGCTAATATGCTCATTAATCGTCCTTATGTTTTATGTCTAAAGTTAACATTCTCCATAATTGAGCTATCACGATCCAAGAAAATGTGTTACTGACAATTTCACTTTTTTATTTGATTTTATTTGAGGGCTATCACTCAACCTTACACCATTTATGACAAAATAATACGTTTTCTTCATGTTTTTTATTTTTCTTTGCACTCTAATTGACTACTACTATACCCATGTGTCAGGTATTCCATTCCCTGTAGAACTCTGTGTTGGTCTTCAGTGCTGGAATGATAATGGTTCATAATTGTGCGCTTAAGATGACCTTTTGGTGAAGTGCAGAATGACTTGAACACCCAATGAGCTGCAAGGCATGATTCCACTTAACATTCTAGTGGTAGTGGTGTTACAGTGTGAGGTTTTTTACTATTCGTATTCCACAGAATATGATTAATACCATCTACAAAATGTGGTTAATATAGTCAACACAAAATGATTGCCAATATGCTCGACTGTGTGCGCTGTGACACTTAAAAATGATATCATCAATTGGGAGTGGGACGTAATGAATTGACAAAAATGCGTGTGTGAGTGTGTTTGTGTGATATTTGTTTTTCGGTAGCTGCCAGCTAGTTTACAACCTAATTAAAATAAGTAAACCCATAAAGAAGATGGTGTTGTGTTTCTATTCCTATATCCTAAATCTAAATCCACTCGCCGAATCATTCATACACTTAAGTACACACGCTATTGGGGGGGAAGTGATGAATGGACAGACATATAAATACTTCAGGTTTATACAGACAGTCCATTCTCAAGAGTCCAATTCACTCTCCACAATGCATGCATCATGTATTGATCTATAATGCCGTCGCCACAAAGCAACAACATGCACCTGCCTGTATTCGCCCACATATACGCAATGGCAAATTGCATGCACGGAAGAACTCAAACAAACGCTCACACTCACACATACATGAGCACACATACTGTACAGTATGAGCACATGCCACACACACACACACACACATTCTTGCAGTAATAGCGTTTTGAGAGTAATACGGTACATAATCACTCATTTGAAGTGGCTTGGCATCGGGTGTCAAGATCATAGAGATTACATAGCTCATATGTTTGCTACTTGCAGAGGAGGGAGATAGCTGATTAAATACATACTGTACTGTACTGTACTGGCAAAGTGGGAGAGAGAGAATGAGGGAAGGCGAGAAAGTGAGTTGATTAGATTAGATAGGCCCTGGCAAAGAAATAAGTGTGTGTGTGTGTGTGTGTGTGTGTGTGTGTGTGTGTGTGTGTGTGTGTGTGTGTGTGTGTGTGTGTGTGTGTGTGTGTGTGTGTGTGTGTGTGTGTGTGTGTGTGTGTGTGTGTGTGTGTGTGTGTGTGTGTGTGTGTGGTTGCAAGATGGCGGAAGGAGTGAACGCTGGTTCACCAGCCAAAATGCACTAATTCCACACTAAAGCACATCCGTCGTAACTACCGTCGTCAATGTAGGGAAGAAAGGTTATTATTATTATGGATATAACCAGATTGCTGCTCGCGATGTGCCTCATTGCGGTGATAAAGTCGGCCTTTAAAGCCGCTTTACCAACCGGTAGAATATATCAACAAAGGTGGAGGGTGTTCGACCCCACGCCAACAGCGGGGAGTCCAAGCACCTGGACAACATTTTCAGACTATGTCCGTCCACTTACACCAGAGGAGTGGATCCTCTTTCAAAACGAGGAAAGAAACTTCAGAAAAACTCTGGATGCAAAGCGACTCGAGGAGCGGCGAAACTTTGCCTTCTCAGGTGGAACGCCTGTCAAATGGATTAAACTCATTAGCATTCTTAATGGATTTGTACTACAAGAACGGGACTTTCACCACTCGCCATAAGAACGGAAGACCATTTGGACTACTAAGTACACACTGCGAGTATTAAAAAAGTTTCCGCTCTTCAGTCCGACCCTCCCACAAGAACTGTCTCGGGAGCCCCTGGGGGCATGGATCGAAGCGCAACTGGGCTACGTGAGAGACGTCATCCAGCCAGCGCTCGGGAGAACCAGCGAACATCAAAGGAGACCGAGAGAGGTGGGCAGAGATAAATTGGCTTACCTATGGCAACATAGGAGAACGAAAGCAACAGAAATCATATTGAATAACAGCACATATCCAAACCCCCCGCCCTCTGTTATTACTGTGGACCTTGTGCAGAATTACTACTCAGCCAAATGCAAACGAACTAATCACGCCCCTTTAGGTGACGCACCATGGCTACAAACACTTGCACTCGACCCCCGCAATATAGCCCAGAGACCCGTAACTTTACAGCCAGTGAGGTGGAACATGTGATCAATAGCCTGCCAAACAACAAGGCGAGTGGCGCCGACGGGGTCACATATGAAAACCTAAAAGCCACTAACTCATCTCAAACTCTGGTAAATATATTCAACACTTGCCTGCTGAATAGAAAAGTGCCGGACTCATGGGCAGGTGCATTAATACACAGAATCCCTAAAAAAGGCAATATTCCTGACGACCCTTCTACGTGGAGGGACATTTCACTTTTACCGACAATATATAAAGTATTCATGAAATGCATATTGGCCCGTATTCTGCCCTGGCTCACAGACACTGGCATTCTGTCATCTGAACAAAAGGCGTATATTGCCCGTCAAGGAATGAATGAGCATGTTTTCTGTCTGAAGACAGGCATCGACAACTTTAAACATGACTCTGCAAAGTTCTATTCTGTTTTCTTAGATTTCCGTGATGCATTCGGCACATTGCCTCATAATGTTATGATTTATGCTCTCAGTGAAATCCAGCTGCCACAACTGTACATAGATATAGTGACGAATGTCTATGAAAAATCCTACATTCAGGTTATATGTGGGAGTACTCTGACTGATCCAATCAAGCTTGGTATAGGTATTAAAACAGGGTGTCCCTGGAGTGCGGTGAATTTTATCCTTGCAATTAACCACTGGCTCAAATGGATGCGCCAGTGCGCACCTGAAGGAATAAGATCACCAAACCCAGTCCAGGGGTACGCCGATGATGTGCAAATTGCGTCACATCAAGAGAACGTAATTCTAGCTATGCTCTCCCGTACTGAGGAGTTTCTACTGTGGTCAAGGTTGGAGGCTAAACAAACCAAATGTGCTGCGTTTTATGAAAGGCGCAGCGGTGGTAATCGGTGGTATAAATCTAAAACCGACAAGCCCCCATCCTTTTCACTAATGCAAAAACCCATCAGAGTGTATTCAAGACATGAAACTTACCAATACCTGGGGCATAAATTTAATGTTGCAGGCGACTGGGAAGAGCAAGTCAGAGAACTGTATGATGACTACTCTGTCAGACTGGACTTGATCGACTCCTCCCCCCTCCCTATCCGAATGAAACTGCAGGCAATCAGAGAATTGGCACTCGCCAAAATTCAACATCTATTCTCGAACATCCATTTGCCACAGAACACCCTTACAGAACTGAATAACAAGGCAGTGCGCTTGGTGAGGGGCTGGTTCTGTCTCAATACTCACTCCACCCGTGCCATACTGTTTCAGCCCATCAGAGATGGTGGTCTGGGTGTACCGAATATTGAATGGGTTTACACCGCCACCAGAACCAGTCACCTTATAAATATGCTCAACAGCGACGACCCCACGGTCAGGGAAATGGCTCGTGAGTCACTCATTCAACACATGCAGCGACGTAAAGTACCACCCGCGCTGGAGAATGAGACACAGTTCCTTGGATTCAAGACTAAGGCGAATGGTAAATTGGACATTAAAGCCGCTGTATTCGGTGTGCGGTCCGACTGGATGGATCTTAATGATCTATGCCAGCGATCAGGATTACAGTTGAAGTGGGTGGCGCCTGATACAACAACTGCTGCGCTCAACAACAGCATCATCATAGATCCGTGTGTCCGTGCATGTGCGACCTACGAGCAGGACGGTGCGCACCATGAACTGTCAATCAAATCCGCGACCGCAAGAGCCACCATTCTAGGAATGAAGCGATCAGAAAGTGCACAACACTGGACCAGTCTGAGGCTGCAGGGAAAACTGGCTCTTCTTCCCTTTGCAAACCACTCATTATCACACTCTATACTGTCAAATAACACCATAGGTGAGGACATTCTCATTTTCACTATTAAAGCCCGTTTACAGGTGTTGCCGACCAAGTTCAACTTGGCAACCTGGTACCCATCAGCACACGACCCACACTGCATCCTACATCCAGTACCACATGACAAAGAAACAGTCGCACACATCTTAAATGGTTGCAGCCACTATAAAGGACTGTACATTGCCAGACATGACCGTCTGGTGGACCTGGTCTCAGACAAGATCAGAGGAGTACAGGACAGGACAACAAGAATGTATAAACATAGCACTGTAAAAATAGACTGGTTTGGTCACAACGACACACATGTCAATTCACTACAAAATATTCCAAATACCCCAGATATTGTGTTCATCAATGAAATTAGAAAAACTGTCACTATATTTGAAATAGGCTGCCCATTTGATTTGTATATGGACACATGTTTTACATCCAAACTTATGAAATATCAGCTTCTGGTGGAACCTATTATGGCCTTGGGATATAACTGTCAACTTATTTTCCTTGTATTTGGAAGTCTGGGCCATGTCCATAAACTTGTGCTCAGGGGTCTGCAATTGGGTGGATTGCTAAAAACAAATGCAAAAAAGCTGGCTAAATACTGTTCTGTCTCAGCTACTATGGGCAGTCTGTCTGTCTGGAGAAGGCGTTGTTTCATTTATCCCTAGGTGGCTTAAAAAAACCAAAACAAACATCCTGTCTAGTAGTGTTAAGTAATAGTATGTCAACAATGTGCTATATATATCTTTTTTTTTCTCTTCTTTTCCCTCTGTGTGTTAAGCAGCATGTGCAGCAGCTATATCTGGTTGGACCATATAATGTATAACCTAATTCTGATCAGTGTTTGGGTCTATTGTATTACGCCTCTTGTGCAGATCCAAATAAAATAAATCAAATGTGTGTGTGTGTGTGTGTGTGTGTGTGTGTGTGTGTGTGTGTGTGTGTGTGTGTGTGTGTGTGTGTGTGTGTGTGTGTGTGTGTGTGTGTGTGTGTGTGTGTGTGTGTGTGTGTGGTGGAGGGGGGGGGGGGGGTGTTGATTAAATAATAGACAACTGCCAAGTAAAAAGGTACAGTAAAATAGATGGGGGGAGATAGAGGGGACAAAGTGAAGACAGCAGGCTGGAGAGGAACGGAGAAAGCGGGAGAGAAATAGACGAAAGAGAGGAGATGGAACAAATAGTCAGGAAAGAGAAGGCAGGGAAGAGAGAGGGAGGGAGGGAGAGAGAGGACATTTGGATTATGTTCCATTGTACAGTACAGCCATCTGCTGAAGACAACCTCCCTTCAGTTGGCTTGACAAAGCTGCAAACCTGAAAAGACACAAGGTGGGAAAGAAAATAGATGGAGAGGCAGCAACATCCATCATTGCGTGTGTGTGTGTGTGTGTGTGTGTGTGTGTGTGTGTGTGTGTGTGTGTGTGTGTGTGTGTGTGTGTGTGTGTGTGTGTGTGTGTGTGTGTGTGTGTGTGTGCGTGTGTGTCTGTGTGCGTGTGTGTGTGCGTGCATCTGTCTCACTGTGCACACCTTTGTACATCTACCCCCTACATGTATGCCCGAATTTGTACATACTTTGGAGAATGTGTGTGTGGTGTGTGTGTGTGCACGCGAGCTACTGGAGGTATAGCTGCTCCTCACAGCCTTGTCTTTAGAGCCATCTGTTCAACCAGATGCATTACCTGGCAGTTGGTGAAGATTTGAATACAGTTATTTAGATGGATGACACACGTGGCTGGGCATATTCAAGGCCCTCTGTCTAGAAAAGGCAAGTGAACTGAAAGGGCCCTTGAATTATTTCAAGCTTCGGCTCAGTTTTCTTTTCTTTTTTTTTCTCCCCGTCTCTTTCTGGAACTAAGTTTTGCTGCTAAAACTCCGGTAAACTCCAGTATTTTTGCCAAAGTTCTGCTCGTTACCTGCAGACAGTGTTCACTGCCTGGCTGTTTTGAACAGACTACCAAAGTAGCACCAGGGATGACAACTGTCTGTATAGCTATACCTGGCCAGGCGGCTTATCATAATTTCATTTGAAAGGCTGATATAGTTTCTTCCTTCGTCTGTGTTATGCCTAACTATGCCTTCATCTGTGTTATGCCTAATCCTGCCATGCCTTCATCTGTGTTATGCCTAATCCTACCATAGATAAATATTGAGAAACAAAACAAGAGGGTCCTATCACTCTTTTCAGAGACGTCTAGAATCCATTCAAGAATCCTGAAAGTCTACCCATCCGTTCTCAAGATATCTTGATATCTACCAAAAATAAAGCAGTCTACATTTGTACCCAAAATATTTTCAAGTAATGGTTGGTAGGCCTACTTGGTACTATAGCCATGTCCATGTATAGAGTATGTAGTGATTTAGACCCGAGCTGGGATCGAACCCCAGTCTCCCACTCTGAAAATCGACACACAACCTTGAGCTCGAATGGCAGAGCTGTTGTGTCTTGTCTTGTCTTGGCTAGGCTAACTACATCTAGATCAATTAAACAGTCTACTTCTAAAATCAGGACCTCTTTGTGACAACAAAACAAAGTCAGGTATATCGGGGATGCTATAGCAAAGACACCAAGAGTGTAATTAAACCATCAACCACCATGTTTATGAAGTGGATGGTAAAATGTGTTGCGCTGCATCATGTCAACAATACAGTCATGGAAAGCTAGAAGTTGATCATGATGATTTTAACGCGTATTATTCATTTTTAGGATAATACATTGACAGATTGTACTTCTATAACTACTTTTATAATGTGCCATCTTGCTCATTATATTGAATGTGAGACAGAGTGGTCAGCAAAACACACACTATCTTTCCATGTAGTCGAAGTCCACAGTGTCCATCACATGTTGTTTTGGCTTCAGTCTGTTTCATATTGCAGTGATCTTTCTGTTGTCCAATGTTCCCGAGTGTAGCCTCCACAGCCACACATGGGACTGTGATTTATCCAGCAGAAATGGGCACTTCAGCTAGTAGTGTGTTTTTGCCCATTTCTTGCTCATTTTTTAACTATGTCCCGTTGAGATCATACAATCAGACCAGACTCCAAACTCCACCCTGAAGCCAAGGAAGCTATCTTGGTCTGCGGTAACCCTTCTATTCCACCTGCTGATGTTTATAGAAGCCCATGTTTATAGAATATAGGCTAATTGTAATATACGTGTGTGTGTGTGTGTGTGTGTGTGTGTGTGTGTGTGTGTGTGTGTGTGTGTGTGTGTGTGTGTGTGTGTGTGTGCGCGTGTGCGTGTGCGTGTGCGTGTGCGTGTGCGTGTGCGTGTGCGTGTGCGTGCGCGTGGGTGTGCGCGCAACACCTTTGATCTGTATACTAAGTAGCCTATGCCAGTGAAAATCCACCTCGTATGCTGGTGTAGCAACAGTAATGTAGTGCATAATTAATCTATACAGTATTTATGGTAAACATTAACAAGTAACATAAAATAAAGAAAGGAATAAAAGTAAAGTGCTGTTCTTTCGACATGGAATGGCTATAGGTATATGTGATGTATATATGAGTTAGAAAGGCCTATACTCTGTAAAACATGTTGCAAGGACAAAGTTCTAAGCAACTTTTCAAAGGGGAAGGAATGGAAGCTGGATTACCTCAAGCGTCACGTTCCGCAAAAAGGCCATTCTAATGCCTTTGGAATTTTACGAAGGCACAAGGTGTCTCTTGGCGCTTGCTGTTTTCTTCACATAAGAAAAACTCTGACTGCGAGCAAGTCAAATGTCTCATCTATATGTTCTACACGCCTTCAAAATGAATGCATCAAGGCTGTCTGTTCAACAAATCCGTGATCATATGGCAAATAGTCTCTCAAAGAAAACTGAAGCAAGAATGATGTCTTTGAATTTGTGAATTCATTGAAATTGTACGGAGTGAGACACTGCACAATGTTCAAAATACCCCTTGGCATATACCCTGACAGTAGATGAGACATAACAGTGCACCGGGAGAACAACCATGTCAGTTCAGAGGTCCCATTAAGTTAACAGCATGTAGCCTACAGTACATGCTCATGATATTGTAGAGGCCATCGCTCCGTTTTACTCCAACCATGGACTAGACTTGCAGAGGTGCCTCAGTAATTCTAGGATTCATTACAATTTACAATTTAGGCATTTAGCAGACGCTCTTGATCCAGAGCGACTTACATTTAAGCAAAAACAAAAGCATGGCATACATTTAAGCAAAAACAAAAAGCATGGCATACCGCATACATCACATATATCAAAAGTAGTTATCATGAATCATGTATAAACTAAGAACGTAACAGTGGAGTATCTATGTCAACTATACATACTATACTATATTATTATTACCGTAATTTCCGGACTATAAGCCACAACTTTTTACCCATGATTTGAACCCTGCGGCTTATCTATGGATTTTTACAGCTAACGCAGAGCCATCTAAGGCTCTGAGCTAACGAAACGGCCACTAGGGGGCCACCTGCGGCTTATAGTCCGGTGCGGCTTGTACGTACATATTTGGGATTTTCCCTAAATTTGGCTGGGGCGGCTTATATTCAGGTGCGCCTTATAGTCCGGAAATGACGGTATACAATATACATGTGTACTATAAAGTGCTATGACTACATGAAATGCAATTATAGTGCTGTCTAATATCTGAGTCTACATAAAGTGCTATCTAAAGGGCTAGGCTAGGGCAAGTGCTACGGGCCATGGTGGAGTCTGAAGAGGTGGGTTTTCAGACTAGTCTAGTACGGCGGAAGATTGGGAGTGAGGCTGCAGTTCTGACTGTGATGGGAAGTGCATTCCATAGTTTTGGAGCCAGAAGGGAGAAGAGTTTGGGACGTGTGGAGCGTTGTCCCGGCGTTTTTAGTGAAGGTACCTCCAGCTTCCCTGCGTTGGCTGATCTGAGTGAGCGGGAGGGTTTGTAGGGTACGATCATACTTGTGAGATATGGGGAGCCATGCCTTTGGTTGCTTTGAATGCCAGCATCAGAGTTTTGTATTCTGTGCGGGCAGCGACCGGGAGCCAATGGAGGGAGCGGAGAAGGGGGGAGACGTGTGAGAATTTTGGCTGGTTGAAGACCAAGCGAGTTGCGGCATTTTGGATCAGTTGGAGGGGCTTAAGTGCACATGCCGGTAGGCCAGTAAGGAGGGAGTTGCAATAGTCAAGTTTTGACAAGACTGTTGTCTGGATTAGGAGCTGGGCTGACTCCTGGGTGAGGAACGGTCTAATTCGTCGTATGTTATAGAGTGTAAACCTACAGGAACGTTGACACCCTAACATTGATGATGATATTGGAAAATGTGCATTTGATGGGAAAAGTGGAAAGAGTTTCGTGCCAGCTGCCAACCGAAGTTCTGACTGAGAAACAACACTGTTCTCAAAGAATAATGCAGGATAAAGAAAATACAGTGACAACGGAGATGCAGAGGCAAAATACTAACTACTAAAAGGTTACTATCATTGCCCTTCGAGATGCGTTGGGCGAGTTGTCAAAACTCTGCCTCGATAAAGACACAATATGACTGTGATGGAAAGGCACTGCTTTGCAAGAGCAAAGATCGAGTGAGGACCAGTAAAATCTTCTATTTGCGGGACAATTAGCAGGACATTTGAGTTCACAACGTTGTTAGACCTCAATCTGGGTACTGGAAAACATTTAGGTTTTTTTCTTCAGAGATCATCCTCCATGTAATGTACCTCAACGCCTTCCATTCTCAATTTCCCCAATGTACAGTATATCCTTTCTACTTGGTGTTGATGGTAATTTCAGTCATTATGTTGCATTTCCATGTAACCCATACAACCCAGGATTTATAACAGACAAAAGATAGAATTTGGTTTAATAGTATAGTTATCAATGTCAAAAGGGGACTTGTGGGGTATTTGCGATCACATGAAATTATTCAGGCCAGTCTCAGATCAATACTAGCAGTATGCATGTTGCTTTATGCTTACAATTATTTATGTATGTGTTTTAATTCACCAAATTGAGATGCAGAGATTTTCAGGAAACTGAAGAAAATACATAATTGTCAATGGTCAAATATATATTTCAACACGCATGCACACACACACACACGCGCGCGCAGGCACGCACGGTCGCACGCACACACACAGACCTACAGATCATTGCATTAGTTAGTGGAACACCACAATTTTTCTGCAAACGACTAACGTTTCGACCTAAAAGGTCTTCATTAGATGACTCTGCTTGAAGACCTTTTAGGTCGAAACGTTTGTCGTTTGTATACTAGCACCTAAATAAAAGGTTTAAAATGTCCGTTCAAGTGTCCTTGTTCCTGTGAAGCACCGGACCAGCCGTTTTAGGCTTGAGGCGCGTCGGTAGACTCCTTCAGTTACCACCATTTTTCTGTATGGGGCCACCAGCCAGTCTTATTTTGAAACCTATGACTGGAGATTATATTCTAACTTGCTAAAAGTTACAATATGTACAAATATTCCAATCTATTTGGCTGCTGCTTTCCCAGTGAGTGCATCTCCTCCGCTATTAGAGAATAAACGATTCAATTTGACCCTGCAGACAGAGTGGGTGAAAGTGTCATGCAGAGAGGATGGCATTGTTACACTTGAGGCAGACAGGGTTTACCTCCAGGGAGAATATAATAGAGAATACACTATCGTTTGGAATCTAATGGATTTATGGACTGCTGAGAAAGAAATGATGCCATTTGTCAAATGTGTTGTTGAACATTATCTAAGCAAATTTCATTATAGGCACATTTAGACTTGTTGACAACCATTAACATGGATCACTCATAGCATTAAAAGCACTGTTTCATAACGGTTTATTGTGCACTGTAAATGAGCATCGTATAGAGCATAAAATGTAACATAGATGTAACTCTGTGGGCAAGACTTAATGAGCATTCTGCACCTCATTTTGGATACATTCTGCACCTAAAAACTTATGTGCACAGGCCTGGAAATGCCATTTTCTAGTCATTTTAAACATAATTTGTGCGGCAAACACAGGAGAAGGAGCGCACACCACCTGTTGAGGAGGTGCTGACCACGGTATACAAATGGTAAGGGGTCAGCGTCATTATTCTGACGGCGCGCTGGACCGACTTGCCCCATTACTAAACCTAACCCTAAACCTAACCCTAACAGCACACGAAGCCACGTTGTCTGACTAATGCATCCCATGGTGAGAAGGAGGAGGCCAAGATGTAAAAACGTATTTATTAAATCCTTGGAGATGAGCTCATTTCCAAGTGAGTGGGTTCCACTCCCTATTTAAATGATGTATGTACTCTCTTTTGTTAAACCATGAGGAAGTTGGTTTCTTGTATATTTTAATAAATGCTTTCATTGTGGCTATGAGTTGGGCAGCCTCCTCCTTCCCACCAAAGGTGACATTGTGTGACATTGCAAAGTGTGCCTCTATTCTTTATGCAGATACATTTAACGAAGGATTTTACAGTGTAGTGAATTAAGCTACATAATTCACAACACCACACTGTAAGACCCAGATATTTCATTGCTGTGCTAAATCACGCTTAAGCTGTATTATAATCATTATAAATAATGTTTGCGTATGTACTTACGTATGTATACCAGCGCTGTCGTGCCTTATCACATATCAGCTGTATGTGCTTAAACTTCAGAATATGCAATGTAACACTAGCATGTTGTTGCCTTGTTCTCTGAGCTCGCCACCTGCTTGTAGATGGGTAATAAGTGAATGAAGTTGCACCACCTATAGTACTAGAGACAGATGTCACTACTCACTAGTACCACAACAGAGGACTCTAAACATTATAGTAGAAGTCAATAAATATTGTAAATCACCACTTGTGAATCAATATATTTTAGTACCCCAAGCTTGGAAAGTGTTATGGTTGCCTTCAGTCAGTCAGTCAGTCAGTCTCTCTCTCTCTCTCTCTCTCTCTCTCTCTCTCTCTCTCTCTCTCTCTCTCTCTCTCTCTATCATTCTCTGGTTGGCACAGCCAAGTGCTACAGCTGCAGAGCTTAAGATATCACAGGAGGTTATTTGAAAGTAAACTTACAGAAATGTACCATACCTTATCTAGCTGAATTGTGTTGATGCCCTCCAATGCTGCCTGACGCTCAAAGCACGTTAAGATGCAAGGAAATGTTTGTAGCTTGTTTTGAACAGCCTGTAGTAGATCTACTTTAATAGGTAAAGCTGTTAAAACTGCTCGTTAATGCAAATATCTAAGTGCTCAGTGCATTTAGGCATGCAGGCATGGTCAAGTTTGAGTATTAGTATAATCTACTGGGACAGGCACAGCCATCTGCAGGGTTTGCAGAGAATAGTCAGAAAAAGAGAGCAGGAGTTATCTGTGTAAAAAGGCCTCAGTGAGGTCAGTGGAGAGTGGCCACTGGCCAGACTGATTCAGTCTATAAACACTTCGTTCAACTA
>NC_139709.1:25147618-25217618 GCF_964188405.1 Protomyctophum parallelum | reverse complement strand
ACAGACTTTCCCCAAAGAGGCAACTTCTGTTCATAATGTATTGAAGTGCTATCTCGCGCTGCTGCTGGTATGAAATGCTTGCCCTACAGCTTTCACTACACAGTAGCAGGAGTTGGTTGGGCTTGACATGCTGGGACAGCTTGTACACGACCCAGAACATGTCTGGCCTCACGTGGTATGAGACTGTAATCCATTGCCTGGAAGTTCAGGCTTTGGGCCAGCAATCCGAACTTGTAAGAAAACCTCCAAAGGTCCTTTCTAATGGGCAGCGATGAACGCACACGTTGTCGCCTGGATCGACGACAGGTCTGCTACAGGTCTGCTCAATAGGGGCACAACAGAATCCAGATTTGGGGAGTCGCGGGCGTTTGCGTGAAACGAGTACACGCGCGCGACAATTTAACATAAATATGCTTGCGTTGTTGCCGCATGTCTCATTGAAAATAAACTATAGGCTACAGAAACATTGAAGAAAAACGTCAAACCCCAACGTCTTGTAAAGGAAGCATCTTCAGTGCCCTACACTGAAGAGAAAATGACGACGTACATGCAAGACCATAAGGAGACGGTGTGTCTGATTCGGTCCGAAGCATCTGACCCACCAACATTATAAGGGCTGTCATGGCAACAACTGGAGCGGAGGGCACAAGACCGAAGGGGATGGAGGAGTTTCATCAACGGCCTAATGTTCCTCAGGGAATTTAAAGGCCTAAGTAAGTAAGTATTGAAGTACCATTCACACTTCCGCAAGCCCTTTTGGTTAAAGGTCAAATTTAATATTTCATGTTTAAACTGCAAAATTGTGTATTAGAGACCAGAGTACATTTATTAACCCATTCCAAGGCATCCACGAGATATCTCGAGGAAAGCTGTTATTACCATTCTGGGCCATCCACGAGAAACACGAGATTTGATTAAAAAATATTGGTACCTTTTTTCCACTTCCGTTAGCCTGCGGTGCTATAGCCTCCACATGCCTATCCGCTGTACATGTGCACTTGCATGCGGTTATTCGTTTTTTCTGCTCAAAATGGGTAATAAAAGCCAATCTACAACCTCTCAACATATCGCGATGAAGTAGGCATTAATTTACAAAAAAGTTGAAATCTAGACGAGTGTAATTAAAATACATAATAATTATGGTCCAAAACCCATAAGCCAAGGCCATGCCAGCTCTAGCGGTCAACCGGCAAGTCAGCAGCTCCAAAGAGGGGTCCCAGGGGACCTGTAGGGGCTTCCAACTATATTAGTTAATAAATGGTAAATGGTGCATTTATATTGCTCGACAATGATTGTGCATTACATTCACCCATTAACGCATTCAAACACTGATGGCAGAGGAGGAAACCATGAAAGGCACCAACCTGCTCATTGCGAGTAATTAGGCGTTCAGCGTCTTGCTCAAGACACGTCGACACTAACTCTGGGGAGCCCGGGATCGAACTGTTCCCAGGCGGCCGCTCTACCTCCTGAGCCACTGCATCAAAATCTGTTTAACCACTTCAACCCTATAGGCTATATACAGTAGCTATTTAAGCTCACAACGTACACTTTGTATTGGATCCCTGGCACAAACTATTTTCAAGATGGGGGTCTGCATCTGAAAAGGATTGAGAAACAGTCAGTGCCCTACAAGACTCCCTTTGGGGTCATTTGAAAAATGTAATAAAATAAAAAAATGAGTGGGGCCCAGGGGGTCTACAAAAACGATAATCAGTTCTTCCTTGCCCCATGACCAGCATTTCCTCAAAATGGCATGGTTTTACATCAGGTGGAAGCTACGCACCATTTTGTGAGAGGTCAAGCCCGCCTGTCAACCCTGTCATGGTCAATGCCTTCACGGTCACGCGCTCAATTAAGAAAGATTTAATGCAGATGCGCTCATTGCGCTGATGACGGCCAGGTTCAGACTCGGAGCCCCAGAGGGGCGAGAGCCGAGAGGGGAATTGTTTTAACATCAGGACGGATAGGACACTTTTCTCAGACAGTCAAAAAGGCAGGGGCTAAGCCCCCTTTCATAAGCACAAGATGAACAACAGAACAAGCTGATGATTTCAGCAGGAGGAGTAGGAGAGCAGGTGCCAGAATTATTTTCTCCTTTTTTGGGGAAAGGTGGGGTGACCCATGCACCCCGCCCGCTGCGTGATAATTGCGCTGAAAACTTTGGCCCGTCCGCCCGTGCATCACTAAAGTCAGATCAACATATGGAATGTCAGGAGTCAGAACAGGTCAGCTCCCAATATGGAGATCTAAGGGTGGTAGCTGGGACATTCTCTTGAGTGTACAGGGTTTGATGAGGGCCCAGGTAGGGCCGGGCCTACATTTTCGGGACTTTGAATGGACAGGTATCAGTCAAAAGGGAGACGTCGAAGAGGAAGAATGGATGCATTGGATGGGGAAGGATCAACAAATGGAATGTCAGAACAGGTTCTGACATATATCCATATATGGAGATCTAAGGGTTTGACGTTTGAGGTCAGATGTAGAGTTGTTGGCCAATATTGATGACATCAGGGATCTCCATATATTATATGGGCTTAATTGCGACAGCAAGTCACATTTACTATGACATCAGGAATCTCCATCCCTGATCCCGTGATGTCGCGAGACCTGTGCTTTCCCGTGTATGGGGATTTTGAGTGATACACTGACTGACTGACTAACGGACAGACGGACAAAAAAAACACGATTTCATAGTAAATGCGACTTGCGGTCGCAATTAGCCAATAAAGCTTACCGCTTAATGACAAAATATGCTTCCTGAGAAAGTGCGTCATTTAAGCTGTTTGAACCATGATTTAACCATTAATTGGTTTAGATGGATTTATCAGGTGAAATCAATACAGGAAAATTCATATTCACATGACCGACGGCCGCTAGAATTGTTGGCTTCATAACAAAGAATCATGTTGGTTCTTCCAGTAGCTGTAACTGTGAGTTCAGAGAACCTTTTCTGGCTACCATACTGTGTACAGCCCTGTTTGTGTAAGCAGTGACGACTCACCTCTGTGTTTGGTTGTCCACAGTCTGTTGATAAGATCTCTTTCACCTGGAGCTGTCTGCTCCTGCACCAATATCTCCCTCTGTGGTAAATCAATCCATTTCGTGGCATTTCGTAAACCCTTCATTCAATTCGATTGTGCAACGTGTCCGTGTCCCGAAGGTGAGCTCGCAGCGGAAACTCATCCGTCCCCCTGGAGTAGGTGAGTTGTCAAGATCGTTAGATATCACGAGAGATGGTCCCGGTTAAATGCAACCGAACTGAATTGCCGGTATTTCAATAATTTATTAGGAAACATTGAGTTGAATAGACTAGGAGTGGTAACCAGACCACAAATGTTTTTTTTTGTTATTTTTTCCTTTTTCTGACTGAATGGCTAAAGTGTTAACAAGTATAATTCTGCAGATATTGTGAGTGTCCTTCACAAGCCAATCCCATTATGGAAAATGGACAACCATTTTGTAAAATATATTTTTCTCAACAACCTTGAAAACATGACTGAATATACTGGGGCCTATACACATTTCTTTGTTTTTTTGTGTTTTCTCTCTTCTTTTCAAAATTGATGATGGATGGTGGTGTGATTTTTGATTATGTGTTATATTTTGGTTTAATTTGTATTAGTCCCCTTCATTGCTGTTCAAGTGTAGCCAATGTAAGTAATAAATAAAAGGTGATAAATAGGGATGGAACAATAATCATTATGATTGTTTATAGTGATAGTGAAAAAACATAATAATCGCAATAATCAAACCCAACTCAAAGAGTTAGAAGTATACAAAAACATGAAATGCTCAAGTAAAGTAAAACATTTGTACAGTGTTTGAGTTACTTTCCAATGCTGCTCATATTGCTGCACAGTGAGTCACCTTCAGTCAAAGCTAGTCCTCTGGCTGACATATAGCCTACTGTGTGATTACCTGCAGCTGGGTCTATATGAAGAGAATGTGTAGGTGAAATCAATAAAGCGACATGGTATTCATCCACCTACAGTACACGCTCAAAAAGCTTCTATTGCTCACTCAGTTGATGGTTCTTTATATTAAGAACCTAAAGAACATTGCTCAACCCTTTTAGTGGCCATACTGTATAAGTGAACCCTTTCAGGCTCCATATTATTTGGGAACTCACCTGTTCAATGTAGCTCCCATGCAGCATCTGGAGCAGAAGAGGTGGTGCATGTGGTGGTATACCCCGTCTGTTGTTAAAAACGTCTTCTTATCATATCTGTGGAACTGTATCTCTCCCCGTGGTAAGGTGGTGACCAGCAGTAGAACAGCACTGAAAGAATTCATTGGGAAAGATTGAGTTGAAGGCTCAAGAGGCTGAGCCGCCAGACCACAAAAGCCGCATCCTCAGCTCCCCCATGAATGGCTAAAGTTTGGTGTTTTGTTCAGTGTTTCTTTTTCTCAATAACCTTGAGAGCATGACTGAATGAACGGAGGCCGGACGGAAGGGGCAAAAGAAAGAATCAAAAAAATGTATAGATACTGTGTACATAATCAAAAAATTGTTTCGGCTATGCAGCCTTTGAGCATGCTCTGATGAAGGCTGCATAGCCGAAACGTGTAAGCGTTCCTTTTTGGTGTGTGCCAAAAAATTAATGGAAATGTGAGTACTTTGTCGACCGCTTGTTTAATTTTTGTAAGTTTTGTAATTCCTATTTTTTGATGTATACTGGATGTGGGGTTGGCACTCCACTGAAAACCATTGCTGATGTGCAACCTCTTTTTCTCATTTACTGTGTACTTAATATTGCACACGTTGCTGCACTGAGTCACTCATGGGTCACACAGTGTGATTACGTGCATAATCTGTTCTGTATGAAGAGCCCTGGCACTATAGTAGGAGTATAAGTATAGTTTAAGGTTAAATAGGTTGCATACTTTATAGTCACCACATAGTGACTACCTGTCAGATTACAGAGAGAGTAATCGCTATCCGAACGCTATTGACAAACTTAAGTGCGACAGCCCATGTGAGAAGAAGGCCTGTGGTTCTTTATGGCTGAGAATAGATGACATTCTCTCCTTGAACCTCACAACACTGCCTCATGTCAGAAACACGATTTTACATAATGGAAGAGACATGAGATAAATACTAAGAATATATGTATGAATGTATATTTAATATGTAGTGGAAGTATCTGAAGCGGTTTAGTTAGCCTTTTGGAGTGATTGATTTTTTTCATATTTTACCTTTTTATCGTTAACACCGTCTACGTCTACATCCCAAATTCCCCCTCCAGGTTTTGAACAGAACTGAGGTGTAATAGCATTAGCATTTGCCTGGTTACCAAAACATAATAATAGCATTGATTTATGGACGGATTAGGCTGGGAGGCTCTCACAGAGGAGGAAGAGTGGGGATAGCATGAGCATGGTACTACCCGCTGCCACGCTGTTGAACTGGAATGTCATTATGTCAGAAGGTTATGCTTCTGTACTCCTTAGGAGGAAGTTACCAAGCACTTTAAAAAGGGTCATACACTTTTGACCCCAGAGCCTCAGAGCAATGAATCAGATTGTAGGTCTATAAATGTTGTATTGTTATGTTTCTCTGTGGCTGTAGTCTGTTTCTTTGATCTTTCTCTAGTTACAATAACCAAAAAGATCAAAGAAACAAAGAGACACCATATAGTAGACAAACATATTATGGTTTCATCAATAAGGTTCTTTCACTCACTTTCCCATGGGTTAAATTAACTTCTCATTGAATTAACGAGCTGAGAGGGGATCTATTCCCCAATCACATACAATATTAATTGTCCCTAAATTCTTGCAGCCATTTCAGGTAATTAAGGATGTTGTTTGTTTGTCCTAGAAACTAAATAAAGTGAACATAGCTGATATAGATGTAGTGAAGCCCAAATGTATTTGCTTGCACTGTTGAGTGAAATAACAAAAAACAACACAAAATCACACCTGTGTGAACTGTGCGAGGGTCCCTGGAACATCCAGACCCCCAGGAACGCACCCAGGGCTCGTACTGTAGTGTACTCTGTGCCATTTACCTTGTACTGTCTCTACAGAGACAGACACACGTAGCTCCGTAATGGAGCGGAGGCACCGCTCAAAAAACAACAACTAACAAGATATAGCCTCCCTATCCAATGAAGTTATTGATACTATACTTACTAGTATCAATTAGTATTCAGTTTGTGAACAACGCTTCACAAAGTATAATGTTATCTTCAGTGGTGAACTAAACAGAACTGATTGGTTTGTCAATCTACCTGCATTGACAAGCTGGCTGTTTGTGGGCATGTGTCGACTATGTCGACTAATTTTGTTTAAAATTTATTGTGCCAAAGAGTTGAAACCATACTACTATACCATACTAATTATCCATCATTTTTACAGTCAGGAGGACGGAGGACGGATCATGGGGCTCAGGGGTCAGACTATTGCAATTGGGCCTTTGTCTTTATAAATATTTAACCTGTATCAGTACCTGTACAAGTACAAAAGTGCTTCACAGCAATAATGGTGTGTATCTGAGAGTTTCGCAGCATGGGGGAAAATAGGTATTTACGTGAACATATTATCAACTGCAATCCAACTCACACCCTTCATGAGTTTAACTATCAGGCAGTTACCGGCTGAGACAGATTGGCCATGCATGCTGTAAAAAAATAATAACCAATTGTGCAGGTGAGATAAAAAAATGGGGCAGAAATAGGAGGACAAAATATGAAAGCTACAGAATATGCATTTTGCATAACAGCATCCACTAGAGTTACACTGCTGCAGTGACTTTCTTCCCACCAAAAGAAAAAGCATTGGTTTATGGCCCAGCGGGCAGAATGGGTGTCTGGGTGGTGCTGAGGACTCGGGACTGCTCTGCGTTTGTTTAGAACGCTGCAGCGCTGCAGCGCTACACTACAGTAATGTACTGCACTGTGCCATTCCCTGCTGGTAAGTAGCTGCTTCACAGTCAATACACTGTGGGGCTGGAGATAATTGACTAGTGAGGAGTCAAGCAAACAACAGTTGTTAACATTGTTATGAAGAAAAAGACAATGGAGCTGGAGAGGGAACAAGTGTGTGTGTGTGTGTGTGTGTGTGTGTGTGTGTGTGTGTGTGTGTGTGTGTGTGTGTGTGTGTGTGTGTGTGTGTGTGTGTGTGTGTGTGTGTGTGTGTGTGTGTGTGTGTGTGTGTGCGCGTGTGCGTGTGTGAGGGTGGTGGAGGTTCTTCGTCACAGGAGCGGGAAAGTGCTGACCAGCTGGTATAATCCAAAGTTAGGTCTTGGCGATATCTTTGGCTAAATGGGCAAGTTAAGAAAGCTTAAGTTGCAAGGCTTAGATTCTCAAAAAGACTAGATATAAAATGATAATCCGACAAGAGACGGTGCTGGCAATATGCCTTATATAAGGAGGGGATGACGTCACAACTAGGTAGGCGTGACATCAGCCCTGGCAGTGTGTGTGTGTGTGTGTGTGTGTGTGTGTGTGTGTGTGCGTGTGCGTGTGCGTGTGCGGCTGCGCCTGCGCCTGCGCACACGCTGTGTGTATGTTTTCTACACAGGCTTATAGTTGATGGAAAGCATTGTGTGGGTATGTCCATGAAGGTTCACCTGTTGACAGACCATACAGTACTTGTGGCTGATGAGAGATGTGCAGTTGATGAGATGTGTGTGTGTGTGTGTGTGTGTGTGTGTGTGTGTGTGTGTGCGTGTGTGTGTGTGTGTGTGTGTGTGTGTGTTGCATCCAGGAGAATAGGAGCTGTGTTAGACAGTGCTAGACAGGTAGCAGTGCTCTAATTAGAGCCTACCAGGCCTGCCAGCTACAATCACATATCCTCTTCCATTTAAACATGAGGTCTCTCTTCAACTTACCTGCCAAATCCAAGGAAGTGTGTGTGTGTGTGTGTGTGTGTGTGTGCGAGTGCAAGCGAGTATTCAGATATCTGTGTATATAATAGGCAGTATTTGTGTCCACTATCCATGCTACTGTGTGTTGTGCGTGTGTGCGTGTGTACTGTGTACGTGTTTTATCTCTTTAAATGTACAGCAACTTGCATAATGTATCCTTTTGCTATTCGGGTTGGCTGGCCTAAAGAAGGGTAGTAAAGCATTACATACAAAAAGCAAAGAAATACTGCTTTCTTCGAAGAACCCAACTTTTAATGGCCTCTGAAGAAAAAATCCCACGAGTCTTCAGAAAGTTTGTCCGACATTTGAACTGAGCAACCTTTTAAACGAAACAGAGGCCGAGGCTGATAATTAAAAGTGGCAGGGAAGATAATTATGTTTTGAATATATCTCTCGCAATATGATGTCTACACTCTGTGGCCTTGAAACTAAAAATATGCGAATTCAAAACTTTTTATTTTTTCTTCTTCAATCCTTCTCAGCAGCGAAGTGTCTACATCCAATTACATTCAGCAAGCAGAAGGACTGGCAGGTGCACACATGCACAAAAAAAAGTCTATATCAATAACTGTGAACCTCATATTGCGGCATTCATTCTGCAATGCTGCTTAAATCCTTTACAGGCTGACATTAATCTGACGCTAATTATATCCTCTCCAGTGGGGAGAGTGCACGTCCATAAACACGCACATGCACAAATGCGTGCACGCATGTACACACACACGCACACGCACACACACACAATCCTACAATCTCTAAAATGTATCTAGTCAGAAATTAAAATGGCTTTTGCATATACTGTAAAAGCCGAATTCATTTCCTTTGGGAAATGTCACTGTGAGCGGTCGTGTGTTTGAGGTTGTACGCTATCAAGTATGCACGCACACGCACACCTGCATGTGCCACTCGCCCTCGTGGGGAAAAACTGCCAAAGATAAATATTAAAATACATCAAAGCAGTGGGAGTAGCATTTCCCCTCTGTCACTCATGTGTTGACCTCCTCCCCTCTCTCCAATTTTCACCCCTCCCACTCACTCGCTGCTTGCTCTCCCTGGTGGCGGCTTTCCCCTGCGGTAGCCATTGGTTGTGGCATTAAAAAAAGGAATGTAAGCGGTAGCCGCTAGTCATCAGAGGTCCTCTTCCACCCGCTCAGTAGAAGAGCCGAAGAGGAGATTAAACATGAGAGTGGGAGGAAGAGAAGGAAAGAAAAACAGACAAAGGGAGGGGAGAGAGGGAAATGAGGAAAGAATTATGTGGGGGAAACATTATGGAGGGAGGAGAAAATAACCAAATGGAAGCGAGGGAGAGAAAAGAGAGAGTGCAAAGGGGTTAGACAGGGAAACGGAGAGATGAGAGAGGGTGATAGAGAGCTGCTGAAGAGGGAAATTTGAGAAAGACGTGGGAAGGAGGTAGAATGGGAGGGGAAGTCAGAGAGACGGGAGCAAGAGGTTATAACAGGAGTGAGGACTGATTTATACTTTACTCTGTTGTGGATCGGCTATAGCTATTGCCAGACGTGATGAACAACCAAATTATAAATGTGGTGTGAGAGGAGGTAAGAGGTGAACTGACCTCATCTAGGGCCCTGATGAGAGAGACGTGTCCTGCTGGTCACTGAAGCTTTGTTCATGCTTCCCTGTGGACCTGCTGTCACAGGCTTGCGATGTCGTCCATGCACTCCTTGACTATAGGTCGCAGTGGGGTTCACGAGCCTGTGAAAATGGAGCTGGATTTCTTGCGCACATTTTCGACACGTGAAACTTTCAACCGTGCTTTGGGACCAGCTGGACCTGGAAGAATGTAGTGTGAAAACAGCAGGTTACAGTTTCGGACGGACACTAAGTTATACCACATAGAAATGGTCTTGGCTACTTGCATGGCTAACAACTAACAACGTTTGATGGCGGCTGGTGGAATGTCTAACTAATTAACACATACCTGTAGAACAGAGTTCTAAAATGTCCAACAGTTTGACATAATAGCAATACCTCAGTTTTTACTGTAGCCTACCTTCCGAGATGATTTGTTTTATTATGTGCCATGTTATGTATTAGAGATATAAATATATACTCATACTCTGGGTGGCCTCGATAGCCACCGCAACGAACCTGAAACAGCATGTTCATTAGTGGTGAATTCAATGAATCGATGTGGCAATATATCGATCGAACATCTGGGCGATAGGTGAATCGATCGAGAGGCTGCTGTATCGTTACGGCAATAAACGGCATGAATTATCTGGCTGATGCAGTGTTGACAAACGTACGTCAATGTAAAGATCTCCGTGAGCCTGAAATTGTTGTATTGTATTTGTGCAACATGGTCATTATTTTGAATAAACATATAATCGATATATCGATATCGTATCGTGGCCTCTGTATCGTGATACATATCTATCCTGAGATTGCAAGCAATATCCACCACTAATGTTCATATAACGTTAATAAAATAAGTTTCTGCCTCTCTCAAAAAGAGGCAGAAAAATGGGACCACACATTTGTTACTTCCAGGCTGGATTATTGCAACTCGTTATAATCAGGCTGCACCAACAAGTCTCTGAAAACACTCTGTAGTTGGTCCAGAATAGCTGTTGTGTGCGTGCTGACAGGAACTAGGAGAAGAGATCATTGGCTTCTCTATAAACTGGCTCCCTGTAATCCAGAATATAATTTAAAATTCTCAAAGCCCTTAATCAGTCACCAGCATAAACATTGTGCCTTATAAGCCTGCTAAATCATGAATGCTCTCCCAGTATGTAGGTTTTAGTAGAATGGGAGGCAGGGATACTATCAGGCTCCTCAACTACAGTACGGTACGGAGTCTTCTCTCAGTTTTGGTCCAGGAGGCAGACGCCCTCTCTACATTTAAGAATAGTTTAAACAGTTCTCTTTTTCTTTGATAAACTTACAGCAGTTTGGGGCTCTGACTTGCCTCGAACTATCCCTTAGCTATGCTGCTACAGCCTAGTCTTCAGACTGCTGCAGGAACTTCCCATGCATGACTCACCAACACTCTCTCCTTATCCTTTCTCTTCTCATCTCATCTCCTCTCCCTCTCAAACTGTATGCATTCATGTCACATCAATGCTTGTTACTAACTCAACTTCCTAGAGTTGTTATGCTTTCTCATCTCGCACTACGCTTCCGTGGATCGTGATTGCAGACCCCCGACTGCGCATCGAGGGTTTTCATGGATGGAATATGGCTGTGTGGACTCTTATCATAATTGTTATTATCGTTGCGATTTTCATTATAGGGGCTACTGGTTGTTATTATTGTTGTGGTGGTTTGATATTCCCTCTCTCTCTCTCTCTCTATCTCTCTCTCTCTCTCTCTCTCTCTCTCAACCCACCATGTGGGCAGATGGCTGCCCACCATGCAGAGCCTGGTTCTGCTTGAGGTTTTTGCCCATTAAAAGGGAGAATTTCCTTGCCACTTTCGCCAAGTGCTTGCTCAGGCGGGAAATGTTGTGTTTGGCTCTACATGTAAAGTGTCTCCAGACAACTTGTTGTGACTAAAATGTAATTGAATTGATAATGATGTGACTTGGGTTTTGGACCCTCTTATAAATGGCTAGTTCTTTTTCATTCAGCTCAGGGTTACAGCTAATAAAATGTACTTTAATAAATGTATTTTTGAATACCTCAGTGTTTTTACTTTTTGAGTGAGCAACGATGTGGAACAGGATTATACTTTTTAAGTATTTCCACCACTAAGTTTGTACACTTGAAATTGAAATGATTAAAACTTATGTTCGTCTACATTTTAGATTTTATATATTATTTATTTTGAGGGTTTTCTTTACATGGACACAAGGACAGCACAGCAGACTTACATACAAGACAGTTACTTACATAAAAACAACAATGAAGAAACAGAGAAAGAATAGAAGTAAAAGAGAAAATAAATAATTAATAATAAATAATAAATAATAATTTCCAAGTGGTACATGGGTTGTATAATGCATGTGTGCACGTTAAGGTGGGTTCCATCCTACACAGGATTTATGCGCTCTTCAATATGATTAAAAAAGTGGGTCCATACCTCTACAAATACATACAATACACAGTAGTGACATTATTTGGGCCATCCACATATGTTCTGAGGGTATTTCATCTGTCTTCCACAAAATTAAGATACATTTCTTTGCCAAGAATCTAAATAGATCAAATAATTTCCTGTGAGCAGATCTCAACTTTACATTTGGGTCTGCCCCCAACAGGTATAACAGGGGAGATTTTCTCAATTTGATCATGAAGTATTTGCCAAAATGGTTTGATTTTTGGACAAAACCAGAACATATGCGAGTAGGTACCCAAATGCAGTTTACATCTGTTACATAGGGGAGAGTTCTCCCTAGACATTTTGTTTAGACAAACAGGGGTTAAGTATGTTTTGAAAATAAACTTGTAATTATGTTCTAGGATTCTAGGAGTAAGTGAAGATAGATTTACTTTTGCACATTATTGTTGTCCATGTTTACTGATCAATTACAACATTTAAATCTGTTTCCCATATCCTTTTCAGAGGCTGGAAGGATGATGTCACTCTACCATTAAGGGTTTTATAAATCTTTGAAGTGAATTTTAACATAGATTGGGTGTTAATGATGCATTGTTCTATCTCGTCTATGTGAGACCTAAAAATATTTTTCCTAAGCAAAGATTGTAAAAAGTGTCTTAATTGTAAGTACTGGAATAAGTTTGTGGAAGGTAGACCGAATTCCTCCTTCACCTCTGAAAAGGACTTAATGTTTGTACTGCTGAGTAGACAGCCTAAATTGTTAACACCTTTGTTAGTCCACCTTTGCAAACCAATCTCACTTAGACTCGCCGGTAAATCTGGGTTATGAGAAACAGGTGAAAGGACAGATAAACTCTTTTGAATTTTACAGTATTTCTTACACTTTGGCCACATTGATAAGATGCCGTTAACAACGAAAGATTTGTTGAGCTCTGACAAACTCGCATTTATAAAAGGGAGAGATTTAAGTGGAATTGGGTGACTGAAATGGGATTATATTGTTTTCCACAGGGAATCATCAGACTCCTGGAACCATTCAGTCATTCGTTTAATTTGAGCAGACCAATAGTATAATTCAAGATTTGGGAGAGTTAAACCGCCTTCATTATAAGGTTTACACAATGTGGCCAGAGAGATTCGTACTTTTTTATGGTTCCAGAGAAATCTAGAGATATTAGTGTTTAAATTAGCAAAGAATAAGGGTGGAATTGGACATGGTAATGACTGAAATAGATAATTTAATCTTGGCAACAGGTTAATTTTAACTACATTAATTCGACCTATAAGTGTTAGAGGTAGGTTGGTCCATAAGTCCATGTCATCTTTCAGCTTTTGTACTAGAGGTGTATAATTACAGGTATATAGATTGTCCAGTATGGGAGAGATGAAAACACAGAGATAAGTAAATCCTTCTTTTGTCTGTTTAAAGGGGGATAAGGAGTTAAGTTTTTCGTCATCTATCTGAGTAAGTGGACAGAGAGTAGATTTAGTTAGGTTAATTTTATAACCGGAAAGAGTTAATTACTGACATTAAATTAGGAATTGATTGGTCTGAATTAGATATAAATAGCAGAGTATCATCGGCATATAGCGAGATCTTGTGTTCATTTTAGATTTCTAGTTGAAAAGCATCCTTTAGATTCTAAAGGAAGCTTTGCAGATGGTAATCTAGCAGTTTTTAATGTTATTTTCATTCTCTTGTTTTTCTCTTCCTTTTAACGTCTCTGAACCAAGATTTGGGTTTAAAATAATCACTTTGTGAAACTCAAATAAAAGAGCATAAATTGTATTCGTTTAGTATTGCTTTAGTTAGTTTTTTAATTAGTTCTAAAATTGTTGTTGTTAAAATATTTTGTGCATTGTCGATGGAAAATTATTGGTCTGATGTATTTGTTTATCTACCAAAATAGTATACTTTATTATCAATTAAGTTTGGTGTGGCATCTGTGGCGAGGGGTGCTCAAACAACGTTGCCCCGGGCAGCAATTAGGCTAAAGCTGGCCCTGCTTGTGAGGACATTTAGTTACAGAAGCACACACACACACACACACACACACACACACACACACAGGCACCTGTGGTCTTGTTAATGAGACAAGACGACATGGTGCTATGGGAGTCAGTAATTACAGCGCACCAAAATGGCCTCTCTCCTCTCCTCTAACCTGATTAGACCCCCCTCTCTCTCTCTCTCTCTCTCTCTCTCTCTCTCTCTCTCTCTGTGTGCAGTATCTCTCCCATCTCCTCTTTTTCTTGTATGATTAGACATTCTAAGTCTCTTTTCCCCTCTCATTCCTCGCCTCGCTCTGTCCTATGCGTCCGTCTGGCCCTCCTCATCCTGACGCTCTCTGTCATCCTCCGTTGATAACAAAATGAATATCTTACCACAGCTGCCTCACATCGGGTCACAAGTAATCACAGCGCCATATCTTCCTCCGAGACCATACTCGGGTTAATTGCTAGCACACGTAATTGCCAGTTTACTGAAGTCAAGTCACCACAGAGCCACAGCCACAGGTCAGCTATTGACAACTGGCAGCAATCACCATTAGGGGTCCCTCGCAGCACCCAAGAGTGTCTCTAACGAAGCAATCCCTCTAATCAGCCCCTTTCACAGGCCCTCGTCCAGAAGGCAGTGGCACTTGTTAAAAAGTTCTCTAGAACACTTCCCATATTAAAGGCTTTTTTTAATTTTAGTCCCCTCTGTGTGTGTGGGAGATATTCTCTGCCTCAGCGATTATGCCCATTCTTCCCTTGTGCCAAAGAGCACTTTGCCTTTCCTCGCATTCACACTTTTGGCTCGGCTCGGCTGACTTCTTATGCGGGGGAGATGAGGGGTTGTTTGCAAAAGATTATGAAAATATTAATGTAGTGAGAAGAGGGCTTTGGAGGAGCTAGGGGTAAAAGCATATTTGCATTATTACCTTTGACTGTGTGCGGCCTGGAATGGATGATTTGTGAGGCATGAATTGGTACTCCTCTCTCTCTCTCTCTCTCCCTCTCTCTCTCTCTCTTCCTGCTTTTGCTGGCTCTCCAGGGCTCCTAATAACTCGTATAAAGCCTGATTTATACTTAATTGCTCGCTGGTGTCGCGCAATGGAAATGGCGATCTGCAAGCTCACAATGCGTCGCAGGGTGACGCGTCGCGGGCTTATAGATCGGCTATTTTCGGTGAGCGACACGACGTGGAGCTAAGTATAAACCACGCATAACTATCCTCTCACTCTCCTTTCCTTTCTCTGTTCCCCCCATAGACTGTAAAAAATATGGACAAAGCGTTCCCCGGGTCTAACATGGACGTAAAATGAAGCCTGTTATTCCTGCACTGTAAGTCGCCATCTTTCTAGATCCGTTTGGGCCCAGCTGGCCATTGGCTGGCTCCGTTTGGGCCCAGCTGGCCATTGGCTGCCCAGACAACGAGGCGGGACTTCCCCCCTTCTTCTCTGTTGGTTTTTATTTTGACTCGAGTGGGTGGGGACTCCCGATCATAGACTGTAACGGTAGCCACGCCCCTCAGAACATACGCGACTTTATGGTCATTTATTTTATAAATGGGAACATAATTTTCCAAAAAGAATATTATGACATTAGAAATGAGACTTTAAACTAGTGACTGGAAGCAGAAAGTATTCATGACCATGTTTATTAAGGTAATACAGTCTAGGTGAAGTTGGGCCCAAATACATGGACTTCTATGGGGCTATGGGTTTTTTTGGGTCCAGTGACAGCGCCACAACAGGCCATTATATGAACTTTCAGGAGTTTCAGGCTTCACAAAATATCTGTCTGACTGCCCCCCTGGTTCCCCCCCGTCTCTTCTCATGCACACTCAGGGGCTTGGATATAATCTGGACTCCCTTGGCAGCTGCGCTGAACTTTCTTCAAGGGGAGTTTTGGCCAGTTCGCGCAGACTTTCAGGGCCATCGGAGCATCTGCTGTAATCTTTATTATTTTGCCACAACAGCCCTTTGGCCAATGTATAATGCATAATGCCGGCGTCTTTGATAGTGAGAGCCACGCAGGAGAGCAGGCTGAGGCTCATCAATCCCACATCTGAGACGGTATCGCTTTGTTATTAGCAAAGCCCGGTGGGAGGATCCGAGACGGACTGGGTGCCTGATAAACTTTGACTAGTCAAGGTTTCTGCTCTGGCCTGCACGGCCATTACCGGTGAGGTCACGTACCGCCGCACATAACGTCATTTCCCTTAATTAGTACTCACTGGGTTAAACCCATTAAAACCAGGAAAGTTACACATACATACAGTATTTTAAAATACTGTATATAGCAACATACATTTTTCAGAACCTACCTAACACAAACATTAAATGCCATTGACATTGTCGTTTGTCGTATGTGTCTGAGCAAATCGGCTATTTTTGTCCTACACAAAGATTAAATACCATTGACAATAAATGGATGATGTGCAATGATAAGAGCGCCCCTCACTTCACTTTTTTAACATAAATCTTCTCTTCTGGGGCCCCTGGCAAAAAACAACATTTTACCCGGATATAATGTTTGTTTACTAACATTCAAAAAATTCTGATGTGAAATATGAATTTGCCCTTAATTCAATTTGTACTGTGTATATAATATAATTCACAATTAAACTACCCTGAATGACTGATGAACAATGGCCAAGTACATCTCTAAATCATCCACCTCCCACGCTGTAAGCTGTAAAATCATTATTAAAAAATTACATTCCTGCCCATGAGATCGTGCCTGGATAGCATAATGGTTGAAACTCCCACATTCTGAACCACTTGTACCTGCTGATCTAGGCCTGAATTCCCTTCCTTTCTGCCTGTCTTTCTCCATTACAAAATCACAAAATGCTTGGTAAAGTAGGCAGACCAATCTTTTTGCTTAAACAAAAAGTTTTACCTTCAATTTACCGCGTTGGCAGGTGTCTCGCAGGAACAGCTGGTGCATATCACAAACAAGGCAATCTGGAATAAATAAGTGCCAGTGCCATTACCGAGACATTTTTCATTACTGTAAATAGTATTGTCTGTGGACAGCCGAGCGCAATTCATTTGCTGCATGACACGGTGCTTTAGGGGATTATTTCATAACAAATCATGGCCAGAGGTTGTGAATGTTCTGAGTTTTTAGTTTTATTTTACACATGAAAGACTTGACGGCGAATCTCTCAACTCTAAATACACTGTTTTGTCAACAGTGTATTTCTGAAGATCACTTGGCATGTTATTCCAATTATCTGGTGCAATGGGGAGAGGGATTCTCAAAGGGCTGTGAAGGACCACATTAATTTCGCAGCTCTGTTTCAAGGGTTTTTGAGATGGTACATTCCATCCAGACAAAGCTGATGCATCGGGACAACAATTCTGATGAGAAACGTGTCTAAAAGGAAAGGAATATGCCGCACACACTAGATTTTGTAGACATGCATTGAATTCATTTTTAAACATAGTGTGCTTATGCTTATAATTGTATATTATTCTTCTGGTTTTTACCGGTTTGTACTGCTTTAGTAAAAGTGTGTGTGTGTGTGTGTGTGTGTGTGTGTGTGTGTGTGTGTGTGTGTGTGTGTGTGTGTGTGTGTGTGTGTGTGTGTGTGTGTGTGTGCACGCGTTTGGGCGGGGGGGGGGGGGGGATGGGGGTTACCTCAATCAATAATGAGACCTTGATAAATGCAATGAAAAATCCTGCCCTGGACTGAACCTTGTCTTTGAGAGTGGAACCCCAGGGTGGTGCACTGGTGACAGTTGAAGGTCAAATATTCCTGTACTACTCCCTTGGAAGAGTGTGCGTCTGCACACTAATGAAAATGTTCAGTCAAAGTACCAACATGGCCTCCAATAAAAGTTTCTCCAAAGCATCTCTCTGGACTGCATGTAACCTCTTGGCATTGAACTGTAACCCTAACCCAAATACCCTAACCTTAAAGATGGAGTGCCTAAAACATGATCATCAGGTGCCTTGATTATTAGTTATTACTATAGGAAGATTTAAAAAAGAAAATGTGTACAGAAAGGGATGACGGTTTTCACCTTAGCACCAACTGAACTTAAGCCTCACCCACAGCTGTTGTTGTATGATAAAGGGGGAGGGGTTAGGGTTATGATGACACTAAAGTGGTGTATTTCGATTGGGCCTTTTGACTCAAAGGCTTTCAGCTGTCAGGAAGAAACAAAAAAATACACAGGGAATACATTTGAATATTATAACCATGCACACCTGGGGGTCTATTTGAGTAATGTTAACTCCACAGACACATACAAAACAGAAAAAGCAGAAAAGGCACAGCACTCCGTCTTCAACCAGATATGTAGTACCTAACCCTAAACAAATAATAGTGGTGTCGCTCCAACTGGCAGGGTGAGGCCTGACACTCTATATTTGTATCCTGATATCCAGACTGATTGCTATACTGTACATCCTTTGGATTTTTTCCAGTCCCCATATTACTTTATAGCCAACAGAATGAGATTCAAGGTCTGGATTCAAGGCTATACCATATTTCAGACTTTGGGTCAAAATGTCTGTTTGACTTAAGAATAAATGTTGAATTCTGACGACGTGTGTGTGTGTGTGTGTGTGTGTGTGTGTGTGTGTGTGTGTGTGTGTGTGTGTGTGTGTGTGTGTGTGTGTGTGTGTGTGTGTGTGTGTGTGTGTGTGTGTGTGTGTGTGCGCGCGCTGCGCGCGTGTGCGGGGGTGTGCATGTGCATGTGTGCTGGTGACAAGGTGAGTTGTCGGACAGTAAATCTATTGTCACCACAGATGGTTCCTGATGGGAGAATGAATAACATAAATTTTCCAACCCTGACCAAAAGTAGCCAAGGACAACACCACTGAGTGTGACACACAAGTCCCACCGTACACACTGAAACGCACGCGCGCACACACACACACACACACACACACACACACACACACACACACACACACACACACACACACACACACACACACACACACACACACTATTGAAACCTTTCACATTTCATACTGTGAAGCATTCATTTGAGTCTTTTTGGCTTTTTGTCATTACAGACAGTGTGGAGGAACCACTCTAAAAGCAATGCTGCAGGCTCCTACAGCGCATGGGGATCTTCTGGACCGTAACACCCTGGTGCTAGACGGTAAGGGCGTTGGCTAGTCCGCACTCTGGCATCACATCATTACGTTGGATTAAAACATGTGTGGGTGGGGCCATAGAGTAATAAAAGGATAGAGCCCCCCCCCTGGTATTAATTTCAATAGAAGTTGCTCAGTGGCGTTTTGAAGCACCCGGAAGAACGGTCTATACTTCCGCATTTGACCACCACATTTTGGTGGTAAAATGCGAAAGTGCAAACGAGCGTTCAATGTTAAACCCCATGCAGCTGTACGGCTATAAATCCACGGGTCCGTCTGCAGTTCACGCTCCAACCAGTAGGGCCGAGTGCCTCACTGGTGGCTTGGTGGGGTCGTGGGGCCCATTTCTGAACAAAGAACCGCATACAGTATGTCATGAACGCAGCATCCAACCGGGGGCACCACAGATGCAAGTTGTACTGTATATGTACGGGTATATCCTAGATGTTCCCTCAGGCCATGATCACTATACAATTCACAATCCGCTCAAGTTATACAGCCCTGGATATTATAGGCAACCCAGCCTGGCGTAGATAGATACATGTATTCACCTGCAGGGAGAACTGAGTGTAGTAGAGCAAGATCTGAGACGGCACGGCCACAGGCAGAAGGACCGCTAAAGGTGAGTGGACAGTCCAAATGACTCAAAGAATGACCTAGATTCAAGAGAGAGAGAGGGAGAGGAGGGAGGGAGGGAGGGAGGGAGGGAGAGAGAATAGAGGGGGGGGGAGAGAGAGAGAGAGAGAGAGAGATAGAGAGAGAGAGAGAGAGAGAGAGAGAGAGAGAGAGAGAGAGAGAGAGAGAGAGAGAATAGAGGGGGAGACAAAGAGAGAGAGAGAGATAGACACAGAAACAGAGAGACCCAAGAGGGGGAGAGAGTGGAAATGAGACAGACAGAGAAGCAGAGATCGTGCCCCCACCTCTGTGCTATTGTCCCTGTGTGTGAAACATCATTTTGAGTTGTCATCTCAGACACCGTTCTTATTTCACGGCTGACGTCCTCCATTTTGTCATGTGGGGTACGGAAGGGGGGGGGGACAAGGGAATGGAACAAGGGAGAAAATGGCAGGCCACCATAGACGATGAAACCATCTTAACTCGCAGGTCACATCTCTCCCAGCCGCCTGACACAATGACGCATGTGTTCACATGATGGCTTTGTTCAGCACACTTCTGCTTCAGCTGTGAATTATTAGGTGATAGGATTGCATTTACCTAAAGGACCAACTGGGATTTTGAGTCGGAGTGTGTAACCCATCAATGTGTGATGGAACTGATGTCGTAAGGTGCAACATGGCCGGTGTAAACCGTATAAATCGCCTCAGTCAATCACTGGGATTGGATCGTTTTCAGCCAGTGGACTGGATGACTAAATGTCATATTTGGTTTTCATGGACACAGCTAGGACACAGGCCAAACCTGTGGTAAACCAAACATGAGCTGCAAGTGCCTGCATGCACATGGCATATTACCGCCATCAATTGCATAGATTGTTAAAGGGTAGGACTTGCTGTCGGGGAAATGAAGCATTCTAAGCTACCATTCTGCATGCAGGTCTTATTTGGTTGCCGTTTCTGATGTTGATGAAAATGTAATTCAGAAATACATTAAAAGAAATACAGGCATTGATTTAGATGTGTAGACGTTCAGGGGTTTAAACATGCACTCTTCAAAAACAATACCCTCTGCTAAGGGATGAAAATCAACAATGTAATGGCTTAATAGAGTGTAGTGTTTAATTAAAAGTAAAACATTGTGCATCCAGTGGGCTATGCTGTGTCACTGGCCCCCAAAGGCCTCCTTATAGTTTGGGGTGCGGCCAATAATTTAATGTACTTTAATGTTTTAATGTCCACACAACCAATGAGTCACACTAACAACCTATTGACTCTGCCACGTCGTGCCATGCGGTACGTATGTAGTTGTTATGGTCGAGAAGGCTCAATGGAGAAAGAAGAGGCACATAGCCAGAGAGAGGAAAAACTGTAGCCATGTGTGTGTTTTTCTTCCTCTTCCCCTCGACAACCCCCGCCCTCCTCTTCTCTCTCTTGTCTTTCTATTTTCTGCATGACATTTAAGTGTCAGGAAGAGAGATGGGAAGGCGAGGTGGTAATGAGCCCGTGGGGACGCGCTAAGTCACAGTGGAACAACCTGAGGGTGCCGCTGCAATTAGAATAGTCTTGAGTTTATTGATGGCTTTCTTGTTTACAAACATCACTGGATGGCCGTGCATTTCCGGGGGCAAAAACGCTTTGGTAGCCGGTCACAGGATTGCAGTCAGCTGTTGTAATCAATGTTGGTCTTTGTCAATTATTGTTGGCTCGATAATAAAATTACATTTCAGAGGTGGATGGGTTTGTTTTATCTTTCATTTGCATGTGATGATTATATACAAGTTATATACAAGTATTTGACTATCACTGTAGTCATCATGTCTCTAAATTAATTGTCCCAATTACTTTGCTATTCAGATAAAAGTTAAACCTTTGTGGATTGTTGTCCGATACATTTCATTATGTTGGTTTTGTCGGTTGTTACGCCTGCATGTCTCTCCTCTCCTTATTTGACAATAACAGGAGCAGGGTGGTAAGTAACGTTGGTCTCTGGGCTATAAGTCAAGGTAATGTATACGTCAAGGCTACTTTATGACAGGCTGCAGATGACAGCTACTGTAAACAAGACATCAGACATGTATAGTGTATATAGGACGAGGACAGTTAGGAAATGGCTGGTACAGAATAAACTGAAAGCCTTCATGCTGTAGCTCAGACAGTGGCAATTGCGTCAATCAATTGTTCTCAGTAATGGTGAGAAATAACAATATACCTGCGTTATTTCAGAACGTGAAAGGATTGTAGAAATATCCAGGTGACCCTATACTGAATACAAAGACAATATGTGTGCATACAAATCCGTAGATTCATATAAAGTATATACTTTGTGGAAGTGTTTGAGGGCTGTGATCCCAGCCTCACAGTGAGTTAAGACTCATCCAACCCACACATTTGCAATAATTATATTGTGCAAGAGATCAATACTTATGCCACAGAAGTTAAGCATTTTGAGGATCTTTAAAGGCATATTGGAGTATTGAACTTGTTTAGATGGACTCTGTGGAGAGTATAGTCCTCAAAACAACATTCTGTCCTGACCGTGTTTAGATGGACTCTGTGGAGAGTATAGTCCTCAAAACAACATTCTGTCCTGACCGTGACAACTACCACAAAAAGCTGCCCTTGTTGCTATAGGACCGCTGACCTTGAACTGTATACGCAATGACTCGGTTTGCCGTTCCTGCCAACGGAACACAAAAGATAGAGATTAGATAGTGATCTAATCTAATACTGCAGTTGCTGATGGACAATATCGTGCATGGTTCTATTGGTTGTAGAGGCTGAATGTTGAAGATGTAGAACTGTAGTGAGACTGTTCATCTGCTAATATGATTTGCCATGATGAACATAATTCAGACTTAAGTGATTCTCAGGGACATGCATAGATTTCAGTCTTTCACTAATACAAGCTAAGAGACTATATTTGAGTCAGCAGATTGGGAGTTGTTGGGTCTTGAGCCTTTTACACTAGAGGGTGATTAGAGCCTATACTGTCCAACTCCACTGGCTCCTGCCGGCTTAAAAATAGACGAATTCTCGCCGTGTGAATTTTACCACAGGGATGAATAAGATCCCTAGCTAGTACCTACCTTACCTTACATTGCAAAACCTTTAACTTCTTTTAAATGGTCACATTTTCATGATGCCTTTCTCATTAAAAAGCACTATAAGCCCGTAAGTCAGTAAGCGAAAGTGAAACCAAAGCTGTTTTCTCTCCATGCTTTCCTCCATTGTCGAGGATTTAAGCGACGGCAGTCAGGAATCTGTCCGACTGAGTTTCAAAGACATCTCTGTCACGACTTCAGTAAAGCGACTGACATCCAGGGGAACGTCAGTGTCCTTTGGTTGTAGGCTACACACCAGCCTGCGACTAATTAGCTTTGTCAGACAGTGAATCAGCTCTGAAGTCCCTCATGAAAGTCTGCCGTTCATCGCCAATGCTCTTAGTAGTGCCTCAACGTTGCAGACGCATGCACAATCTTTAAGAAGAGGTCGCTAATAGGGTATAACACAGCGCAGGGCACCCACTGGCCATAGTTGAGAGCTGTACATGAAGTATTTATGGGGGCACACTGGGAAGGCAACTGGGGTCATAGAAATGTCTATCTGACTAAAAAGAGCTAGACTGAGATACTAAGAGCCTTGCTAGCCGCCACTAGAGGCCACCCTGAAAGGCATAGGGCAAGAAAATCAGTATAGGGTTCATGCTGATATTCCTGATATTAGATTATAGTATAGTATATTGCCCGCATGATGTGATGCGTCAACTTGAGATGCGTTGTGAGCTTGTAGATCTGCTATATTCTCGCATGGGAGCGAAAGTAAAAAAAAACATTGAAAAACATCATTTAAAATATTGAAATGTGGAGATGAAAAGAGGGATCAAAGAGGGATTGTTGAACCCTGAGACAAATAAATACAAATTGGTGAGCAAGGCCTGTGGATTTAAATCATCCTCACCCAGCCTTGCCCAGATAAAATGCTTTGATCAGCTCTGCTGAAGTTGTAATTATCAGGGAATGGATGTCATGAGGTGGCGATAGCCTTGAGAGATATTGTGATTGAGTCGCTCCCCCTCGCTCTCAGCAGAAGTGAGGAGGAGAGATGACACAATCAAAAGCGCTATAGCGTCTCTAGTCCGGAGGCATCAGCACTTCTGATGGCTGCACACAAGGACTATGGAAATGGAGAGATCGTATACTCTGAACTCCATCTTGCCATCACATCTCCTGAAGATGGAGAAGGAAGGACGCCAGTGATTTGGAGCTCAAAATAATTGATTTATAGACCTAACTTTTCTGAGCATGCATATATATAACTTGAGTGCAAACTTTTGGAGCTGAGGACTTCTGACTTGTTAGCAAGAAATTACTCCACCAATTTAAGCTCTTCCATAGTAGGGCCGAACAGTTCTGATTATGATAGTATGATAAAAGTATAGGCTTTTTGTATACCAATACAAATAATGGATTTGTAATACTGGAGTCTTTGGGGAGGAGGTCGTATGGCACTCGTCGTATGGCGTTCGTCGTAAGGCGTTTGTCTTACGGTGCCCATTCAGGATATCCCCCAGCGGGAACCTAAGAAGTGTTTTGTTTGATCCACTTTTGCCAAGGTGAATGTAGTAGTTCTAGTGCCGAAAAAGCTCCTTTGGGGCGAGCGGGGAGAGGAGCTGCTATGGAGGTGAAGGGGTGGGTGTGGGTAGCGAGAAGCCTGTAGGAAGGCGGCTAGTGTGCGACGCAGCGAGGCGGGCGAAACATGGAGGTTTCTGGGTGGTACTGGGCATGTATAAATGGGGACAGGTAGATTGACGTGGAGGGCTGAGAGTGGCATGAAGGGCAGGGCCAATGTGCGTTTCTCCTCCTCCTGAACATCTGTTGTTCCAACTCCATTAGTGAGGAATTATATTAAGATTGGTTGAACATTCGTGAAGTCATATACTTTAATGACGTATGTATTTCATGGACTTGTAGAAAAGTTGAAAGGGTAAGGAGTGCAGATAAAGGGTAAGGAGTGCAGATAAAGGGTAAGGAGTGCAGATAAAGGGTAAGGAGTGCAGATAAAGGATCCAGAAATGTAAACACAGTCAGGCTGCAGAACAACACGGTTTGAGGCAATCAACCTGACAGCAGTGGTGTAAAGTAACTAAGTACATCTACTCAAGTACTGTAGTAAAACAAGTACTCGAGTAAAAATGTACTCAAGTACTTAAGTAAAATGTTGAGGTATTTTTTACTTTACTGGAGTATTTACAAATTTCAGTACTTTTACTTTTACTCCACTACATCTCAAATGCAGATATTGTACTTTTACTACACTACAATGATTTTAAAACGTTAGTTACTAGTTTTGATTATTATTACAAAACATACAGTTACCAATTCGGTATATATACATTTCGGCCATTTTAAGATAGCAGATGTGGCCCGGGCGGATAGTGTAGTGGTCCGGGCACCTAGGCTGCTATATAAACCAGCCTGACAGTGTGTCGCGGGTTCGACTCCCGATCCCGACGACCTTCGCCGCGTGTCACCCCCCATCTCTCTCCCCATTTCCTGTCACCATACTGTACAACACTATCCAATAAAAGCAGAAAAAGCCCAAAAATACAGTATATCTTAAATAAAGAAAAGTGCCTGACAGCTGGCATGGTTGGCTTGGCGACCACCGTTGAGAGGATGTATTCCAGCTCTGCGACAGTAAGCACACTCGTCCTCTCAAAAGCAGAATGTGAGTTAAAGAGGTTGAAATGAAACACTCGTGATTATTGATTCTTGAACAGCAGGAAAGCCGAAAGATCGCTTCTGTGACGTCATCACCATTGTGATGTATACCTGCTGCTTATGGGTAAGAATTAACCCATTTTTACCTGAGATCAGATTCTAAAAATGTCTTCTACATCCTGACAGTTTTCTGAAAAGGTTTCTATGTCAGTCGTTCTTCGATTTTTCAAAAATAGCAGACCTACAAGCTCGTAGCGCGCCACTCGGTGGCGCGATATGAGCTTGTAGGTCTGCTATTTTTCAATAGCTAAAGCACAACATAATGCTAACACCAAAAGGGGTTCAAACAATATATATCACGGTACAATTCAAGAAAACAACAGTGGGTGGAAATATGTAGGGAGTGGAAAAGATAAGCTATATGGCATCCACATGATAGGATTCTTGGGACTCTTAGGCGTTTAACTGTCCTTCCTTTAGTTTGAACAGGGAGCTCTCAGCTCCGTCTGTCAGGCTTCAGGCAAAAATCTTTATCGTCGTAATCTGTTTATACAGTAAACAAAACGACTAAACTATGATCATAGGGAATTACAAGCATGAATTTTGCATTGGTGCAGAGACCAAATTATGTAAAATGTGTTCTCTCACCTCATACAGTAGGCCTACTGTATGAGGTGAGAAAGGGAAATGGGTGTGTTCGATATTTGCATAAGGAGCGCACTCACATATTCGTTTGTATCGCTCAGTTCTCTATATATCTTATTTAATCTTATCTTATTATCTTATTATTAATTACCCTGTAATTAAGAATATTTATATTCACACATTTGATAACGTTCACTTTCAGTTGTTACATGACCTACTGAAGTATTTGAAAAGTGTTCGTCTCTTCTACCATTTAATCTACGGGTAAACTGTTTTATCATTCGATACTCTGTAGGGTATCGAGAGAGATTGTGACAATTTGATTTATTACAAGAACTTGGAAAAAGATAATTGAGCTTACATGTTGCACACGCTTGGCAAGACCTCTTCTCCCTTCTGTCTCCGAAACTATGGAATGAACTGCCCATTGCAATCAGGACCGCAGACTCATTCCCAATGTTCCGCCGTAGTTTGAAAACTCACCCCTTAGACTCCACCGTAGCCCGCAGCACTTGCCATAGCACTTACCCTAGCCACAACGACCTTGCAGGCGTATGGAAAGGCTCAAATTATGTCATTTGTAGACATTCTATAGTGTATACTTATAGTTTCATTGTACAGATATTCTACTGTTAGACGGATGTTAGTTTCTTAGCTTGCTTATGATCCTTGATGACAGTTTATGGGATGGGCATTGTCAAAGTGGCAGTCTTCGGTGATTGGTTCATACCAACCAATCAGAATAGTAGGAAAGCAGATGACGTTGTTGTCAATCATGAGGCAATTGGCTAACCCGTTTGCTAACCAATCAAACCACAGCCAACGAGCGCTCCCTAGTAAACAAAAGCGGTGAAATATGTCGGATGATGACGTTTATAAAAACTGTCGTTTCTGTAAAGAAACTATTTATCATACGCCGATTTAATAGTCAGATTGATACGGTTGTGAGTCACCGCAGTGGGGCCAGCCATGTTTGTTGTCTGACGCTGTTGAGTGACGGGGCTGCTGGCCAATCAGCTGCTGTGATCCAGAACATATTTTCTTAATGGGTGTGGCTAGCGATTCAGGGCTGGAGCCAGGCTAGCAAAAACTTTAAGAACGGCTATAATCTGAGCGCCAGGGTGGCGCAAACGTAAAGTTCCTCCCCATGACCTTGGAGACTGTTGGTAAAATAGATGTTACCACTTGAAAAGCTCTAGCATGATGAGACTGTACAAGATCTCCACAAAGGTTTAATCAACTGTCCCAAAGCTGGCTCTAACCACAGACGCAATGGACACTCACTGACATGTTCGTATGGCACTCACCATATAATAAGTCACCAGGCACACAAAATGCACCTATGCAATGTATTTAATTATTACACTTTTGAAAGAAGAAGCTGGTACGGTTATAAATAGTTTGCAGAGTTTACAAATATTATGCTGTAACTGTTTAGGCTGTATATGTTTACATCTGCTTGAATGTCAATTAATTTGAAATTGTTATGGCTAGCTGTTTTTAATATCAGGGCCAGGGGTCCGGACCGGTAAACTGTAATCATTGCACACATTATGGTTGGCACTTTAAAATCCAAAGCGTGATCTCTGCTTATAATTGTATATTATTCTTATGGTGTGTGTGTGTGTGTGTGTGTGTGTGTGTGTGTGTGTGTGTGTGTGTGTGTGTGTGTGTGTGTGTGTGTGTGTGTGTGTGTGTGCGTGTGCGTGTGCGTGTGTGTGTGTGTGTGTGTGTGCGTGTGTGCGCGTGTGCGTGCGTGCGTGCGTGTGTAAAGTGGGAGGATGTCATTGTGTATTTCTGTACTGTTGATATCTCTGTTAAGGAACAAGGAATAAAAGAGTAGCTGTTGACTTTGTAACAACAAATTGGAATCCGAATAAACAACAACCACTAAAGGGGAAGAATAGACAAAGACTCGGCCTTGTGCCTTCATCAGTGTAATTAAGGCTTTCTCATTAAGGCACCAGCTTATATAGAGTCACTCATCAGTCTAATTGCATAAAGATGTTAACAGATTCACATATTGGCAGTGAAAGCATGCGCAACAAAAAGACACGCATGGGTTAACAAGTTCATTTCAATTACATCTCATCTATGGGGTGTAAAGTAACACTGTGTAACTGTGTACAAATTAAGTCAATGCACAACTGTTATATTAACACCTTTGGAGGGACCTGAGATATAATGTTACCACTAAACTTAACTACTTGAGTCCAATACGACTACTGAAAATGCCCAATCAATGTTGCAATGTGACATGTGAGCTATTTTTTTAATGTTGAAAACGTTCACTTATAATGGCATGCCCAGAATACTGATATCAGGGTTAATTTGGTTAAAAGACTGGTGCTACTGTAGGTCAAGTTCTATATTAATGTCCTGAGGATATGAGAGTGTAATGTGAGCTGGAATCCAAAATGACTCTCTTCGTAAGATCAAATGAATCCATCTGTCTGCCAGAAGGTACTGCTCTGCTCCTATACCACCCCTGCAAAAGGGATGATCTTTATTTTTGAACCAATAACATTCCTTTTGTTAATAACTGAAGAGCAACATGATTAGCTTGATTAAAATTATACAGTACAACAGCAGTCAGCAATACAGGCCAAAGCTGTGTTATCTTGTGCCACAAAGTCAATGCCACGTTTTGTTTCGCAATATTTCACACTCACAATATCTCCCAGGATAATTAATTGAATTTGAAGGGAATTTATTGTTGAACACAGCAGAGATTGCAGTTATTATCTACCCATCGTTAACTTAGACACAAGTTTGTCAGTTTAAGTGCTTTCCACTTTCTTTGTTAAATGATGAAAACGTATTTGTTTTAACCGTCGCAGTTGCCATTAGCTGTATTTTAACATTTCACCGTATGCATTCGTGACCTCATTGTATTCATGGCAAATCAAACATACGTTCATTTAGTGTAGCCTATACTTCATTGACCGGGGCTTCCAAGGGGTGACTACTCTCATATTTAGTGTAGCCTATACTTCATTGACCGGGGCTTCCAAGGGGTGACTATACTTTCGCCATAATATTTGCCTTTCTTTTCAGAATGTTCGCCTGCCCTATAACGAACCTAAGGACTTTGGACTTAATTATGTAGCTTGATTATATACAGTATTATAGAAGCATAACTTGGTGTCAATTGGAAAAAAGCACTAGCATTAACATTATAGCTGATACAGCTTTTTATAAGCCTCACGTCCTCTTTATATCCCCACATTGCTTGTGGACCAAATCATGTATATTGTTACTCTCACTCACTGTGTCTAATGAAGGCTATTTGTTTGTGCTCTCATGTGAAGCATATATAGATCACTGGTTTTAGTTGAAAACAAACAGCAGCGTTTTTAAATGAATGCATCGTGGCTTTAGTTAATAATGCAATTTGCTTAGTGAACAGGTTGGTTGAAGTGAATGTCAAGTCAAAATGTATTCGTAGCACATTTAAAAAACACACAAAATAATGCATTTTATATGTGATATGTACCGTACTGCACTGTATGGCATCACACAATAATTAATCAGTGTTATCGATATGATGACCAGCTTGTAGAACCTTGACTGTCATGAAAGTCAGGAGGTTATTGACCCTTTTCATTTCAAGGACCGCCGGTCTGTTATGCATTAGCTCTCTGACACCCTTAAAGATGGAGTGCTGTTATTCATGTGTCTATGAGGTGACAGCTAGTACTTCATTAGACTCCCTGGTGTGGTTTTTATGTACAATGACGTGTGTGTGTGTGTGTGTGTGTGTGTGTGTGTGTGTGTGTGTGTGTGTGTGTGTGTGTGTGTGTGTGTGTGTGTGTGTGTGTGTGTGTGTGTGTGTGTGTATACTGTACACTCATACTCAGTGTACTAATGTACTCTGTAACTCAGAGTTACAGACCTGTAAGCGTCCATTTAGCTGGGGACCCCCCCAAGGACCCCTGGCGGTCCCCGGACGGCCGGACCCCACTTTGAGAACCACTGGTATAAGTATGATGCTATTCTGTGCACTGCAGAGACCCCACCCGAAAAGAAAGGAGAAAAAAAACAATTAAAAAGAAGACAGCGTATTAATTACTGGATATATCAGCAGTAGAAACAAGAGAAGCTAAACAATCTAGAGCCAGGCTAACAAAGGTGTTGTATATACATGAATGGTATTGATTAATAGATATAAAGCCACTTGAATTCTGACCTATTAAGCTGTTAAAGAGCCTTACAGAACCTCAACCGCAAGTCCACACTTCTCTACTAATATGAGAGAGCAATAAAAGGCAATCAATCAGCACTATTTCCTTGTTCTTTGTTTTGCAGAGAGACTGGATCCTTGCCACTTGGTTTATATAAATACAGACTCCCTGCAAAAGGCACATAAAAGACAAAATAACTGAACCAGCTCGGCTGTGTTGTATTTTATCTTAATGAGCTGCCTTGTTCTGAAAGACATTTCTGTTGAATAAACTTGTACTGTGGGTGGCTACACTGTGCGAAAATTGTTCCCAGACATAAATCTCATCTAGTAACTAGCGCCTTACGAGGGGAAAACCCTCCGTGTTTAAGTCTTGTTCTTTAGCCACATGAATGAACCCTGGCATCCCTATTATGGCCATGTCATGATGGGCGATGAAAATAGCTGAACGTTCGCTGAAAATAGCTGATCTACAAGTTCACACAACACGTCACAACGTGATGCTTGGTGAGCTTGTAGATTGGCTATTTTCGGTGAAGATATTTGGTGTAGGCCAAGTGTAGAATCCTGAGGGATCCCTGAGTCAACCAATGTATATTGTTTAAGTGGTTATGGCTCAGATCAAGACAATAACAATGAAAGAGCAATTAACCATGTAATGAGAAGAAAGGGTGAAGACAACAGTTTCAAATGTTTAATTCAACATCTTGTTACCAGTTTGTGATATTACCAAGTTGTCCATCTGGACGTGGCTAAATTTACTAGAGCACCCGCAGGAGGTATTTGGGAGCTAAACCAGTGGTTCTCAACATGTGGGTTGGGACCCCCAGGGACCCCCAGATGACAGTGAGGTGACAATTTAACGACTTTCAAGACCTTTTTAGAACCTCAAAAAAGGGAAGAAAATAAAAATGTCATTACTGCATCAAAAGTAATCAACAAACTATTCTATAAAAACTGGCCAAACATTGGGAAAATTATGGAGCCTTGCAACGCGAGCTTGTAGATCTGCTATTTTCACATTATTTCCCGTATCTGTGGAACTGAGTCAAACTAAAAACTCATACATTCCAAGCGCTTTGTGCTTATCAGGGTGAGAGGCTCCCCCGTTCAAATATAATTATTTTGGGGGGGTCACGGCCTGAAAAGGTTGAGAACCGCTGGGGAAGACAAATCACTGATATGGGACTGGAATGAAATTACATTAGGGCTATGAAAACAAAATGGAGTGCGGACCTTATCAGAAGATAACAAGCTAACGGGTTTGTCAACAGCACTCACGCGTGTGTTTGATGTTTGAAGTGTTTTGTTGTCTTTGACTTGTAGGCAGGCGTACGGTTGCATAATGCTGCTTAAGAACAATCAATGAATTCCCATGAGGAGTAAATATACAAAGCATGTTGAACGTTGAACAACATTGATCGTAATGGGAGCTCGTTCACATGAGCATCGAGTCCGACTCCTACGTGCCGTCACCTGTGCGATATATGTGACCGTATTTCACTGAAAATAGAAAAACACAAAGATAAGAATATATAATAAAAATAAGTGATGACCAGTGATGAACAGTAACTAAGTACATTTACTTGGGTAATGGGTATTATCCCCTTTTATTATTATTTATTATTAGTATTTTAGTTTTTTGGATATTTTTCACTGAATTGACTTTGCAATGGATTAAAGCAGAGTTGTTTTGTTCATGTCGATCCAACAGAGAAGGCACAGGCATAATTAAAGCAACCTTTGACCCCTCTCTTCTGACACTTGGTCCCTCGCTCACTCAAATCGCAGGCGCGCTCGCACACACACACACACACACACACACACACACACACACACACACACACACACACACACGCACACGCACACACTGATTAGGTTTAATAAAGGCCAGTCCTTACTCTTTACACTGTGGGTTGGTTTAATAGCCTGTCCTCGCCATTGTTCTCTTAGGATGGTAAGATAAGGTAGAACATTGCTAATCAATATTATGTACGCTGAAACAGATAGAAGTGGCATTTCCATTTAAAGTGGCATTCTTCAGTTGGTATGTGTGCTGGAACCAGTGTACCTCTTTTGTTTTTCTCATGCAGCGATCCTTTTGCCCTCATTATGTTAGTGGAATATGTTCAATCAAAGGACCTACAGTAAATGTCATCATAAACCACTTACAGTTTTTTAATTGATAAAACAGGTCATGAGTTATTAAACCGAAAGTGGACACTGTTATGATGTTAAGCGCATATGAGACATTGTAAACAGCGTGATTTACAAATGTAACACTACTAAAAACGGCATTAAATAAATCATTTTCAGCTTAAATCAATTATATTTCAGTCAAGCAACAACTGTTTTACATTGTTTTCATACCCTTGGTGTATCAAACAAAAGGGAATTCCATGGGGAAAGTACATTAACAATGAGTGTTACAATTAGACCACTATACTGTGCACCACTGCTTTGGCGGTACATACTTACAGAGCAGAACTAACATCCATAGCGTGTTAAAATGATGTAAACTAATGAAGAACAGATACTGTACATGCAGACAACCAAGTGAACTTTGGCATGGCGGGTCAGATCAACATATGGAATGAATTCTGTATACTGGCCACATATGGAGTGTACAGGCGGGTTTAATGAGGTCAGATCAACATGTCAGACATCAGGGATCTCCATATATTGATGAATGTCACGAGGCATTACCATATATGGGGCGTGACTGACAGACTGACTGACTGACGGGAAATGCACAATTTCATAGTAACTGCGACTTGCGGTCGCAATAATAGGTGAATAATGTCCCATACATTGACGAACATTGTCTTCTAAAGTCTATATTGCACTTCTTTACGTATATGTCTAGAGGGTGTACACTGTGTACAGTGTACACTGTACACTGTACGTGTATGTAATCCTTCTTTAGTACTTGAAGTCACTGAGTGTGTATGTTATGTATGTGTAACAAACAAACCATATGTGAAATACATTCAAATGAGTTTCATCTCTTTGAGTTGAGAACTTTTTTTCCCCACATTCCTAATTAAACCATCATGTGTTTTTTGCACGTTGTATGCAAATAAATTAGTAGATACAAAAATCTATTAATTCCCATGAGTATAAAAATGTGAACATCGTTGTTCGGAAGAGCATAGGGTCCTACTCCTACGCACATTCACTTTCTTAATTGCTTGATGAATAAACCCTTTATTAGCAACCTATCCATCCCCCATCCCTTACTGTGTCTGCTGTATGAAAACAATATCCACAGGAACATAGTTGCTCAGTGTCAGGCAGAAATGAGAAACCTCTTATCTCCATATTTAAACTTTTTGCGTTTTTTCCAAACACAATCCATTTTAATTTGAATCGTGAAAAATAACAGTTCATAATGACAGATCAAACAGAATAGTGCCTCACGTATCGAGAAAGAGAACATGACATCACGTGTGACATGATGTCACATCATTGTCATTTAGTGATGAGCGTCACCTGTCCGTTGAACTGTAATTGGACGGAGAGGTGGGGCAGCCTTGGGAGGAATTTCTCCTTGACTGTCTCCGTCTCTTTTTCCCAACTTCCCATTAGGAAGAATAAAAGTGAAGACATTTGTCCTAATTGGTACTATAGTCTCGCATAGCCAGTTTGCTTTTATCATTTATACATTACTGCACTAGATCTCAGAGGTACATTTCTACTTTTTACTCTACTAGTTATTTCACAGTTTTAGCTAAGTTGCTTTGCAGAGAATATGTATACAAAACACACATTGACTGATAAGTCAATATGTTTTTTGCACATTTACCAGCTTGCATTAAAAAAAATCTGCATTACTTTGATCCAATACTGTATGTACCGGTAGTTCCATTCTATGATGAGTGTGCTTATGTTTGATATACTCTAAGCTTATGTTGATGGCATGCAGAATACTTTTGTACCTTTTACTAAGGGAAATCTTTCATCACAGGACTTTTATTTGTCTAACAGCATCTACCCTGTGGTATTGATGTTTTGATTAAAAAGATAAGCATTCTTCCAGTCCCACAACCACCTTAAAAGCTTGATTCTTCAATTGCCACTATGTGCAAATGTTAACTTTCCATGTTATAAGAATAGCAGTGAATGGTCCCATCAAGTCGTTGTGTGTCCTGATAAAACAGGAGGAAGTATTAGCTGTGTCATCTGGGGGGACACAGAGTTAATCATTGAAGCTTTACGTTTACGGCATCAGTCTTATCACAGTAAGCCTTGTCTGCTAATCAGTTCTCTAGCACTCTCTCTCTCTCACGCACGAACGCATGCACGCACACACGCGCTCTCTCTCACACACACACACACACACACACACACACACACACACACACACACACACACACACACACACACACACACACACACACACACACACACCACACCCACACCTGTGTTTATCTCACCACCCCTACCTTATCTGCTCAACCACAGAAACATTTGCCTTTTACAGTTTCCTCGGTGCAAGGTTTGGCAATATCTTTCTTCTTCTCTGATCCACAATAAAGGGGGCATTTAAAAACACAGTAAATACTGTAGGCCTATAGTGCTAACTTTAACATTCTGTAGTGCTAACCTCACAGGCACTATGTTATGCACTCGTTATCTTACAAAGCTTGCACCCTTCAAGTTCTTATTGATTTATAATGGTACGATGGTCGTTGTGTTAATCAGTACCAGAAGTGAAAGCTGAACAGGAATGGAAACATTTGAAGATGTTCTGGACTGCTATCTGCTTGTGCTAGAGAGAGAGAGAGAGAGAGAGAGGGAGAGGGAGAGGGAGAGGGAGAGGGAGAGGGAGAGGGAGAGGGAGAGGGAGAGGGAGAGGGAGAGGGGGAGAGGGAGAGGGAGGGAGGGGGGTAATTGAATGGATGGCAGCCAAATAATGTGTCACATACAACAATGTAAATAGTCATGGATTGGAAAGTCTGCTAATTGCTAAATAATGCTATGGAGGCATGCTATTGTATAAGTAACATCAAAACAATTTCTATTATACAGTATACCACATCATGAATTACACAGCTTTCACCTTAAGTCATTAAGGGGAGGGAATTTTCATTCAGTGTGACAAAGGACAGCACAAACCAAAGGAAGGTGCGGTTTTAATATTATGTAACCTTATGCATGTTTTTTTTTTTTTTTTGCTGGGCAGAAATTGTGACCGCGATTTGGGTCAAAGCAGTAGCCTACTGGTGATTCAAATTTCAGTGATGGAAAAACACCATTCTGAATAGATGTGTGACTAATACAGAGCTAGCACATTATGTTTTTCAGTTCACGCTCGCTCACACACACACACACACACACACACACACACACACACGCACACGCACACGCACACGCACACACACACACACACAGACGTGTGGCATCAAGGACACACTTTGGGTGGAAAAGCACCAGATTCAGGAAGGATGGCCAACAGAGTGCAGTGTAATAATGACCAGACAGAGACAGGCAGGACGCGAGAGACAGGAAAAGGAAACCGTATAACGGACGGAGCCAGGTGATTGGTGGAGAGAGAACAGAGGCGTCCTTGGGTCAGTCCCACAGAGAGTGAAAGGATGGAGTTGCGTCCAGATGGCTGGGTCTGATATAGGTGCTGTTCACATCACCTTGATGACTCAGCATGTGTGTATACACTTCACTGGAAACTCACTGGGGGGTCACTATCTGTGTTCATTTCCTAGACTAAAACTATGACGAAAAATGTTCGTTGACTGCCTTTTTTCACTGATGAAAACTAAACAAAAACTAAATAAAAAACAGAGCTATTAATGACAAATAGAAATGTAAAGGGAGGGACTAGTGGACAAGAGATCAAAATTCCTGTCAAAATCAACACTGCGACGAATGCTGAAGAATCTTCAAGCTTACGAGTCACATCACATCGACATCATTTATGACATGACAACACTAGGGATGCCAGGTTGAGGGTGGCTATCAGTGTATACCAGGGGTAGGCAACCTGCTGCTCTACAGCCACTCTTAGGCTCTCTCCCGTGGCTCCCAGTTGCTACTTGGGCAAAGAAGTATGAAAAGGAATAAAAGGTTTTCTTTTCCTTTTCTTTTTCTTTTAAAACATTTTAATGATAATTTATTATTGTAGTATGCATAAAGTTATTCTTTCATTTTGATATTGCAAAACAATATTGCCTATACACCAGATAAAAATAAGAAACTAATTTAATGAAGGAAAATAGAGTAGAGTGTATTAATGCTAGCTATACACTCAGTGTATTAATGCTAAAACATCTGTTTTCACCACCAATGCTGCTGGCTTACTGGTATTACTTGATTTGCTTTGAGAAATTCAACAATTCAATAATTAAAGTTTATTAACTTTATTAAAGCAAACATATGTTGCGGCTCCAGATAGAATTGTAATACTTTTTTGGACCAAAAATAGCTCTTTTGATAATAAAGGTTGCCTATACCTACCTTGAAAAATAATTACATCAATAGTATACACTGTATACTATAATTATTTTTCACATTGAAATTGAGAGGAAGGGAGAGATTATAACGATTGGGTGTGTGCTTTTACTATCCGTGCATAACTAAGCTACCAGCATGCTCATCTATCTTTTATATAGCCTACCCGTCTTTCAGTCTGACAGTACGTAAGCCTTTTTGGCTCACCATCAAATCTCCTTCTCCATGCTAATTCTCTTCTCATATTAAGAGCTTCCTGGTTTGATCATTGGGATGATATCAAGACGAATGTTGATTGGTTCAACTACAAAGGGAGGACATGGCAGCATGGCAGGTTTTTGGTGGTATTTTGTATATATTCCACCAAACAGAAGATGAGGAAAATGTTTCACCAAACTACTGAGACGAACCGAGCGCGGAGGCTCTCTGTTTGTCACACTTAATTGCGAAGGGCTGTAAAAGTGTCTGTAGCGTTGTAAAAATTCCTGTCATTGTGTGTCTGTCTCTCCTCTTTGGTGTTTCTCGTGGCTGCCCGGGGAGGCCTGGGGGGGTTACTGAAAGTGCGAGAGGGAGCTAGTGATGGAAAGCGGGGAAAAAGGAGAGTGAATGAGGAGAGTGAAGCAGCAGGGGGTCTCAGCCCAGGGCCAAGAAGGAGTCGATATAGTGGGGGTCTAGACTAGTGAGCAGGAAAGAGAGGGAGAGAGAGGAAGGGAGGCAGGGGGTTAATAGTGGGGACCGAATGGGGGATTATCTCCCCCTCAACTCTGGATTTAAGCTTTAAGCCAACGGGCCACCTGAAAGAGCTCACGCCAGGCTTACTGTTAAAGAAATGCTGCCCAACGACGCAACATATTCAAAGAGCATCCACTAGCTCTCTCTCTCTCTCTCTCTCTCTCTCTCTCTCTCTCTCTCTCTCTCACGCTTGCATGCATGCACACGCACACACACAGTATAGCATGTGTCTGTGGACACGTGTGTGGATTTGTTCACTTGATTCCGTGAAGATTTCTGAGGATTTCTGTGTCCTGGATTGTCAGCAAAATCCCCTGCAGTCAGACACCCTTGTCTGAGGCAAGGGGAGGGGGGGAGAGAGAGAGAGAGACGGAGAGAGAGAGATGTGCGTGAGTGCATGCACGGGGTCCCCATCAGCTTGTGAGCATCCATACCTGCTGCAGTGGCAGCGCCAGGCCTTATGTTGAATTTGAGCTCGCTGACGGTGACAACGTCACATGTTTCACTTCTCACGTCGTTCAATAATCCGTCCTTGGCTGCGCCAAGCATGGATAGATTAATGGCAAAACACCAGATATTGGGCTCATCAAAATGCACAGACCTGCTGTTTTTTTAATTTTTTTGCGGAGCACGGTTGCCGCCGGTTGCAAAAAAGGCATTTTCCCCTTCAGCTGAGTGGGATACGCCAACACGCACGCACGCACGCACACACACACACACACACACACACACACACACACACACACACACACACACACACACACACACACACATGCTGACACGTACATCAATAATACTAGGCCAAAAAACTGCAACTCAGAGAAGAGTACTGATGAGCATTTTTTTCTTTTTGCTATTAGCATCCACTTTAGTGCCAACTGACCAATTTGTTTGAACTCTTTCTCACGTGCACGAGCACACACACACACACACACACACACACACCCTAACCTTAAAGGGATAGTTCACCCTCAAAAAAATATTTTTTTCCATTGATTACTCACTCCTTGGAGGCTTGAATTCATGGATATTTCTTTGTTTTCGTCGCATTCCTATGAGCCAATCGTTTGATTACCAGCGGTGGTTCCCTATGGAGACACAAAGACAAAGAGTCTCATTTGGGTCTCCAAAAGGAACCACTGCTGGTCATCAGATTAGTGGGACCTATAAGGATCTGTCCTCACAATCTGTCTACTGCTTGTGGGGACATTTGGCCCTCACAAAAAAGGGGGCGTATACGTTGGTACGACGTACTAACAGAACCGACAGGCATTAGTCCGACACATGCATGGCGGGCGGGAACCCCTTTTGGTGTTTTAAACATTATGTTATAATTTAGCTATTGAAAAATAGCAGATCTACAAGCTCATAGCGCGCCACCGAGTGGCATGCTACGAGCTTGGAGGTCTGCTATTTTTGAAAAAATCATGAAAATGTGTCGCAAATCCTGACAGAAAACTGTCAGGATTTAGAAGACATTTGATCAATTTCGATGTCAGGCCTAAATGGGTTAAGAGTAAGACTCACCCGTGGATTCCCTGTGAGGTCAGGGTTAGGTTAGGGTTTGGGGTACGGTGTCGGACTAATTAATGCCTGTAGGACTGTTAGTACGTTTTACCAAACACCCTACAAATAGAGCATTGTGTACACACACACACACACACAAACACACACACACACACACACACACACACACACACACAGGAACAGACACTAAATCGTGTAACTTACAGCCACAGTCTAGTGCTTTATTGGCATGAGAAAACATGCGTTTACATTGCCAAAGCAAACAGAAACGCACACACACACACACACACACACACACACACACACACACACACACACACACACACACACACACACACACACACACACACACACACAGAACAGACACTAAATCGTATAACTTACAGCCACAGTCTAGTGCTTGACCAGACAGGGTATATTTTGCATCATGGAAGGAGGATTTAGCATGGGTGGGATGGCAGGGTCCATCTGTGAAGACAGAGGGGGGTCTCTAATCTCTGTCTCTGAGACAGACGGCTGATTGACAGCACAAAATACATCGAGAGGGAGGAGGAGGAGACTGATATTTAAAATGACGGCTGATTTTGACGGCTCTCTGTGTCTTTCCTAGGAAGCTTAAGCATAAGGTGTCTGGAATTTATAAATAAAGGGCAGAAGACCATGCAATGACTGACTGAGGAGTGAAATTGTATTCAAGTGAGACTGTCACAGCCCCCTGTAGTTTGGCCTACTAGGGCCTGTGTGGTTTGTTAGGTAGGCCTATTTCTTTGCTTCCCACAGGTTCTGAATTGCCAATCAGTGCATTGGCAATTCAGAGCACCTGGCCAGTGTTCCGAGTGTGCTCTATAAAGGGCTGGGAGTTGGCTGGCCTCACTCTCTCTCTCTCCTTCCATAGAGCAGCAGCATTTGTTTGCACCATTCAACACCCCACACTACACCCACTGAACCCTTGGGTAATTTCTGCTCATTAGCAGTATGCAGTATATATAAGGGGATGAAAAAGAAAATACTAGCTTTGTGAGATTCACATTCAGTCAGTTATTAAAGGATATAGGCAGGTCTGTGTGTGTGTGTGTGTGTGTACAAACACACACACACACACACACACACACACACACACCGCTCCCCTCTCTGACAGGCATCAAACAGGGTTTGATCATAGAGTACTAAAAGGATAGAGACTGAACCGGAGCGCTAGCCCCTCCCCCAAGCTATTCATTTCAATGGAAGTCGCTCAGTGGCGCTTTGAAGCACCCTGAAGACTGCCGGAAGTACAATTATCAATGGCTCAATCGAGCGGAAGTTTAGCCTAGCCTAGGTCCGGGCTGACGCACATGCACGTCATGAACGTCCGTCTGTCCACCTCCATGAAAGTGCTGCAGTTCCACTTTTGGCCAGTAGGTAGTGGCAGTTTCAACGTTGGATAGCCTTACTGGGGAGAGAACTAACGAGCACAGAACAAGTTAGACACTTTCATGGTCCAATCAATCAACCACTTTGAAGTTCAAAGGGATCAATTAAGAGCTCTGGCTGAGCACAATAATATAGCTGCTGATATAAGAAATGAGGGCTAAAATATTCATATACGTATATTAAAAAAGGCTAAATGTTAGTATCCCTTTAAGTCACTCACTCTCAGTCTCACACTTGAGAATAAGCTCATTGTCTCCACCAGGCCGAAGGCATGGGGGGAGAGTATGTTTTGCACTCCGTCCGTCCGTGTGTCCGTCCGTGTGTGTGTGTGTGTGTGTGTGTGTGTGTGTGTGTGTCCGTCCGTCCGTGAGCAGCTAATCTTGGCCACCGTTAACCCGCTCGATGCCAAGTTTTGCACACACACTCCCTGGATGCCAACGATGAACCTCTGCCCCAAATTTTCCAGAACGGCCTGTTATAGCGCCACCAGGAGGCCGCTTTGTGCAAAACAAGTTTTTGCACAGTACACCTACAGATTTTGTCCAAACATCACGCAAATTGGTACACAGTCTCTCTAGAGCCATTCAACGAAACCGGTCTTTCACATTTCTCAGACTCCATCCTGATTGGTTAAGATTGGCTTCCAAAGTTCACAGGAGTGCTCAGTTTCAAACACAATGCTGCAAATCATGAACACATCGTGTGATTTCCGTGAAATTGTGCACCCACATTCCCACTAGGCCGAGGACGAAATGCCACATGAACAATTTCAACTCAGACTCAAGGTGGCGCTATAACTGGCCGAAAAGTGTTTTTACCTCTAACTGCACGGATCTGTGGATAACTTTGTATGCCAACTCCCTAGAGGCCAAGGAAAAACCTTTGCCTGGAATTTTTCACATCTGCTCTTTATAGCGCCACCAGGAGGCCGACATATGTAAAACACATTTTCTATTATTACTCCTTCTGATTTTATCCAAATTTCACGCAAATCGCTATACACTATCTCCATAGTCATGTGATCAACACGGAGCGGCACCATTTCCCATCTTCCATCCTGATTGGCTAAGATTGGCTTCCAAAGCTCACACGATTCGTCCATTTCGAAAAAAGGCCACAAATCACAAACACAGTGTGCAATTTCCGTTAAATTATACAAGCACATTTTCACTAGGCCGAGGACGACATGCCAAATTCTTTTCCTCAAAATCAGCCTCACGGTGGCGCTATAACAGGCCAATTCCTGTTTTTAGCTATAACTGCATCGATCTGTATACAACTTATGTATGCACACATGGAAAAACATTGTACCTGCATCCCTCCAACACCAACCTCCGGCCCAAATCTTCCTCAACAGCCTGTTATAGCGCCACCATGAGGCCACAACCTGACCTGCCCTGGTGGAGACCTGTGCCGATTGGCACTTTGTCTAGTTATGTCATGTTTTGAACTTACACTGCAGTTCTGTGTGTGTGTGTGTGTGTGTGTGTGTGTGTGTGTGTGTGTGTGTGTGTGTGTGTGTGTGTGTGTGTGTGTGTGTGTGTGTGTGTGTGTGTGTGTGTGTGTGTGTGTGTGTGTGTGTGTGTGAGGGTGTGTGTGTGTGTGTGTGTGTGTGTGTGTGTGTGTGTGTGTGTGTGTGTGTGTGTGTGTGTGTGTGTGTGTGTGTGTGTGTGTGTGTGTGTGTAAAAACTCATTATCACCCGTTTTCAGAGACTTTCACAGTACAGCGTTCAAGTTGTCAGCACTATTACTTGATAACGCATTTTTGGCAGAGATGCTATGCTGCAGAAAAAAGTTTGCGTACTATATAATCCTTGTTCATTCAATATGTCCTCTATCGTGTCCTCTATGCATCAATCCTTATTGATGAAGGCCCACCATTATTATTCACATGAGGAGATGGTTGATATAGAAATGTTCTGCAGTATTTACCAATTTACAGCCACTAGCTATTCCGCTCCACCACAACTATGAGCTATCAATAGAGCCATGCAGAGTATAGACCACTATATCGGTTTGTCCCATTTGTTTATCTGCCATAATTTGACATTTTGACGACATCGTGTCTGCAATTATGTAGTACCTCAGTTTTTAACCACTTTCATCTTGTGTTTAAAATAAATATATATTTTTTTTTGGGGGGGGGGGGACTAGAATAAGCTTTTACTTTTTAAATGATTTTATTTTATTTTTTATCTTAAAATATATCGGTAATCAGTGGTCTAGTAGGAGGGACCACCATAATATCAGGATCGGCATCGGACAAAAAAGTCTGTCATGAAAACGAGGCCTGGATGCCAGAAGAAAGCATGGTGGATGAGAGCAAAGTGCATCATGTTATCAGAGCTGCACCTCCCCTCCTGTCTGTGTTTCCTGCCATCCCTCAACCCCCCTGCTGTGTACTGCTCTCAGCAACGCAGAGATCCAGAAGCATTACATACACATTGTAGTAGACGCACACAAAAATGTACGTACGCACTTAAAGGGTGAATTTGTCAGCGTTCCAAAAACGTTCCAAAACCTTTTCGCCTGCAAAACAAAACAGTCACTCGAGAATGGTATTTGAAAACAGATAAAATAAAATGTGTTATTAACAGCCCCATATAGCTCTGACAAATGTGTAAAGCTGTCAGACACGGTTGGAAACATAATAACATAAATCATGGTGTAGGTATATTTTGTTTAGGTATATCTCTTTAGCTACACGTGTCAAAATGTGTAAAAAAACTAAAAAGGATTTCTCCTCACAGGAATCTATTGATTTCACACAAGGTCTACCGCATGTGTTATTCTCATGTGAAAAAGACAGAGATAAAAATGCATGCAATTGCATGCTGGGTCTGGGCCATGGCTCAGCGGTCCAGGCACCCTGGCTGGTAATCCAGTCAGTGTGCCGCGGGTTCCACTCCCGATCCCGATGGCCTTTACTGCGTGTCACCCCCCCCCCCCCCCCCCCCCCCATCGCTCTCCCCATTTCCTGTCAGCCTACTATCTATCCATCTATCAAAAATATTAAATAAAGGCGAAAGCCACAAAAACAAACATTAAAAAATATATATGTATGAGAGCTGTTGACAAACGTATTAGGTTACCTTTTAAAACCATTCTCCACTCGCATGCCACCCTCACATTTAGCTCCGAGCTTCAACACATTTCTCATTTGATAATATTTACTAAAGAGTAAGAGCAGTCCTATTAAACCGAGACAAACAGACAAGAAGTCAAGATTGACTTTCGAAATTAGTTTCAATAATATCCACAGTGATTACAGTCACAATTTCAATAATCTATTTCCACTTCAATAACATTTTCAACATGTTGTCCTTTTATTCCTACAAAGTGAAGTAATGAAATGTTTTATTTACTTATTTTTAGGTGGTAGTAGTAGTAGTAGTAGTTTACTATGAAAACCTGCAAAACCTGTCTGTCCGTCTTTCCGACGATCCGTGTGTCACGCCACCATATATGGCGGTCAGTCCGTTACGCCTCGCGACACGTCACGCCACCATATATGGCAGTCTCCATACTCCAAAGGAAAATTACAACACTGACCTCACCTCGCGTGCACGAGACTTTGCCCTTTTGGGCGAGGACGCTTCACATCCTCAGGGCGTCTTACTGGTAGTATATAGAAATAGTCCTCAACCACTTGCCCTGTTGTTGGTTGATCTGGGTTCATGATACTCCAACTTTGCACTTTGTAAGTCACTAAAAACAACTGCTAAATCACTAGATTGTAAACTGGACCTACCCAGGCCTTGCCAATACATGTTGAAATCAAGGACCTGTTTTTTTTATCCTGGGAAAGTTGATTGAGAATTTCCATTGGTATATGGTGATGGTAAAAAGACCCTTAGAGCATCAACCATTATTTAAAAGAGTGTTCACAGTAGCTAAACGTCGTCCAATAGAAGGCCGAAGTCCTGACGTCACTCGCTCTTCCCCTGGTTAGTTCATGGAAGTTTCTTTCTATGGAGAATAATGGGGTCATCTTAAAATCGTCTCATATAAGCATTGTGGTCCAAAATTACACACTGCCCCGGCGATATTGTCGGGGAGGTGTCTCTGTATTGTCTATGACAGTCAGTCCCTCATATTTGATATGGACCGTTTCTAGCGAAAATGTTCTTAATTCAACAGCAGTAACATTAGCCTTTTCTCACAGTCAGTTGATTCTTCATATCCATATGAGTGAAACGGCCGGGATGATTTGCTTATACAGGTCTAATGTTTGTTAACTTTGCTTTTAGTTCAATGTTTGTTTTACATCACCATTACATCACCTAATCAACATGCGTTAGACTTTAATATATTAGCGCCCCTCACTTCACACAGGTCTGATTTTTAAAATAAAAATGCCGCGTTTTGGGCTCCTTTGGATCACTGTGTACTGCCTCATAAATGATACATAGCTTGCAGAGTTAGTTCAGGCAGATATACTCGAGGGGTTTCATGCAGTGCTCAAGGGCGCATACATATACTCAATATATCTGAAAAATATTGATTGTGACACAATGGCAATGCCATACAAACATCACACACTCACAATCAAACTTGAAGTTATGGTCATGGAGGTTGTACTCCAGAATGCAGTTGACCACAGAACTGTGAATGAGCTGTTTATATAGAGTCTAAAGTAACAGCTCATTCACCGTTCTGTGGTCAATTGCATTGCTTAAGGCAGGTCAGCTCTGTGTTGGCTTGGGTGATCTCAACTGCACTGCAAGAATGCATCTCTGTCTGTCCATCCAAAAACAGAGTGCGATATGCAATATTCTATAATGAATATGGCAAAGGTTCAATGGTCTGTTTTGCCCTAATGAGCTTCTGGAATTAGTCTGAATATCCTGCTGAGCAACAGTTAATTAAGTCTGTGATGTTGCCTTTGCAGATGGGATTCAGACTCACACCTGGCTTTGCCGTCTTGGCTTGATTAAAAAAGGAAACTATATACTTTGTATCACCTTGGAAAATATGTCATAATGTTCTGACTAATTTATTGAGTGAATGAAACATTTGTGGTTTAGTTAGGGGTGAAAGAAACAAACAGCTGTTAAATTACCAGAGCAGTCTTTTCACTGCCAGAGTAAATGCAGTGGTCTGGACATGCATGACAGTCTGGGTCCTAGTGGGAGCTCAGGTGAGCCTACAGAGATTGTGCATCGGTCAAATAAAAGTGAAGGTGCCATAAAATTAGATCAGCGTGATGCAATTTCAACCAAATTGGCTTGGGATCACATAATCTTTTCCCTGACGAGTGCTTTTTTGGTAATTGTTCAGAATGTCTTTGCATATAATCCCCTAATTATGGAATTTGCATAAGGCCCTGCGGTTTAGGTGCAGACCCGTCAGTTCCAAATGGTCCGTAACGGGAGGATTCAGTGTGTGACCTGTGTGTGCAGAAACTCAAAATATATCCTCTGATCTGAGCACAGCTTGTAGGCAACAGCAGGGAGCAGATGGGCACCTCTTAGTTAGTTAAGTTATAAAATAAAATAAAAACACCTTTATAGGGTTTAGACTTTAGAGTCTAGACAAGCGCTTGTTTAAACCTCCCCTGGTTATCCACCTATGAAAGTCAGGTTATATCCTCGACTGGCCTCATTTAAATAAAGTAGGGCAAATCCCTCTCCTACCCATAACTTTAACGTACATACACATACAAATGGGTCCCTATTTACATTTTAGGTATTTGGGCGGTGTGCTTATCCAGGATGAATTGGAATGAGTGGTTTCGGTAAGGGTTCAGTGGCTTGCTCAAGGACACTTCGACAGGAAACACAGTGAAGTGGCGACCTTTTGAGATCATTAAGGGCTGTATCCTGGGACCCGACTAACAAATGAAAGTCTTTCATTTAGTTACATTCCTCCAGTAATTAAATTGTAACCGCATGCCTTCTTCAGTCTGCCCAATTTACCTATTCATCTGCTCACAGTGTGTCACTGAGACAATACAAGAACATAACAGAATGAGGTAGCTTTGCAGTGACAACTGTTAAAGAATTTGCAAAGGCAGAAGAGCTGCTACGAACAACACACACTGTGTGTTGACAGTTACTGTGTTTAATTGTAACACTAATACTCAACCATTCTAAAATCACAAACTCTAGCTTCCGCATTCTTATTATTGTTATAACATTCAACCAAAAACAAAACTTTGTCAAGACAAAAAGAGGCCAAGGGGACCGCGGTCAACGAGAACGACGGTTATGCCATAGTAACGTTGTCTAAAAAGTATAGGCGAAAACTCAGCGACCAAAATATGAGTGAACGAATATAGGACGTAATATGAGTCAGTGGTCGAGTTCATTTCACATGGATGAATGATGTAGATCTGAAATAATACCTCAGGAATATGAGGCTGGGGAAAGAGAGAGCACATTCATTCATGTCACACATTTCCCCAGTTGACCATAGAATCCAAACTGATCGATAGCTCGGTCATCTAACCGGTGAGTTATTTACAGGCACAGCGATTGATTCCATTCACTTCATGAAGTCATGGTATCATGATGGACATGAAGTCATAGTCCTGCAGCTCATTTGTCCACATATTTCATTCGGGCTGCCTGCAGCTATTGATTCTTTTTATAATCTTTTTGACTAGTATATAATGTAGTTGTATCAATGAAACGATGAACCACAACAACGGTAATGCGGAAATTGTGCAAATAGCCAATCTCCAAGCTCACTACGTGTCTCATTGAGACGCACTGTGAGCTTGTAGATCTCATATTTTCACTATTTCTGAACATTTGTTATTACTTTTTGAAGATAACGACTTGCCCAAAATATGGATTGATGTTTTATTTTGCAATTTTGATTAAATCGATTATACAGTGATTTACTGTTGCACTCATTGACCCGGGAAGGGCCAAGACCAGCAGGTCCTGTGTTCAAATCTGCCTCGCTGAAACGGACAGACTCACTCTGAGCCTTTACAGTTTACACAGTAGACGCTTAACAGAAAACAAGAGAATTTAAATCAAATGAACAGACTTTGTTTGTTAGTTTGGCAAAAAAAAAAAAAAAACGTATTCACTAAAGCATAAATTGTTGAGTGAGGTTTCCTTTGTGTTTTAGATTATTATTTCTTGAACAATCGTCTATGAAATCTACTGCGTTTTGCACACAGAAGAAGATTTCTTTACATTTAGCTGGACATTTTATCAATTTTCTCCAAGTAGAGTTAGTGTTTCGTAGATGATTTCCCCATCATCGTGGTCTGCCCTTCTAAAGTCTGTACTCGGAGGAATTGGAATTCTATAAGTCCAACAAAGCGGAGTCCCTCAGGGAGCGTGCCCAATGCCGTTCTAACGCCTCTGCTGGATGGCTGTGGGCCCCGAGGGACCCGAGCACGCCACCATGGGGTGTGTGTGTGTGTGTGTGTGTGTGTGTGTGTGTGTGTGTGTGTGTGTGTGTGTGTGTGTGTGTGTGTGTGTGTGTGTGTGTGTGTGTGTGTGTGTGTGTGTGTGTGTGTGTGTGTGTGTGTGTGTGTGTGTGTGTGTGTGTGTGCGTGCGTGCGTGCGTGCGTGCGTGCGTGTGTACTCATGCCCCCTGGCCATCTCTCTCTCTCACTGTGAGGGGAGATCTCATTGGACATCAGAGGGTTGTGAGTAGTTCTTCACACTCACCGATTAGCTGTGCTCAGCAAGACATACAGGGAGCAAGGCACACACACGCATGCGCGCTGACTCAGGGGCAGGCAGAAAGATAGACAGACTTCAAGGCCCAATCGTTGCTGGTTAAACTGATGAGATGACACTGTGTGTGTGTGTGTGTGTGTGTGTGTGTGTGTGTGTGCGCGCACGTGTGTGTGTGTGCGCGCACGTGCACGTGTGCTGTTGGCTTGCATAGTGGGGGGTCCAGCATGGCCACAGGGTCTTTTAGAAACTGACGTCCATTAAGCCAGTCAAAGCCTCAACAATGACCTACTGTGGTCTGCTTCACATAACTAAGAGACAAGAACTTCTATAGTCGTATAAGCATGGATCAGGTCGACTGAAAAACCACATGTATGACTGTACCTCGTGCTGATTGCTCTACTGTCTAATAAAGTATTCAATATTTAATCAATACTTCAATACAGCATCCAGAAGTGACCTGGGTCTACATATGTATAGTACACCCACAAAGGGTTTTGCCTACACAAATTGAGCTTTGATAAGGTTTCATAACATAACAAAACTCAAATAGCATACAGGTTGCTCTGAAACGCTGACCTGAAATTATTGTATTATACAGTAGGTCCGTCAAATTACTCATTCTTAAAACTTTTACAAAGATTGGGTACAGGCACAAAACCAATTGGTCCCACCATGGTGCACAGAGGATTGACCAGTGACTCACTATTCTGCTGTCTACCAAAGGGAGCATTAAGGTCACACTTGGTACATAAACTACACTTTGTGTACTCATGTAATGAGACTGTAAATAACATAAATCACCTTGCCTTGATGCTAAACTAAACAGCTAATGTGCAGTGCTGTGGGAATTGTTGTGTTTTGGCTGTCTGAAAGGCTTTTAAATCAAAAAGCATTCAGGAAAAGAGAGATGCTGCCAGTGTACACTTCCATCAGTCCCAAAATGAAATGCATGTGCTTAGCTTTCAGTCAATATAGACTTTCATCAGAGCATGTCTACAAAGAAGCAAATAGATCGCATTCAAAGGGTGGTTCCTCTTATATAACAGGGCCCTGAGCGTGTCAAATACAGAAGGCCAAAGCTATATTTCTGCACTTTAATGTGACCAAAATACAAACAATGGCAATTCCTCATTGCTAACATTTGACTGTAAGCGATTGAAATTAACATCACAAAACTATCTCCTTCATATCCCGTATCTTGAATAAGTGTATGTGATCTTGCCCTGTTTTACAAACATAGGATATGATGTTATACCCAAAGTGTATTCTGTATTCTCACCAGAATTATGAATGCGGGGGTTAAAGTGGTAAAATGTCAGCATAAATTGTACCCTTCCTTGGTGTTGGATTTGTTAGTTTGTTTGTTTTATTTACCTTGCTATGGTACAGTAAACAGCATTGCTTGAGCTAATCAGCCAATATGTTATAACTGATTTAAGGCGGATTAGAGATTCCTGTGCTAAGCTCTGAGAGAATCCTCTCAATTATTCACAGATGCAGTCCGAAAGAGCTTAAGAAACAATAGCCATTTTCAACCTGCCTCATGTACTGAAAGGTGTGCGTGCGTGCGTGCGTGCATGCATGCGTGTGCGTGCGTGTACGTGTGTGTGTGTGTGTGTGTGTGTGTGTGTGTGTGTGTGTGTGTGTGTGTGTGTGTGTGTGTGTGTGTGTGTGTGTGCATGTGTGTCTTTAAATAAATTGTTAAATCAAACAGCAATGGAAATCTTCCAACATTGGAACCAAGACACCCCATGGAGTTAAAATGTAAGAAAATCAAATTTTCTTACAATGCAGCATTTGAATGCTTGCCTTCAATAACTCCACTCGGGACTTGGCCCTGCATTTCTGAGGATCCGCTTGAAAACGAGATGATGAATCTCAAGGGGTTTATCCTCTAATTGATTTCTTTGTTTTTAAATATAATACAATCTCTTCAAGAATAGGATTGATACGAAACATGGAAAAACAATTGTTCACAGTTACATGATAATTGACACGTTCTTACGCCAGGGACGTCATAAAAAGGTAAAGGAGATTATTATTCATGGGACGTGAGGTTATATGGGCCCTACATTATGAATGTGAATGACTATGAATTATGTTTTGAGGAGCCTGGGTAATGGGTATCATACCTTTTCACTGAGGCTAACAATTCCTGACAAGGTCTGTGTCTGGAATTGACCTTTTGTCTGGCATTCACTCCCCTTTTTGATATTAACAAATAAATGCTTTTGACTAAAAACTAAAAAGGCCTCGCTAGCTACTGATGGGTTTTGTTACCAGTGGACCTTCGTAGTGTAAGAGGTCGATGGAGAGGAAAACAATTCTAGACAAATTGTATTTCAATTGCATGAGCTGAAAAGAAAAAGTATGTCAGAAAAGGGTACAAAGTTGGAAAGATAACTGAGATTGAGGTCTGGGGTAAAGTGTTCTGAAATTGTCTTGACCCGTTGCTCCATGGGCTGATATGATCCATTGAGTCTTTCAGTAGCCTATCCTATTATGTTAAAATGGTCTGAAGGGAGGAATGGCCGTCTGGAGGGCAGACGGACATCAGCCATCGTATAAGGAGTTGTCTAACCTCAATGTGTCGTCATGGCATCAGCAAACAAATCAGTCAGCTCCATGCATGGGCACAAAAGGGGCATGCCCATATATGGGCATACTGCAGTGCTACTGCATAGCGGCCCAAACTGTATAGGAGTGCACAAATGCTAAAGCCTTTTGCCCCTCCAAAAAATATTTTTACATTCATTTAAAATGAGCTTTAAGTTTTAAATCTAGGAAATTATTATGCTACGCTCTTTGTGAACATGACTGTTCACAATTGTTAAGCAATTTAATTACTGTGATTAAATATGATGGCGTTGGCCGCGACAAGCATGGAGTGATAATTTTGGGTCATTGCTGAAAACGTTTGTGCACACAAGGCATTAAATTCATAGAACACAATGGACAATGGGCTTTGTAGTACCTTGCCTCCCCATGGCCATGCTTGACTGCCCACTATGCACGCCTACCAGCAGTCACATCATATGCTGAGAGCAGGAATTTATGAAAATAGAAATGAAATAATGAGTGTGTTCGGGTCGTGTGCGTGAGTATAGCGAATGTGTATTCTCACAACCAGTGTGTTTTCTTGGAGATAAAACAACATAGAATGAGGAAAACTAGCATGAGAGATAAAGACAAATGTGACAAATATGACTAGGATGTAACCCTGCACAGATCCAATAACAACCCTGTCCTCAATTCCTCCCTCCTAGACAACACAGCACATTGAGCTGGAAACAGAGAAACTTGGACAAGCCGGTGTGAAGCCCCAAGCGATTCATTCATTATTCCATTAATCGTCTTGCCCCTAAATTGATTTTTCTGACAGGAAAGAGGGGGTATAGAGATCCACTGACACGATGCACCACGTGGTGAGCAACCAGCGGGTAAAAATAACTAATGGAGACTGATTTTCTCACTTCAGACAAACACACACAAAAGAGCCATAGGTCCTGGGCCGCTGGCGTAGCGGTCCAGGTACCTAGGCTGCTTGTTGCGTGTTCAAATCCCGATCCCGACAACCTTTGCTGCGCGTCACACCCCATCTCTCTCCCCATTTCCTGTCAGTCTACTGTCCTATAAATAAAGACATTAAAGCACAAAAACTCAACTAAGATTGTCCAGCTCATAGTCCTTGACCTTTGACAGTTTTTAAATGTTAATGGAATCATTTAAAGTCAATGAAAGAACCACAAAAATGTCCCAAAAGCATCACTTTTTTTGTCGTCAAACTCTAAAATGAGCAGTTTTTCCTCTTTTAATTATTTCAGGTAGGCCTAACTACTATTATGCCCTGGCCTATTATAGAACACATATGTGTTTCCATTTTAAAATTTCCATAGCCTGTTGAAACTATGAAACTTTGCTTTTTATTTTGAAGCACAAAGTGCCTCTATAGCAAATTAAATGTACTTTATAAATAAAATGGACTGCCAATCTTGCCATGCGAGTATACTCGCCTTGTTTTCTTTGAGCTAAAACTGTCTCCCTGGAAAACATTTACATCAAACATTGAACTGTGTCATATGAGGTTCAGCTAAATGTTCCATACAAGTCCTATTTTTAATGTTTCAAAATATATAAGTCATTACTCCGCTGTCACATCATGTGAAAGGTTGCACTTTTTTGTACACTTTCTGTCATTTAATTTTACTTTGGATGTCAACTGGAAAACAATAAAGAAAACATTCATCTTGCAGACAGTTGTTTGAGAAAACATTTAATATGATCAGGAGGATGATGTGTAAACAAATTATTCTTTCAGGCAGTCAGTCAAACTGTCAGTCAAAGTCAGTCAAACTGTATTCAACATTGTGTGAGTACTCTGAAACACCTGATGATCATTCTTCATACAGCTCTTATGCTATTCATTCATTATTTAAGCTCTCTCTCAGGCCTCTTCTTTGGCATGTATGTTTTTTCTTTTTTCTCTCACCAAACAACAGTATACAGTTGTTTGGGTGGCTCGGTTAGAGTACAATAAAACATACATAACTGCTAACATTTGGCTGTGGAAAAAAGGGAGCTTTTCTGGAGTAGCCTATGGATGGGCAACCATCCATACCCTACCCTCCCCTCAACGACCCAGCACTCATATAACTGTACACTTAAGATTAAATGCAAGGATGTGAAAATAAAAATAATTTTCAGTTGTGTTAAACTCATACGCGCGCGTGTGTCTGTCCGTCCGTCTGTCCGTCCATCCGTGACCAGTGGGTAGAATATAGATGTACGTGTTAGGGGTGGACTGCAATATATAAGTGAATTTCTTCTGAGGAACCGTTTATTTTATTTTCAGCAGCAAACCGAGCACAGTGGGTTTGATGACGAGTGTGTGATGAGTGGCGCATATCAGGCAGGGCTGTTTGCACAGCCTGCACTGTGCATGAAATCAGGAGATTAACAGAAGACATTACCAATCAGGAGCACAGCTAAAATGAGGGAGTCTCCCACGGGAATCGGGAGTGTTGGCAGGTATGATAAAACACAAGGCTTGTGACACTGCCACATTGTGTGAAGAAATGTATTTCCTGTCCTGGTATTGAATGAAAATGAAACACAACATACTGGGTGATAACAAGGGAATGTATTTATACCGTAACCCGGAAATTTAGTGTACGTAAAATATGTTTTGTTTTGTGTGTAGTTAAACCACAGAGTTGTGGGGCCAGAAAAGTTTGAGATCTGAAGAGGTAAAGTTTGGTCAAGGAACAATTCTGAGGGTTTAGCTCTGAATCAATTCAGAGCTTATGGGCAAAGGTGAACCTGCTGTGGCCTCCTGACTTGATTGAGGTTGGGTGAGGAATATAACATATTCATATAAAAACAGTTTTCATAACATTTTCAGAAACATTATGAATAATGTATTGATATGGTGGTTCCCTATAGAAATGAATGTTAATGTAATACTGAGAACACAACTCTAACCTTCTCTGGACAACAATCACTGGGATCATGTGGGCTAAATGGAAGGTGCCACCACCCACGCATTGTGGCAGCTAGCAGTTATTACTACACTGACTTGGTTCGACACACACAGCAGTTATACTACACTGACTTACACACACTTGCCTTCAGCTTCAAATACAAATGGTTGTTGTGTTTGTAGTTTACTTTATAGCACACAGCTGACTTCGTTACTGCGGAGATATTGTTAAGGCTGCTATGCTGTTCAGGTTTTCCAACACATTACCGCCCACCACCATTCTTTTTTTTTTTTTTTTTTTTTTTTAAGATATTTTTTTGCGGCTTACGCCTTTTATTGATTTTTTTAAGGGATAGAAAGTAGGCTGACAGGAAACGGGAGAGAGATGGGGGGATGACATGCGGTAAAGGCCGTGTCGGGTCCGGGAGTCGAACCCGCGGCACACCGCGACTGGATCACCAGTCCGGTGCCCAGACCGTTACGCTACGGCCTGGGCCCCCACCACCATTCTTTAAAGTATATGAACACCATTTGGTCAAATGTTATTCGGGGCCATTTCACCATACTCAGCCGACACGTTCCCCTCGGTTATGCAATGCCTGTTGTACCCGTTGTCATAGTACTTGGAGGCCAGTTTATGATGTTGGTACAATGACATCATATTGATGACATCAGGGATCTCCATATATCATGGCATAAAAGTAACACAGACAGACAGTGTGGATTATTGTGTCAGTTCTGAAATCTGTTTTTCGCAGACTTCCAAGACTGTGAAACACACCCTTGGGTCCTCTGTGATACACAAGCTAGGTTTGGTTTGAAGACGATCAGTCAGACAGTCCTTGAGTTTAGTGTGAAACAGACACACACATCCATTGTGTGCATTTATAGATACTAGAGGTTCGTCGCACCGCCAACACCTACGTAACACCGCCAACCTGACCAACAGGATCAAAGTAACATGCCTGGGCAGTGGGCATATCGGTTTTGTTTCTGTCTGAGGACTGAGAGTTATGTAAGTCGGCTGGCTGGCAGACCACTAATTTTAATATAGGATAATACAGATGGGGACTTGCGTCAAACGGGGGGTGGCATGGTCATCATGCCACAACACTTTCCCTTACCAGATGAATGTTCCCATTTTACATGGATTGTTAAGAACACTAAATAGGCTACTGTTAACTCATTCGCTGACTGAGATGGCGCCTTTTCCTACTTGGGCCCTCGGCGCCGAGATCGTCTTTTGACGTCTTTTTTAATATATATTGATTACGCTTCACAACTCTGTTCTGCACGCGCTCGTAACACTCCGGTTCCGGTGCGATGGAAAAAACTGAATAACAGTACAGTCCAATATCAATACTGTCTTGAACAGCATAAATTCCTTACCTCGACAGGGTCCAGTAATCCCACCTATTCTTAAACGCTTATGACTTTGTGCAGAATCTACGGATTAGCACTTAAGACGTGCACCCCCCAAAAAACTCAAAGCTTGTGTCTTCAACTTCTCAAACAACTAGGACTAACCGCGTCGCAAAATAGAGGGAAATAACAGAGAGGATTTAGCATAGCTTACATTACACAGCTTTGTGAGGAAATGGACTTAATAACTGATTTTCTCTCGATCTATCAATGAGCATTCGGTGCAAAAGATATATGTGAGCAGCAATACATGCACCGAAATAACTCAGTCCACCAGGCCAGTTCAGGTCCGCACTCCATAGTAGCATCCATTGCATTGACAGTGGTGTAAAGTAACTATAATTACATTTACTCAAGTAGCCTATGTACTTAATTACTCGTCTGAGATACTTTTACTTTACTGGGATTGTTTGCAATTTTCAACACTTTTACTCTATATCTTAGAGTAAAATATTGTACTTTTACTTCACTACAATTATTTGAAAACATTTAGTTACTATAGTTACTTAGGATCTATTAATCTATTTGACACTTGCCAAGCTTGCAGATTAGCTATTTTTAAAATATGTTGATGTATTTTGAGAACTTATTTTGCATAATGAATGCCTTGTACCATTCGTATTTTTTTTATTTTCATGCCAAAACTTTTTTGCTTTTACTCTTTTTGGAATTTTGAATAAAACACTTTTTCCTTGTAACAGAGCATTCTTTAGGCCTCACTCACACCTTTCGATCTAGCATACAACATTGATGCATGCTAGATGAAAGCAAGATGTAAGTGTCATGGCCGCCCCAATGCATTTCCAATGGAAGGTTTGATACAACATTTTGGACTACAAGCTGTTGTATGGCTTTCGGCTGTGTTTCGACTGCCGCCCTCCCCCACAAATGTTGTGTCAAACCATCTGACTCCCATTGGAAATGCATTGGGGCAAGATGTATCGCACCCTTTGTATACAACAAGCATACATCAGTCTGTTGCGAAGGTGTGAGTGAGGCCTTACAATGCTGTATGATACCTACTTTTACTTATATTGTGAAACATTTGAGTACTTTTTCCACCACTGGTAGTATCCTAACATCCATTGCCTTGAGGATATAATCTCATAATGTGAGTTTTACACAAACCAAGATTTTCCTTGACCTAGTGATATTGATATTGTGTTTATCTATACACAGTAAAAAGACCTCAGATCAGCTAATTGGAGTTGGTGTTTTTTAATGGAACTCTTTCTATTGTAGCCTAGCGTAAGAATTCTTTTTTTTTTAATAATATTTGTTTTATTTGGAAAGAGCAGTACAATACAGATAGCATTTTCACATATGACACACGAGCAATTCCCAAGATATATATATTTTTTTTCCACCCCTCTTCCCTCCCTCATCCCCCCTCCATGTAGCTCCAACTCCAATGTCTCTGTATAGTCCTTTTTCATATGACATCAAGTCCACACTTAAACAGGGACAAACAGGGCAATATCACTTCGGGTTGAAACATTTCAGGAGGACAAAAAGAAAAGAGTGGGCAGAAAAGGACAGACAGAAAAACAACTAGCGTAAGAATTCTAATCATTCCAGCGGCCAAGCTAGTTGAGTGGAAGAAGCAGCAGAGACCTGGGCAGTGACACTGTGGATGGAATCATCATTATTATACAATGTGATTTCACCTCATGCGAACTGACCAGCCGTGCACACACAAACACACACACACACACACACACACACAAACTACACACCTCTTGTGTGTAGTTTGTTTACCCTGAAGAAGGCAGTTGTCTGCCGAAACGTTGGTTTATTTATTCTCTGCTATAATCCATTCTTGGCACTTTGGCTATATCAGTGTGTGCGGCCACTTTTTTTATCTTTCAAAGACTACCTTTTAGAATGATTCTGCTGTGCATGGACCGGCACCTGGATTGGTGTGTGCAGCATATCATTTTGCACAGTGTAGTAGTTTGTTTACAAACAGAAACCCATTGGGGAAATACAGTGACAAACAGTTAGTCAAGTGAGAACAAAACAAATCCATGATCAAGAGTGCTGCTATAGTGTTGTAGTGTTATGGTTTATACGCAGGGGTTTTCAACAGGTGGTCCGTGGACCACTGGTGGTCCATGGAGATATTGCATGTGGTCCCTGACAATGCATTTAGTAATGTAGGATTTGTGTCATGAACTGTGTACTGTATACTTGTATTATGTAGTGAAGTCCTAGTGTTTCCTGTTTTGCCTATAGTTGTTGTTTGCCTGTCTTGTCTCACCACCATGATTACTAGTTTTCTCCACCTGTGTCCTGTTACTCTGCCAGACAATTCCTGTATTGATTGTTACTTCTGTTCACCTGTGTATTGTTACAGTATACCACATGTGTCTATACTTAAACCCTCAGTTCCTTATGTTCCCTGCTTGAGTAGCCTATAGATGTTGTTGTGGTGTTATGTTCCAGTCCTGTTCATATGTGTTTTGAAGAATACATCAGTGTTCATTTGACCTATAGCTGCTCTGCTTTTGTTGATTAAAAAAAATAATCTTTGCACTAGTTGAGAAACCGTGAACTGAATAACATACCTGTAGTCATTTTTCAACATAAAAAGGGAGTTACAATCTCAAGAGGGGGAAAGCACTGGTTGAGTCATTATTAATAGGAAATGTTCAAGAAATTCAACAGAAAAAGGGAGTCATTGAATCATTATTATTAGGAATAGGAAATGATTAGTATAGTCAATGAACCCTGGTTGAGAAACAGTGGGATGTATAGGCTACACATGGGATGCATTTAGTGTTACAAAAGCACTAATCTTAGCCCATATCCCCACCCAACACAATGGTAACCCCCAGGTTGATTCTAAGTCAGGGTGGTGGTCCCCCGGAGTCGTTCACAATCAGTTGAAAACTCCTGTTTTATAGTATTGTTATAGTGTTATAGTAGGCCTATTGTATTATTATTGATGAATTGAATACACAGGACCACAATGGAAACAACAGGTAGTGGCTATATGGGGTAGAGTGGCCGGTAGAACAGCAACGTGAACGGAAAAAACGTGAGGTTCCTAGTTCAAACCCGGGCTCCCCCAGAGTGTCCTTGAGCAAGACACCTGAACCCCTAATTGCTCCCGATGTGCAGGTTGGTGCCTTGCATGGTTTCCTCTGCCATCGGTGTATATGAATGTGTGTGCGAATGGGTAAATGTAATGCACAATCTATGTAAAGCACTTTGGATAAAAGCGCTATATAAATGCACCTTTTACCAAGTCCCTATAGGGCTTTTTGTGTTGTCATTTTAGGACCATTGAATAATCTTTTTGCAAACTATTCAATCAATCAGTCAATCAATCAATCAATAAAGAATGAAGGTGTTGACTTTTAACAGGGTAATTACACCTCTCTCACACTCAAGCAATTCTCACTTCTCACAAATTCATCATGGAAATAAAGGTTAATTGAATCTTGTCGGGGTTAAGGCAAGGACACTATTTAGCCTGCATGAGTCCCACCCCCTTATTTATTTTCGTGTGTGTGTGTGTGTGTGTGTGTGTGTGTGTGTGTGTGTGTGTGTGTGTGTGTGTGTGTGTGTGTGTGTGTGTGTGTGTGTGTGTGTGTGTGTGTGTGTGTGTGTGTGTGTGTGTGTGTGTGTGTGTGTGTGTGTGTGTGTGTGTGTGTGTGTGGAGGGGGGGGGGGCGAGCGTGCGTGCGTGCGTGTGTGTGTGTTTGTGCGTGCGTGCTGTTGTGGACTGCGTGTGTCCCTTTAATCGCAGACACAGTAACGACCAATCAGCGGTCGTTTCAACTTCTCTAGAGCGATGCCCGCTTTGAGAATTGAGAGTCAGAGAGAGAGAGAGAGAGAGAAAGAGAGAGAGAGAGATCGGTCGGTCAACTCAGTTGTTCTGTGACTCAGTCGCGTCCACTGGATTCACACGCACTCCCGCAGTCGTTTTTGTTATTGAACCCATCAAAACAAGAAATACAAAGGTAAGTTTTATGACTATTACTCATGGGAAAACAAACTTATATAGTTTGCGTGGACGACCATGCACAGGCTGTGTATCTGTGAGAGATTTGCGCATTATTGCCTTTTCCGAAAGATGCCCGGTTGGTGCTTGCTTGGACAGCACGCAATGAATGACGCGTAAAACAGACCATGGACAGTTGCTCGCAACGATGGATGAAAATATGTGGACGGAGTAGACAGTCTTTCTTGGGGAATAGCCTAAAGTTAAGTAAAAATCATTCCATGTGTTGTCTGCCTCTGAGAAAAAGGAGCGACAGTTTTAACCGTCTTACACTATAGGTATCACAGATTCTTCTTTTGGTTGGCTACAATTCACGTGGAAACTTGCTCGGAAGTTGTTGAAATAGACAGTTTTCCATTCTAAGAACACTTTTAAATTCATTTATTTTCATATTTAGCTATTTGACGGGGACTCGGCAGTTGGCATTGCCAACGGTCTGCCTCGGTGCGCTTGTTTTCTCCAGACTGGACTTGTCCCCGACACAGTGCGTCTGTGGCCGCTATGTCTTGAAATTCCAAAATTCATTCCAGTTGCCTATTATATTGTATCTAACTGACTTGTGGGTTACATTACGATTTTAGAGGTTGATGTCTTCTATTTGAGCGGTCGATTATTTATTTTGAACACTGCAAGGTTTCATTTTGTGTGAGATGTAGAACCACGAACGAAATAAATAAAACGTTTCCGAATCATCAAACTTAGGCTTTCTTTTATAGACCAAATAATAAATGCACATGAAAGTCAGCGAGGCGGTGCCGTTTCTTTCTTTCTTTTCCTTTTACCCTGAATGAATAACGGAAAGTAACGGTCTAGCGGAGCCCCGCATGCACGGATAGGCGCTCTTAAGTAGCTACCGCTCTGCTCAATTCTATCTTCAAAATGCCATACAATGATCGAGGACCGCATGTATTCAAATTGTTAGATATAATTTGTCTGTGGAAACTGCCTCTCGGGACTCGGGTATAGTAGTTGTATTTTAGGCATTATCCAGGATTCCTTCTGCTAAGTGAGTGCTTTAAGGCTGCCTGTGCTTATTATCCTTGATGTTCAACGTGGGGCGCACGGATTAAGTTCATGATGGAATTGCGATGTATTTTTTTATTTGTCATCTTAATCCAGATGTTATTTCATTGAAGGAATTTGGCCAGTAGCCTGTGGTAATCGGCCTGGTTAGTTATATGCTCTTGCGATGGTGTGTTGTTGTGAAGTTTTATACGACACGCATTGCACCGATGTGTCCATTTCAGTTGTCCCTAGCCGTTTGTCGCAGAGTCCTAACGGCGAAAATGGCCATGGGATGATGATCTGTAGCTGTCGTTAACGTCATAGACTCACTAGGCTATACTTCGAGAGAGGGAGCGGGATGGAAAGAGAGAGCCCGGCCGTGCGTAATGATGTTGATGTGTTCCGACTGCCTTTGCGATCTCTCTCTCTCTCTCTCTCTCTCTCTCTCTCTCTCTATCAATTCAATTTCAATTTCAAAAGGCTTTATTGGCATGATAAATATGTTCTACATTGCCAAAGCTACATACAACAAAACTATCTATCTACTATCTCTATCTCTATCTCTATCTCTATCTCTCTCTCTCTCTCTCTCTCTCTCTCTCTCTCTCTCTCTCTCTCTCTCTCTCTCTCTCTCTCTCTCTCTCTCTCGCTCTCTCTCTCTCTCTGATTGTGGTGGCCTGCGGGCAGTTGAGGCTGCACGGCCACCTGTACCTCTATTTGGCGTCTATTCACCCCCCACGGGGTCTTCATCACCAGTTTAGATGAGTGATTGCTCGTCAGATGAGAGTATCCAGGGGTATTTCTCAATGCCTAATTAAAATCAGCAGCCTTAAAACAGAATTATGGCAATGATTAAAGACTTTAAAGTGCGGAGGGGTGGTGCTACAATACAATATATTATACAGTATAACCTCAGGCCACTTGTCATTGTCAACACACGGAAACTGCAAATTATATGTTAGTTGGAGTGACTTTTTGCGTGCCGCTGAGAAAAGCACCTCTGGCTCTGCACGCCCAGGGTCTCTAACCTGTTTCGGTTGATATTTTGTTTAAGAAAATTCCCTCTCCTAATTGCCGGTGAGAATTGATTTGCTCCGCCTGTCTTAGTATCTGATTAAGAAGGTCTTTGACCCTCCACGTATAGGCCTCACCAATTATGATTAATTTATGTCTGCCGGCCATGTTGAGTTTTTGATGCTACCCGAGGGCTGATAATGAGATCTGCTGTGTTCATTAGAGATTCTGTCAGATTCCGTTAGGGAATTTGGGGCAAACCCTGCGTGTGTGTGTGTGTGTGTGTGTGTGTGTGTGTGTGTGTGTGCGCGCGCTTTAACGATAAGCTGTAAATATAGGTATTTTCCAGACAGGGTATATGAATGGTAGAGGACATACACCAGACCTATTAGACATGCATCAACACCATTGAATCAGGGTGGGGCCCTCATCCATGTCAAGGCCATTCAGTTAGCAGTGGTGGAGGGGAAAAAAGTACTCAGATAATTTTATTATTATTATTATTTAAGTAAATGTATCAATACTGCAATGTTAATGTAGAACTACTCTGTTACTCTGTTAAGTAAAAGTCCGGTATTCGAAATTCACTTCAAAGTCCTCATTGTGCAGAATGTCCCATTTCAAGGTTTCAAATGTTTAAACGTCTTTAGAAAATAGCAGATCTACAAGTTCACAATGTGTTGCATCGGCTATATTTTCAAATGGCGGAAATTGATATAGGGCTGAAGTGGTTAATGTTGTAATACTAATCAAAATCTAACAAAGTAACTAAAGTTCTCAAATAAACGTAGAGGAGTAAAAGTACAATATTTAGATCTGACATGTAGGCTAGAAGTAAAAGTATAGAAAATTGGAAATACTCAAGTAAAGTACAAATGCCTCAGGTACAGCATACATAAGTAAATGTACTTAGTTACTTTCCACCATGCACTGTATATATGAATGGTAGAGGACATACTGTACAGCAGACCCATTAGACATGCATCAGCACCATGCATGCAGGGTGGAGCCCTCAGCCATTCACTTATAGTAGCCTTGTAGCGATCTGTCATTCACCAAAAGTTAGCCATGCAATTCAGCTTCCTCCTTTTAATCGGAGCACAATGGAAGTGCCTCTGGAATAGTTCTACCATGCCGAGACCATGTGACGCTTTATACCCTCCACTGATCACCCTTAACAATGGAAATCTTTGATACCCAATCAGATCATATGACACTGACCTTCTGCACTTCAAGGAAACGGCACGCCATCTGGCTTTGCATAAGCTACAAAACAGCCCCCCCCACACACCCACACAAGTACAGAAGTGAGAGTGGTAGTAGGCTCAGTATAAGGTACAACCTTAAAGCCTCATATTGCAGTGCATTGGTATTTTACTTATCGTCATCGTGCATCACGTGCATTGGTATTTTACTTATCGTCATCGGCATCTACCTCTAAACTGACAGCACGGCTCGTCACAAAGGCAATATTCAAATTAAAATGGAAAATTACTGTATTTTGGCCATTGTAAAAATACCAGAATTAGCACTATAGATAAGATATGTTGGATGTGCTGAGTCCATTGTTTTAATAATGCTGTCGTGCCAGTAGTAGTAGTAGGCCTACTAGTAGCCTACCAGGCAACGCGCATCACCCAAACAAGTGGGAGGGCATGAGGAGGCCAGGGGGATGCAATGTTATCTGAGTCAGGTCAGGACATCCAAACTTTGGAGATGGCCTTTCTAGATGCACTTATCCGTGACCGTGAGTGAGTCATACAGTATGGTCCAGGCTCGGCTTCAGGATGAAATGGGGGGGGGGGGGGGGGGGGGGGAACACATCATTTTTATATAGTAAAGCAATATGTACATAAAACTGGTCCCTGGGTTATGGCCTCACATGTATGAAACGTTCTTATCAAATATGACAAATTTGCTGAGAGTTTACCTAAAGTGTTTAACATACTAATGACAAAAATGATGAAAGTTAAAAAATTCTAAATCAGTAGTTCAAACAATTCACCTGATCCAATTAGGTTTTAACAAACTGACTTTGAAAATATGGGTCTTAGAAAAGTAAAAAAGAATGAGAATGACTGAATTATTAGCAATAAGGTCTTTGAACTGTTAATTCTACATATCTAATAAAACAGAAAATGAAGAATATGGTGTTGAATCAGGCATGCATTTCTTTCTACACACATTTCTATTGCATTTTGTACAGCACTTGCCTAACCTCGGTTGAGTGCTTTGTGGTCATCAATGGAAACGTGCTTAATTTGCATTCCAAAATGTTAATTTATTGATGATGATTTTGCTCTGATTACCTGCTCCGCTCCGTCACACAGATTTATCGAGTGGAGCCAGCCCTTTGTCACGAGTTCAATTGAACAAACATGCAATATGATCATAATTAGAGCCATAACCATCACGCACCAGTCGAACACATTGCCCTCGTGTCATACACTATGCGATCATAAAATTAGGTGCACCGTTTCCATGAACCGTGGCGCCATCTATCCTTTGGGCGAAACGTCCCCGCCGTTGCTCATCGTCAAATAGCATTGTCACTGTTTACAATTCATGAGTAAACAGCTTCTCTGTGAGTCCGGGGAAATGATCATATTACTTACTGGCTGACATGATGTAATCTCAGAAACAGCAGTCACTGACCTCACTCTTTGAAATTCAATTATAGAAGCAGGGCTGTATGCAGATGGAGGCCTAAAACAGTTCTGTATGCTAATGTGCTTGTGAGTTCTGACACCTAATGTGTCAATGAGCCATTGTGTTGTGTGTGAGTGCGTTTGTTTGTGTGTGTGTGTGTGTGTGTGTGTGTGTGTGTGTGTGTGTGTGTGTGTGTGTGTGTGTGTGTGTGTGTGTGTGTGTGTGTGTGTGTGTGTGTGTGTGTGTGTGTGTGTGCGTGTGTTTCGTGAAAGAGAGAGTTTGTGAGAAATGGTAGGTGATTACGTTGATTTAACCCAGGTGCATCATCAACTCCATTAAATAGATTAAGTAGTATGAACATGTGATAGGTCTGCCTGTCTGTCTGTCTGTCTGTCTGTCTGTCTGTCTGTCTGTCTGTCTGTCTGTCTGTCTGTCTGTCTGTCTGTCTGTCTGTCTGTCTGTCCGTGTGAGAATCTTTATAGCATAACCAGTGTGCGTGCGAGTGTGTGTGTTTGTGTGTGTGTGCATGCACTCCAGTTTGTCACCTCACATATTTTGTCCTCCTGTCATGGCAACAGCTCATATCAGCACCACTGGGGTGGTGGTGGTGTGTGTGTGTGGGGGGGGGGGGCTTGGGGGCTTTTAACGAGATGCAGAAACCATTGCAGTCAAATTAACAGAATTCCTTTGACAAGCATTCAGCCGCAACTGTCTGGAAGAGAGAGGGTAAATTGTTGTTTGAAGGCAACTCACAGCCTTTCTTGACAGCTCCTACAATTACACCTCTCTTTGGACTGAGAGTGCCGCGTTTGCAAGTACCCCTCCCCCAATTCAAATCTGGCTCAAAATATTGGACACCGTTATGGAAGCCATTTTCTTTTATGCTTGTGAGGTCTGGGGACCACTTGCCAACCAAGAGTTTAAAAATGGGATAAACACCTAGCCTAATTGAGATTGCAATCTGCATGCAAATGTAGTTCTGCAAATCCATTCTCGAAAAATGATGCATGCCCACCCAGTATGATACCAAATAATTATCAGAATTCAAAAGAGAACATTGATTTTCAACCTAAAGTGAGTGACCCAGACATGCTCCATAACAAAGCCGCCACCTACAGAGACTAGTTGCCCCTTCAGCTAGCTGGTTCTACCACCAGGCAGAAACACCACAAAATTATAAGAAAACAAAAAGAAAACTATCTGACACATTATTGGAAATAATCAACCAAAAAAACAGAGCAAATTGGAATGCTATTTGGCCCCTAACCAGAGAATCTCTGAGCACAATGACTGATCACAAAACTAAGGAAATCCTTGACTATGTAGTATACAGGCTCAGTGAGCACAGCTTCACCACTGAGAGAGGCCGCCGGCACAGGCAGACCTGACTCCCAAGAGAAGACAGACTGTGCACCCGCTGCACACAAAATTAGGTGGAAGCCAAGCTGCCCCCTTTAACTACCTGCCAAGTGCTGGCTGTACCAAGACATCAGAGACACATACTTCCCACAGATTACAAACACAGAAAAAATATATTTTGAAAACTTTTGTATCTGCTGGGTGAAGTACAGCAGCAAGACGTGTGAGCTGTTGTGACAGGAAAAGGATGTCCAATGGTATACAACCGCCTGCCTGTCAAGCATCTTTGTTTTCTGGGCTTATATTGCTTTGATTCAAATTACCCACAACAGTGTAGATACCTCATCCAGTTAATCACATTGTAAATCCTAGATAGTTCTTTCTTTCTTTCTTTCTTTCTTTCTTTCTTTCTTTCGTTCTTTCTTTCTTTCTTTCTTCTTCTTTGTCTTCTTGGTCTCTGGTTTACCTTGGCTTCATGCAAGGTTTCAAAACATTTCCAACAAACATTTCCAACAATTCCGCCAAGCAGCTGGTTCCCAACTCACACTGTGAACCGAGTGATGTTTTGACCATGAAGTCAGAAACCAATATATCAAACAACACAATAATTAACAATAATAGTTGTTTGTCGTCTACGACCCTGGCAGAGCACCTTGTGCACCTTTGTACCGAGAGAGTGCAGACAAGGCCCTGTAAAGGCCAGAGTGACATTAATAAGACAGAATTGACGGAGGGTCTGAAATCACATTCTTCTTCTCTAACCTAACAACTACATGAGGACTCAGGAGAGAGAGAGAGAGAGAGAGAGAGAGAGACACACAGAGAGAGAGAGACACAGAGAGAGAGAGAGAGAGAGAGAGAGAGAGAGAGAGAGAGAGAGATGCAAATGTTACACATCTATGTATAACTTGTTTCTTTATTCTAGCAAGCCATTTATAAATGTATGTTTCTCGTGGCAATAAAGCCCCTTCACGGCATTGTTTGTGACCGGCGTTATTTACCTTCACCTTGTTGTCACAGGCTGTAAAATGGTCTAATAGAGGGAGAGCCTTGTCTCACTGTCTCACAGCACACTAAACAATCCCCCTGTTTATTTCCTCTGCCTCACAGTTAGCAATACCACAACCTAAGGTACACAATACACATAAAGCAAGGTGACAAGACACAAACTCACAAAGCTCCTCTTTCACACACACACAAAGCTGTTTTGTTCAGTGATAAGTGCCACTGATCTGCCATTGTCTGTCTTTATTGAAGGTGAAAAGGAGGTTGAGAGAGTGGCCATTGATGTTGTTAGGCAAAACATGGTTTGAAACAGAATGTTTAATGGACCTGCTGCAGATAAAGATACAATAATTGCCGTACAAGCCTCTTTTGCTGTTCCTTTTTCTCGAACATTAAGTATTTACGGGAAATAATTGGTTTGTATTTGGCCATGAAGACAGAGTTGAAATTGTTCAATTTCATTTGTTTGACAGTGGGTCACTTACATTATACTGAATTGGACAAGACAGGCTGCCTATGATATTAAATCAAATGAAAGGGTGCTGACTTTTCAAACAAAGTTGGAGCTATTTTCACCAGAACACAGATGGAGGCGTACCGCTTTCCATTTAATGCACATAGTTTTAATTCAGGGGTTATGTTTTTGTGCATTCTGTCTCCTTGAATGGTGGAATATTTGGCCAATTATTCAGAGTCACTCAAAGTATCAGTACACTGCATAATGTTGGCCAACTTATACAATACCGTAATTACATGTCAATGTAAAAAAAAAAGGGAAAAAAAGCTCAGATAACTACATGGTCTACATTAATCAAAATGAGGACAGTATGCTTACTATCAGGATAATGATGGGCAGTAGTGAACCGGGATTACTACAGTAGTGGATTGTGGGAAACAAAAGCATCATTTTACTAAATAGACAAAATTATATAAAAACGACAACATGTTATATAAAAATGACATCAGGCTGTAGTATTTATCGTAACCACGATGATCATGATCATAACTCCCATGATGATTTACCAGACATTGTAATTAATTTCCATTTATGCTACTAAAATAACGTTTTAACGTAAAATAAGTTTTTTGGCTGGAATGAATAGCAAACTAAAAATCTAACAGACAGCCATTGTTTTGTCCCAAGTTGAACTTGGCAATGTGGGCAGTAAATTCAAATGTGTGCCTTGAGACTGAGCAACACAAACAAACTCACTCCAGAAGTTTGTTTTATTAATGGTGTAAACCAGAATATTTGTAGTCCATATACAAAGCTGACAAATAAGGATGAATGCAGAAAAAAAATGTAGTGAGTGTGCGGTGAGCAGTGATTTTGGGTGTGATTAGTGAGGGAATGAATGTAGCTCCATCACATGGTTATTAGCTGGCATCAAAGGCTTTTTTGTGATTGAACCATCACAAAGCTCTTAAAGGACAATATGAGTGCATGGTCTGGCATGTTGTTCACTGACTACAACTCACATTCTTTTTGCCATTTACCGACGACCAATTTTCCAAAGTATACTGCCATTTGTTATTATTTTTAATATTATTTCCAGATAGCTATTTTGAAATTCAATCTTTCACAAAACACAAAACACACTGTAAACGTCTTTGTGCTGCGCTGCAAGCTTGCACGTCTGCTATTTTTTAACATTTTGAGTGGCGCAACCACTCCAAGGAACAGCAATGTCCATGTTCACCTACCTATGTGTTCGTTGAATTACCTACCTACCTACCTACCTACCTACCTACCTACCTACCTATGTGTTCGTTGAATTACCTACCTACCTACCTACCTACCTACCTACCTACCTATGTGTTCGTTGAATTACCTACCTACCTACCTACCTACCTACCTACCTACCTATGTGTTCGTTGAATTACCTACCTACCTACCTACCTACCTACCTACCTACCTACCTATGTGTTCGTTGAATTACCTACCTACCTACCTACCTATGTGGCCTTGAGCAGTATGTATATGACTATGAGTACCAGTAGGGGCGCTGTTGTGCCAGAAACAGAGAGAGAGATAGTATTAGTGCTGCACTGTTGCCTGCTAATGAGAGAGAGAGAGAGAGAGAGAGGGAGAGAGGAGAGGGGGGGGGGGGGGGGGGGAGTTGCACCACTCAGTTCACACGGGTGTGATTTTTTTTTTTACATTTAGATTTTTCACACATTTTCTCTTCTGGGGGTCCCTGGCACAAAACACTTTCATGATAGTAGGTCCGTGGCCTAATACTTTTTTTTTGGGGGGGGGGGTGTGTCTAACCCATTAATCAGGTCTTAATGGGTTAAAAAGTGGCATCTGTTCACCCACTAATTAAGCTAAAATAATGATGTGAGCGGGAGTGCTATAGCATGAGATATTGGCATTGGTGTGCTGCACAACCATGCATGCTGTATATCCAGTATAGCATATTCTTGAGTGTGTTGTGTCAAAAATAATGATAACGATGACACAAGCTTATTATGAAAATGAATGACCTAATGAGAAATAGTTCCTTAATCCTTTCTCTTTCTTGGTGGGAGAAGCCATTGATTGAGCCCATGTGGGGTATTTTTGGTGCATGCTGGCCATCAGTTTTAGGTTCATTATCATAAAAAAAAATGTAATTAAAACTAATTTGTTCGAAGGCAATATCTTCAATGTTAATTAATTAATGGTAAAATAAATTGCCCAGTAGAAAACTGATACTGTTAATGTTACATTGTTTCTCAAAGCTGGTGGCTGTTGCTAGGTTACAGGTTTAATAAGGTACAAGTGATACTTTTACGATGTCTGAGGGCTGCTGAAATTTTGACAAATGTCTGTCAGCCAATTGAAATGTGAGGTCTGAACTAATGGTGCCATAGCACCATTAGTTTCAGGGTACGTTTAAACTGGTCTGTTCTTTTATGATCTGGGGACAACAGAGGTTTCCAGACTCATCTGCAACCGCCCAGAGAAGATAGAGGTCACTTTGTGGACCTGACCTTGTTGTGTGTGCCGTGTGCCTTAAATGGAGGTGACCAGAGATAGACACACAGAGACACTTCCTCCATCTTAATCAGCACCACCCCATTGACCCTCAGAAAGTTCACAGAGCGGCCTGACCCCCACAGCTCTGCTGTGCTGCCACCACACCACATCAGCACATTCATCTTCATTCTACCACGTTGACTCTCATTCCATTCCCTTCCAGAGGGCATACATCTCATCTGCTTCCCGCTCGCCATCTTGTATTTCTCTCTCTCTCTCTCTCTCTCTCTCTCTCTCTCTCTCTCTCTCTCTCTCTCTCTCTCTCTCTCTCTCTCTGTCTCTTTAGTTCATTCCCCTCTGATCCCCCTCCAGCCTTCTCTCCTCCTTCTCTAGTATATAGCTCTTTTTTTGGGTCTCCTGCTCGCTCTTGCCTTTGGGCTTGTGTGGGTGGGTGTGATCATACTTAAAGACAGTTGAGAGGTCATTGTATTCAGACAGAAGGACTGCTGAGGTCTAGATTCTTGGCAACCCCCCACCCCCTCATACACACATACAGTCAAGTGATGTAAAACGTCACTGGCAGCAACCAGCAGTCTACTGAGTGCTAAAGTATATATAGCACTATAAACTTTATAGTTCATACTGATCACTTTTGGACACACTGCGCGTCAAGCTGGAACTGGCCTCTCAAACACACTCTCCGGCATTTGAACTAGTGGAGGCATCCTTGCTTTTCATTGCCAGGTTCTTGAACAGGCTCCAAATTGGAGACATTGCTTCCCGAGATGAAATTATATACAATAGTAGTGTATAGCTGTGTGTGATTTGGACTAATTTGCTTGTAAGATCAAATTAGATCAGTCCAATTTGGAGGTGGTTTAAGAGTGGCAAATCAGCTTCCAACTTGGTTTGATCATGATCAAATTATAGACTTTAATCAAGAGACATGAGACCGTTTTTATTCTTAAAACATGGTATTTGGAGTGCACTACATTTGGGTGTTGACTGTATCATGATCAGTGTCCAAATCCAAAAAGGGACAAAATAAGTATATTTTATTGTAACTTTAATATCTTATGTAATGACAATATAGGGGCGGCGCTAGCTGAGAGACCAATCAGCAGTAATAAGAAGGTCATCGGT
>NC_139709.1:25135118-25142618 GCF_964188405.1 Protomyctophum parallelum | reverse complement strand
AATAACTCTGCCATCCCTATATTGGGAAATTCCCATCTACCGTAAATTAGTTAGGGTTGACAAATATAGACTTTAGAGTTTAGAATATAGAGTTTTGTAGATTCTCTTGTTTGATTATTAGCATTAGGGGCCAAGAATGCTCAAGTCTTTATGCATGACATGATACTAGCCCTGCTACCAGCTGTCTAGTTTGGTAAGGCCAACAGAACAGATATAGTGTCTTTGATAGTAGGCTTATTCAGACAATTTGGATGTGATTTAATAAACAGCCATTTTCACACATCTGTGGAACAGTAAAGGATGTCCTTGACAGAGATTAAATGCCGGCCAGCAATCCACTCAGCAAGTGGTTCACTCTCTGAATCTCACGGATGCAACTGGAATGGTAAGGTTGGACATCTGGGGCGCTTTAGATTCTATTAGGGCTGCGTAGAACTGAACCATCTCTCTCTCTGGAGAACTGTGCTGCTGATGGAAGTACATCTATCGCCGGCCCAGTCAGTCACGGAACTGAGGTTTCACGACCCACTTGAGTTGCTGGGAATTTATCGTCCTCCCAAATCTAACTCACCTTAACTGAGGGGGTCGAACCGCGCGGCCGTATGGCTGAGATTGAATGAGATTGCTCACTTTGAGCCTGGAAGCGATTGTAGCGTGAAGCGCAGTCTTGTGTGTGAGTGCAGTCTGGACCATGATGATACAGACATATACACTCTACTACTGCAGCTAGTATTTTGTACTTATCTGGAACTCTCCATCAATGAAACCCTTCGGCCGAGCTCTTTCTGATAGATTGTCTTGCTGTTGGAAATGAGTCTGTATCACTGCTGGTAGTTCATCTACAAAAGAGGGATTGGTTGTGGTTCAAGTGCACACATCCCAGTGGAGTTTAAGCGCTAAGCCAGCCATGAGCCGTGTTTTCCCAGCCTCGCTTACTGCTTCCTGTGAATGTTGGCAATCCACAGGCATCGATGGTCAGATGGAACAAGGTGTATTCAGCTGGTTTTATTCGAACGTATTTGCTGTTCGTTCAGTAAAGTGATGAATATGCTGAAGCTTCCTGGCATATATATGTGTTATGGTGCTTTGAGGAAGAAACGTGAGTGTGTGTGTGATCAACTATATTGAACTTTTCCTTCCCTTCTATGGCCCTATTCATCTCTGTTCAGGTTCAAACGGGTTATTGGCAGAGGCTATGAGAATTAAAGGCCCAAATGGATTAAACGGATGCTTAGAAAAGGATAAACATTGGTAATCATTGCATTATTGTCCTCCTTTTCATGTGCTGTGTTGTTCTTTCGGGGGAAGAACAGCAAGGCATGTATGAATAGACTTTCTTCAACTGATTCACTCTGTCAATAAATATAAATTGATCCACATTGGGGCTCACAATGCTGATGGATTGTTGAACCTGAATGTGATGGTTATACCATTTTTCACGTATTGATATAATAGTTTTATAGTTGATTTGACATTAGGTGTTGGTGGACAAGATCTGCGTTTATGGCTTGCCGCTGTGTGTATATTTGGTCAGGCCGCGGCGTAATGTAATCTCCAACAATACATAGAAGCAGATGGGTGCAGTACTTTAGTTAGACTAGTCATTGGTCCGAAAAACGACAACCCACCTCAAACCCTACCCTAACCATAACCACAAGCACGGGAGCAGGCGCTAGTCCGAGATGCGGACGCATGTCGAACTAATGCTCCGTCGGATTAAAGTATGCCTCCCGAAGCAGATATGTAAGCAGTGGAAGTAAGTGGGGGAGAGAGTAGTAAATAGAACAACAAAACTCTGATTGCAGACAGGCAGCAGCAGCAGGAGAGCAACACGATGGTGAGCTGACATTATGGTGTGTGAATGAATTAATTTGAGGGCCAATCACCTTAACTACACGAACCCTAGTGTGAGTAGTGTGCCTATTCTGGGTATAGGGTTGGGATCCGGTACTGGAGGAACCGGATCCAACATTGAGGAATCGGAACCGGGTTCCATCACATTTGGAACATGTTTTTGTTTATTGAATCATACTGCCAGAGCTAGTACGTCTGCTAGACAACACCGCTGGTTCTCAAGGACAACCATAACTCTGAGTGCACACATGGAACCAAATGGACCCAACACTCGTTACAGATCTGCAACGGTCCATTTCTAACCCCACTATAGGAACTGATTTAAAAAGATATATGATCTAAAGTCATTGACTATTTTCTAGATTTGTTATGGGAAAAAAGGAGGGTGCCTAGTATAAACCCCTGGGGGATCCCTGAGCCTATAGAAAACAAAGGTAAAGACAAAGAGCTGAACAATAAGAACAACAAAAACCACTCTGGATTACAAGTGGATACATTTGCAGTACAAAGGACAATACTGTGTATATTCGAGACAAGGACATATTTGGATGCAAACGGATGGTGGCCTGAATTGAAATGAGTGAAGACGTTATGGGACCTCCCCTAGACCTAGAGAAGCTACACTCTAATCGCAATCGAGCTGTGGACTGGTCACTTACTGACGGCTGTTAGTGGTGTTGTATCCACCCATCATTTGGAAGCCATAGCTGTAGCACTGGGAGATGAAAATGACAGTGCCAGCTACATTGACGTTTATCTTGATCACAGTGGGAGAGTCGAAAACAGAGCTGGATTGATGTGTTGTGTTAGCCTGTGGACTGCACACGGTCTAGACGCAATCTGCCCTTCAAACAAGCTGTGGCTGATGTGTGTGCGCGCACGCACGGGTGCATGTGTTCACGCATGTGTTTGTGTGCGTGAGAGAGAGGGAGAGAGAGAGACCACTGTGTGCATTTATGATCAATATTATTGACATTTTGTATAGTACCAATGAGCCTAGCCTGCGGGCAGGCAGGCTGGCTGCTAGACTGCCTGTCTTATTGATTGACTGACTGACTGACTGACTGACTGACTGTCAGGTGATCGTCCTGAAGACTAGCTGACTGGGAGCTTGATTGGCTGGCCAACTGACTAACTGATTGACTGGCCAACTGACTGACTGACTGACTGACTGACTGGCTGGCTGGCTAGTGGTGACTGGCTGTGTTACTGCTTGACTGACTATGTCAGTTAGCTATTGTATTATGTGGACTCACTAGTTGAATCGGACACAGTTGACCTATCTAGTTGACCATGACTTAATTGGCTGACTGAACAACTCACTGTTAGATAAATTCCCCCTATGTCCGCTCGGTATTAAAGAGAATGATTCATGGAGATGTCAAGCGTATATCAGGAGAAGTTGCAGAAAAGTCAAGTTGGTCCAGCTTTATGGTTTATTCATAATGAGACTTCACACTCCGAAGGACTCTGGGACCACACAGCCTGATGGATGGAAGGAAGTGAGAATGAGAGAGGCAGAGTGGAAGGGAAGGAAAGACGGGTCACGGACGCAGAGAGAGAAACACAGCGTGTGTAAGTGTATTTTTGTATGAGAGAGATAGAAAGAGAGATCGAGAGAAAAGGTGTTCCAAATTTGCAAGAGAGAGAACAATTTTGCGTGTGTATGTGCGCGCGTGTGCATGTACGGGTGAGAGAGTATAACTCTGTGCTCACACCAGCAGCAATGTTGTCGCTGGGTGTTGCCATGTCGCTGTGTCCCTGTCACCTATACTTCGCCTGGATTCTGTCACCATGCAGTCACAAGCTGACTGCATGGTGACAGAATCCAGGCGAAGGTCGTTGCTTATTTATGTAGTTTTGAGGAAATGGAGTGCTAACGATGATGACAGTTGTTAGGTAACAGTTTATTTCACCTGCATATACAGTACAACAAAAGGTGGTTTCTGGTAGCATTTTACATGCATAGGCCATATGCGCTTGCTCAATATTGATTCATTTCATATTTGAAATGTCTATAGTTGTTGTAAAATGTGTTCCTGTCTACGATCATTCAGATACATGTACAGTTCAAGAGGAATTTTAAGTAGCATATAGTTGACATTGACAACTACTTGAATTTGACATAACTATTTGGTGTGAGCACACGTTAGCTGGACAGAGACTGCATGGGGGAGAAAACGTGTGTGTGTGTGTGTGTGTGTGTGTGTGTGTGTGTGTGTGTGTGTGTGTGTGCGCGCACGCACCGTGGGGACAGGCTGTATGGATGCTCATGGCTGCCTTCAGATGGTTACTGGTCTGTTCTGATGTGGAGAGGTGGCTGGGATTGCGCACAAGTGCACACGCACACACGCGCGCGTGCACGCACATACACACAGACATGCACACACACACGCACATGGCTGGCTGACATTTTCCTTTCTTCACCTCTAATTGGTCCCCTGAGAGTTGGCGGGGGTCTTAGTGGTCATCTGCAAGGTGGTGACACACACGCACAGCGCACGTGCATGCACGCGCACACACGCACGCACGCACACACACACACACACACACACACACACACACACACACACACACACACACACACACACACACATACTGGAACTCCCAGACTGCCTGTCATCCAGACAGGTGGGGCATATTCTTCCCACACAGAAACAGAAACACACACACAATATGCACCACACACACACACACACACACACACACACACACACACACACACAGAGAGAGAAACGGTCCACAGCTATACAGTACCTCAAATTTCCCCAGAGAGCAATTGAGCTGTGCTCCGCCCTGGAAAATATGCTAGACAAAAAGAGAGAGGAGCAGAGCAGAGAGGGCAGGTAAGGAAGGAAAAGAGAGAGAGATAAGCTCTGAAGGTCAGTCGACATGTTTATCAAACAGAGTTTATAGCAGAGTGTAGGCCTACAGATAAAAGTACTAGCGTACAAATATGCAATTTTGCTCAGTGATAACAATTCTGCAGGTCTCGGTCTGGGCCATCTCTGGCCAACCTCGCTTTTTGTTTGTCTTGTAAGAAATATTCCTCAAATATACACATGTATAGATGACATCATTCAGTAATTCATAATTTGAACCCTACATTGAGTTGGTCGGTGTGAGCTCGCCACCATTGGTGTGCGAATATGGGAATTGACGACGCTGGCGTCGACTGTTCGCCGCTTCACTTCCCAATGTATGAATGAATGAACCGTTGTAAAGCACGTTGAGCACTTGGTAAAAGCTCTATAAAATGCAATTCATCATAATTCATTCATTATAATTTACTGGGCATGCCACGTGCAGTTTATGCATGCTCCAGACTTCTAAAGACACACTGAATTAGAGATCTAATGTACATGATATAAGCCACTGAATTAGAGATCTAATGTACATGATATAACACACTGAATTAGAGATCTAATGTACATGATATAACACACTGAATTAGAGATCTAATGTACACAATGTAACACACTGAATTAGAGATCTAATGTACATGATATAACACACTGAATTAGAGATCTAATGTACATGATATAACACACTGAATTAGAGATCTAATGTACACGATATAACACACTGAATTAGAGATCTAATGTACATGATATAACACACTGAATTAGAGATCTAATGTACATGATATAACACACTGAATTAGAGATCTAATGTACATGATATAACACACTGAATTAGAGATCTAATGTACACAATGTAACACACTGAATTAGAGATCTAATGTACATGATATAACACACTGAATTAGAGATCTAATGTACATGATATAACACACTGAATTAGAGATCTAATGTACATGATATAACACACTGAATTAGAGATCTAATGTACATGATATAACACACTGAATTAGAGATCTAATGTACATGATATAACACACTGAATTAGAGATCTAATGTACATGATATAACACACTGAATTAGAGATCTAATGTACATGATATAACACACTGAATTAGAGATCTAATGTACATGATATAACACACTGAATTAGAGATCTAATGTACATGAGATAACACACTGAATTAGAGATCTAATGTACATGATATAACACACTGAATTAGAGATCTAATGTACATGATGTAACAAAACGGAACCACTTCCAGCACGCAGCAGCTTATGCTGAGAGCTGAATATTGGACAGGGAGGCCATGCCGTTATTACATATACTCACGTCCTGTTTGCAGCTGGCTGCATCGATTGTAAGAGTTCCATCTGGGAATAGGCTATTCTTACATTGTAAGTGTTCTCTCACCACGTTGGGTGCCATTGGTCCTTCAAACTGTCGGACCACACGACTGCTCCTCGTCTCGTCTCCCAAGAGTCCCAACCTGTTCCATGAATATGTAGCAACGATGATGAAGCTGCTGTGTTATTCACCAAGAATGTATACAGGAGGATTCTTTGGTCAATACCCCAAAAAACATGATTTCAGAATAATATAAATGAAAAAAATCTAAAACATGATTTGAAAACCTGGTTATCTAGACGATCTGATTAGAGAAAAGAGAATAGAACAAAAATATTTAAGTGATCTGGTCAATGACAACTATGACATACAGTAATAGTACTGCCTGACGCTCATAGTGCAATATATACCCTGGCCAAGCGGGCTTTCTTGGCAGCGCAGTGGTCTCTCATGCGGAGAACTGGGTTCAAATCCTGAGTAAGACATCAAACTTACAGCTTTATGCATTAAGCATATCTTACCTATTGGATAAATAACATGTTCATACAGTTTTGAAATGTGTCTCTGTGTATCATTCTGATACCTTGACCTTGACCTGACATGTGGTTCTCTGAATTAACAAGTCAGCCACGTCACCTTGGCGTGGCGTGGGGGAGAAAGGAGGGTTTGGTATCGCTGTTTCAGTCAAGCTAAAACGTGGCTTGTTAAAGTTGTTAGAGGCCATCACTGAAGCTAATGGCTGCATGGCTGCGAGGTGAATGCTAACAGCATTTCTGGATAAACTGAAGGACAAACGCCCAAACTCTTTTCACCAAAACTTATGACAAGATCCAGATGAGAAAACGGCATCAGTTGTTTGATGTCTATGCTTGTTTTGAGTCGGGGATGTCCCGGACATGTCACTGTCTCCATGGCTTGGCTGGTGTGTGGAACAGCGCGGCACACATCGACCTCAGGTCTAAAAGAGTTTAAAACACACCCGTTGCTTCCGTGTGCGGTTAGGGTTAGTGTTTGGGGATAGGGTTAGTATGGGGCTCTAATATGGACAGAATATTGGGTCGTCGGATTTGTGTGTGTCGGATTATTGTGACGTCGGACTAACGCTATATACGCAGTTACGCACCCTGTGTAGCACATGTTAGTATGCACAACACATCACAGTTTACACTCTTGTGTTTACTCTTTTCAAATGCAAGTGCAAACACAAACACACACAAGTGTAAGTAGGCTTACTTGTCCACATACTGTATGCACTTCTGTGCACGATGCACGCACGCACGCACGCGCACACACACACACACACGCAGCTCTGAAGTGGAAGGTGACTGTATGATGTATAGGTGGCCCCAGCTTGAGGGCATTAAGTGGTATTTAGCATCGCTGGAAGCCACACACAGTGTACACATGCATGCAGGAACCTTGATAGTGGGGGGCCTG
>NC_139709.1:25035118-25132618 GCF_964188405.1 Protomyctophum parallelum | reverse complement strand
GCTGTTGCCAGTGTCCGTTCGGTGTTTTATTCACAAGATTAGCACAGGCAACACCGACTCCTTCACACAAAGTAAGTAGCACAATATATTCCAACAAAGCCAGCAGGATACCTTATTATACACTTCAGGAAAAAGACCATTTTAGAGAAGAATAACAGTTGTGCTCTACTAGAATACAATGTGAAATAGCATCTCCAGTCAAGGCTTTGCTCCACTACTGGTTCTGATGTTTGCCTCCAGAACCACACACAGCTCTGCTGGCATACCGTTGAACACCATGCAGTGCAGTCTCGCTGTCGGTGTCTTTCTCATTACTCATCATTCTCATTATTCTGCATACTTATCTCTACTGTTTTCCTGCTGTCAGTGCAGATTCTCCTAATAACTACAGTATACAGGAGTAGTATATAGTATGTCTCCCGCAGCATTTCCCTCCCAGCTTCTCGCCTGTCCGTCTCCTAAACTCCCCCCGACCACCCACCAGCCCTTTCTAGATGATTTCTCAATGAAGAGAAAATAGAAAAGCTTTCATACATACAAACATAATGTTTGGAAGTAATTTCCTCTTCCACAACAACAATCTTTCATGAACTCAGGAGACATTTGAATGGGAGTATACCTCCTGCCTCAACCATGATGTTGTATGCCCAGTGCTCTGTGTTGACAGTAAAATCCTGAACACCTTTCGGTGTTTTAAGCATTATGTTATACTATATACTAGATCTACAAGCTCATACCTACGAGCTTGTAGGTCTGCTATTTTTGAAAAATCGTGAAAATGTGGCGCAAATCTTTGAATATCTATTGTACCCTCGCAATGTCAAGACCACAGAGATCCTTCCTCATCCCGTTAGCTCCTCTCACCTGTCTCCTCTTGCTACCGGTCGTTAGTATCTAGCTCCATTCCACACAGCCAATCAGAGCCAGCCCCGCCACACGTTACTCGTGCTCCTCATTAGTTCACTCCTATATACAGTATATACCCCTCTCTTCTACTCCATTTCAGCTGGCAGTACTGTTTCACTTTGAAGTTCTAACCTAGTTCTAGGTCTATTGTCTATGTTTTGTGTTTGTTTGTTTGTTTGTTGCTGAACTGACAACAGTTTTTGCCTTGTGCATGGACTTTTGCATGGACTTCATTAAAACGTATGACACCCGCACTTGAATCCAAGTAGGCCTATAGCACACCGATGACAAGTCAAGATTTCATAGTGGCCGTTCCCCCTTCTCTGTAATATGTCCTCTTACAACTGTACAGTAGTAAATAAAACAAATGCCTGAAAATTGTAAAAACAACACTAATTTGGTAATAAAGCGTCCTGAGCGCTGAGCGTAACTATTTGATAGGACAGGGACCTCCGTTTAAGCCGCTCAGGGTGTTTAAACATCTAAATAGCACACGTCCACACGTGTGAGGACCCACTGAGCAAAACAGCGTACACAGTCAAGTCCTCTGTGTTCATTTAAGATTTTGGTGTGTGTGCGCACACAGAATCCTTAAGCCACTACATTTGTAAAGGAAAATTTTAATAAAATAAAAAATAACACAACAAATGGGTGCTGTTTTTCTGGGTTAGAAAGCCATTGGCAGATGCCTGTGTAGGAAGATAAAAGCACACTTCCTTTCAGTTGGGGTGATTGCTGCATAAGTGTCCCTTCCAGAGTGATGGGACTGTGCCTGGCTTTTACCATCAACACTAACAGACAGTATAGTGCCTTTTTTTTAAGTGCATTTTTTTGAAAAGGGGTTTTCAGATGCTAGGCACCGATATGTAAGTCAGCAGTCAGTCTGAGGAAGAGGTTTGTGCTTTTCGTGCCTGGCATATGCCGAGAAGAAAAGAGTTACTGTTAGTTCCATGGTGGTAGAACTATACTTCTGCTGCCACTGCAGTGTAGCAGATCATTTCACTAATGAATACGGACGCTTTTGCACTCCAAGAACAGCAGATCTACAAGCTCACGAAGCAACGTGCCGTACAACAATTTACAAGCCAGGCTTAACCACATGAACCTATAGCATCCCTATTCTGGGCATGTCTAAATAGGCAAATAAACTGTGAAAATACCAGCAGATCTACAAACACATGCTATGCACACAGTATTGGTACATGGACAGGTGAATCGCTTCCAAAGTTATGAACCTTTATTGATTTCACTTCTTAATCCAATGATGAACGGGGACTAGGGGCTTCATCTTGTGCCACCCTTATCCGGATTATCCCTAAACGTATTTGTCATCTTTTACTATTTTGAAAAAACATTTTAAAATAGTTCAACTAGCCGATCTACATCGAGACATTGTGAGCTTGTAGATTCGGCTATTTGAACTATCTAAAAGGTTTTTTTAAATAGTAAAAAATGGCAAATAATTTAGGGATAAGGGAACGCAATGTACAGTAAGTAATAGTGCAGTTGAACTGACAATTGTGAGTACTGGGTGTATATATGAATTAATCTTTCATTCATCGCACGCACGCACGCACGCATGCACACACACACACACACACACACACACACACACACACACACACACACACACACACACACACACACACACACACACACCCTGTGAGAGATGTGTTGAAGATTACGCAGCACTTATCCTTGCAGCTTTTCTCTGACACACTCTGATGTCTTTTGTCTGCCATATCTTCTAGTATTTGCGAGACATGCAGTGGCCTTTTCCAGTCCTTTATGTCTTTGATGTGTTAATATGATATCATGGAGTGTCTTTTTCCTAACCAACACCACAAATGCTTTCTTGGCAGGTCCAGATGTGTGTGCGTACGTGCGTGTCTGCGTGCGTGCGTTCAGCCCTAGACAAGCTGTCCCATTTGTCAGCCAAAAGCGTGCATCTGTTATCTCTGTACACGCAGACATACTTGATCGTGTATGTGTGTCGTACCACCCACATACACACACATTTATCACACACAGCTCATAGTTTTTGTTTTGTTTAGTTTAGTTTTTATTTCTTTCTCATTGGGAGCTAGAGGGAAGTTTTTCAACTGCAAAACTAATTCATCACTACTGGCTTTAGTTATTTGCGGCGACATTAACGTCGTTTTAAGAACAGAAGTAGAAAATAGGGATCACAAATACAGTTCACAGACATGATGACATAATTCCAAACTAAAAAGAGCTTATAGGCCCTTCGTGGAATGCAGATCTCCGCCAGGAATGGTGGATTATCCAGGGCTGTGTAATTTTCCACTGCAAATAGTATATAGTATCAGTTCTTTGCTTTTCCATGAAGCCAAAGTACCTGCAGGTAATTCACCTATGGCTAAGCCCCGGTCTCTCAGCCGGGCTCATTCATTCCAATGTAAATATCATGGATTTTACACATTAAATACTGGTTCATTTTTGGAACCAGACCTTCAAAATCTCTTCCTAATCCGTCAACATGGCCTGCCATATGCACTGGAAAAATATGTGCGTGACATTTCTTTTTTAAAACAATTTTTATCATTATAGGAAAACTAGTGGTGGAGAGGTTTGTCTACCCCATGCTTAGCTGTGATTGGACCATAGCAGTTTGGGGAGGGGCTTTGCTATAGGTCAAATCAGTAAAATCAGTTGTCAGCTTTTGTCATGGCAGGTCAAGATGTGTTGATTATAAGCTGCATTAGAAATATAGGCATAGATGCGTTGATGATGATTTTTTAGATGTTGTGTTATAATATTGGAATGTAAACTCTGCTTATGATAGTGGCATTGTTTGAGCAACAGAGACAGCGAGGCAGAATAAATGCATTGGCATAGCAGCATTGCATGGCAGATATGATAGTACAGTACAGTATGTAACAATATTGCATCATTTTTTTTCACCTTCAAACTTCAAAAGCTTCAAACTCTGGCCTGTCTAGTCTATCTGTGTCCACGTATGGGGACTTATTGTCACCTTATGTGAACTTTAAATTAAGGCGTGTCTGTTCCAAGTGCTGTAGTCTGTCCGTCTGTGTCGCAGGACTCGCGTCTGTGCCGCGGTGTCTGTCACTTTGTCTGTATGGGTGCTGATTTGAACAACATTGTTGTCATTGGAGGATTGGAAAAAATATTCAGGGAGTGACACGTTTGTCCTAGCTACTGGCAGCGGGCACAAAAAGTTTGGTAGTCCTCGGTCCAGTGGTTTGTGAGATTAGCTCACAATTAACCACTGGTGTGTGAGTGTGTGTGTGTGTGTGTGTGTGTGTGTGTGTGTGTGTGTGTTGGGAGGGGGGGTGACTTGAATCACAAGACCCATAATTCTATGAGCCGCTTCTGTCTGACACTCTGGTTGCAGCCTTTGCTCTGACACCTCCCTATGACTTATGGTTAAAGAGTGGGAGAGAGGGAGAGAGAGAGAGAGAGAGAGGTGCATTCCATGGTGTTAGACCGATTAAAACATTGGCATCAGGATAATAGTGCCTGCCTCCTTCCCACTGTTCCTTGTCTCAGAATGCTCTCGTCTCTTCTCTGCAGTGTCTGGCACTATACACAGAGAGAGAGAGACTATAGTGCTACGCAGAGAGAGAGAGAGAGAGAGACTCTTCAAAGCAGTTTAACCACATGAACCCTACAGCGTACCTATTGTGCGTTGAACAATTGGCAAGAAATTGTAGTTCGATCTACCAGCTCACATTGTGCCGTGTTGCGATGACAGTGGTTAGCCGGTGAAATTGCGCGTGACCTCAAACTCCTTGAGATTGTAAGAATTGGGTACCAGTTCAGGACCGGCAACCTAAAAATAAGTAAAACTATAATAAAAAACGAAACAAACTTTGACCTCAGAAAAGCCTGCTGACCTTACCTTGTGACTTACCTTTCTGCTTCTTTCTGCCCACAGGTACCACAACCCCCCACCAACCTCCAGCCAATGGAAACATAGAGGAATATGATCGACAGACCCATCTCCCAATCCAAAGCCACAGTCCGTCTGGGAAGATAGAGCTAGAACACAGTCCAGACTGTGCTTGACTTCACCTACAGGAGTCATGAGGACTATCTTGTTAGGCCTATTATGGGCCTACATGTGCTTCATTTCCATGGATGCCATGTCCCTGATTGGCCCACGGACAGGTGTGGAGACGAGGGAGATAGATGATGACAAAGTGGAGCCAGCTGTCGTCGGGGGATCCAAGCTACTGAAACGAGTGAGAAGAGGATGGATGTGGAACCAGTTCTTCCTCCAGGAAGAGTTCACTGGCACCGAGAACCAGTACATTGGCAAGGTAAGAGGCTCTGCTTGGAGTGAACCACTCGTCTTTTTTTGTCAAATTTATTGAACAGATTATAAATTGTTATACAAGCATTATGAAAACCAAAAATGAAAGAAAAAATACAAGACAAAAAAGAGAAAGAAAACCCTCAACCACCTATACTGCTCAGTGACACCGCATACTATAGAATAAAACAGAAAGATGATAAAAAGCTCATGGAAAACATCTGAAAAGAAAATGGCGTACAGTCAACCACATCAGTGGTATCCTGTCTATTAATTGTTTCTACTCAAGTAATGGACAAGGGGCAGCCAAACCTCATCAAATTGTCTCTCCCTGTTTCTCAGGAAATACCTTATTCTCTCAAGATGAAGTGTACTAGTCATTTAATTTAGCCAATTCTTAAATGGAGGAGCCTCCTCCTTTTTCCAGAAAATAGCAGATCTTCACATCGATACCATCGATGGAGTTATGAATGAATCATGCCTCACACACTGCATATCCACTCCCTTTTTATCAACGTTATTGTTGGAGATAAGAGTCGCTCCTCTTCCAGCAGCATAACTGTATTTGACAGTGTACTGTTAGTCATTTTCTTATCAATGTCCAAACATGCTACAAAGCCAGTAAGCCACCCTACTGAGCAAGCTCATTTTAAAATGGAGGTTCATCAAACAGTGCTATATGTGAACAGTGTGATATGCATTCCTCCTTTCTTTCTGTTCTTTTAATGAACGGGGTAAAAAGAAAATCAGTCAGCTTTTGTCCTTTTCAAAGCCAAGGCACCCTGGTGGTGGCTCAGAGTCATCACCAACCTTAATAGCTAACCAACACGCATGCATGCACGTTGCACTATAGCAATGACTGCAAAAAGCACCCAGCTTAAATGATGATCCAATTAAAGTGGACTTATGCTGAATTGCACTGCAGGATACACTGAGAAAACATGATTTCATTGATTTTTTTGGTTATTAAAAGACAGGATGGGAAAGGATAGGATAGGATAAGACTTTATAAATCCCCCAAGAGATTCATGGTGGCACAGCAGCACAGAATAATATGACTAAAATGTCTACGTACATAGTAGACAAATATATAAAGTAAGCACAGGATTAACCATAAAATAATGTATAGACAATGCACACTCACATGCACGCACAAGTACTCGCTCGCAAGTACACCGAGCCGCACCCCAAAGCATACAGCGATACTATATCTATGGCTGACTTTCAGCCACGTACACACACACAATACACTCACAAAGCAAATCCACTCGCCACCCCACACACACGCACGCACAGGTTTGTTTATCTGTTTGTTTATCAGTCCACGAAAGAGGGCAGAGGGTGCCGAGCAGTCCATAATATGGGTATATAGGGTGGGGCGGGGGTGGGGGGTGAGTGGTGGTCTCAGGCACAGTCTGATCAGGAGCAACTGGAGGTGAGGACCACCCTCGTCCTTCAGCCAGTTTATGTGCCACTGACCACGTCATGATCACAACCTCACCTCTATCCACACTGACTCAAGATCGATGTCGCACGTCATCCTCAGTTTTCATTCCTGTGTATCGCCACTGTGCTGTCATAGACCCCCCCCCCCCCCCAGAAATGTCAAAGAAAAATAATAATCTTATAGGAAATAAATAAATAAAACCACCGATGTAGAAGGTCTTCCCAAAACTGTCAGCGGCAGCGCAGCGAGCTGCAATTCTAAATTTATTCCACTGTGTGATGGTTGTACACTTCGCACTGTAAAGCCGTCTGGAGTTTCGGGTTCGTCACACTTTTTATTGTGATTTTCCCCCACCCGATGGGGTGTCATTGTCATACACAAACAGCGAAGGAGACTTCAAGCGGCGTGCGGATAGCAGAAGCCCTGCAAGCGTCAGCATGTAGCCTTCCCTTCCCTCAGTGCTTGTGACAGCAGAAAACAAGTGATTGGATAAATGCTGAAATACAAGAAATTTGCATCAGCCGACAGCACATTTCACTGTACAGCTTCATCAGGACCGCTCAGTATTGTGGAACATTTACATTTGACTCATTTATCCAAAACGGTTGAGAGACGGGGGGTCCAGTGCTTTGCTGAAGGACATCTGGAGCACCAGTCTGAGTCTTATCATGTGATGACTAGTAGAAACTACACTCTAATATCCATGGGATATCTATAACCATGCTACAAGTTACAACAACTTGTTACCCATGTAGAGCACGGTGGTACCAAGACTAGAGTACTATGCCATTAGCTAGACGGCTATACCTACTTGGACATGCTAGATTTGATCCTTAGATTTGATAGTTACTTTGTAGCATTGTATTGTTTTTCTTTGTATCTTCCCCCTGTTGTTTGTTTGTTGACGGTTCATCATGCCACTTACTCTTAATCTTTCAAGTGTTAAGTTTCTCTGGATAAGAGTGTCTGCTAAATGCCTACATTGTAAATTGTCAGAGAGAATGCAGTGCGGAGAGACGGGAGAAGGCTGAGAGGAAGAGGTTGAAGTGTGAAACGAGCTGTGGCTTGGTAATGATATCAGGTTGCTGTGAGCAAACACATATCCATATTATGGATATGTGTTTGCTCACAGCAACCAGCTGAGCCGCCGTGCCATTGGCTGTGTCTCCAACCTGGAAAACAGATCATTAAACACGACTGCAACTCAGCTGACTTGTATGCAGTGCTTCAGTTTACAGACTTCAAAACGCCCCCGAAAGGAAATGGGTGGTTGCTTACTAGTAAGTACCAGGAGAGGATGATAATGAAGTGTGCGGCTTTTTACACCAGCCAGCGCTGCAGTCAAGACAGTCATGAGGAGCGCGGCTCCGGCGGCAGCGGCAGATGTGACACCTCAGTGAAGTTCACACAGGAAGTATTAGTACGCCTGGCACCGCGTGTGTGATGTCATGTGTAATAAGGTGATAGTTTGCTGTTGCCCTCGCTACGCATGCAGGCAGGCGCTCGGCGCTGTTATGCTGCTTCATAGGACTCCTGGTTGTTATCAGTTATGAGAGAGAAACAGAGACGCCTTTGAGACAACCAAGAGTCCTTGACACGTGAGACAAACAGAGTCAGAGAGAGAGAAAACAAGGGCGACCGCCGAGCGGGTGCCCCGTCCTCCCTGCCGGGTTATTCAAGGTTTCCAGATGCCTGCAAGTTGACTGCTTTGCTTTCGACCGCGGGGGTCCAGTGTTGCACTAGTGATATATATTGTGTTGGTGAGACAGACGCAGAGAGAGGGGAGAGAGGGATACAGAAACCTTCTGTGAAAGTGACCCAAGGGCTTTTGTCATTTTGCTTTTGGTTAGATGTGCCATGACTTGAGGTGTTGTCGGTGAGCCAGCAGGTGTTTGCGAGCTCGGCAGGAGAGATTCCTGATGCAGGTGTTGCCTCACAGGCCCGCAGGATTTCTCAGTGGCAAGACACTCACATTGGATCACACTGCACACCGTTGGGCGCTGAAGGCAGCGGGGACCAGAAAGTGGAAAGAAGATGGGGAGAGAGAGCGAGTGAGAGAGAGAGAGCCAGAGGATAGATTGTGAGGGATGGAGAGAGAATGAGGGAGGAAGAAAGAAGAAACAAGGGCAGGGTGATAAACAAGTGAGAAAGTGAAGAGAGCTCAGGGAGGAATCTTTGAATCGGCAAGGAGGAGTGGAGAAAACAAGGGAGAAAGATAGAGGGAGAACAGTTAGATTACAAGAAAGTCATGAAGACAGATGGAGCAAGATGAGGACAGGTTGAGAATTTAAACACGGGGGAAACAAGGGAGCAGTTAACAAAAGAAAGATGATGCAAAAAATTGAGAAGAGAGCAGAGAGGAAATGGAGGAGGGAGTGGCAGAAATGGAAAACTACAATGAGAGAAAAAGTTAAGGCATAATGCAAGACAGAGAAAGAGGCAGACCAAGAGAGGATGCAAAGATTTCAATTCACCAACCAAAGTCTGACAGTGTCCAACTATTCTTTAAGAAGGTGTGAACTGTGAAGGAACATGTTGTTACTGTTGGGCAGAAACCTTGTAAGTCCAAAACCATTACTTTTCCAAAATAAATGGCAGGGGAAAGTAGTTATTATTTAATCAGGAGCTCTTGTTAATACTTTTCATTGGTTAAATGTTGACAAAACGTACACACAGACACAAACTGGCGTCCTCATTTTGGGCATCTCTTCAACGCTGTCATACTTGTTAAGGAGAACAGGGCATACCAATAACTTCAAGATAGACCATAGACAGGAGAAGCAGTGTAAACATGCAGGATGATGTACTGTTTTGAATGTATTAAAGATGACATTGGGATTTATGTCAGAAACTACATATAGCTCTCAATGCTTTGACAGTGTTGATGTGAGTCCAAGCAGCAGCAGCCTACTTGCAGCTTGTGACCTTAAGAAAAACAAACACCGCATTGACTGATGTTGAATATGGATGAATATAAACCTGGCGTCCAACTTTTGTCTTTTCTGTTTTCCTGAACTGCCTAAGGGCACTGGCACCATTGTTCTGTAGCCAGACAATCAGATATCTCTGCTTACTGATACAGTACATCTGGGGAAATACAAATCAGAACAGTGGCAAGAGCACGTGTCCGCTTACAAACCTACGGCCAGCGCTTAAAAAACAAATCAAATCACCGTCCCAAAATGAAGGACCGCACTAAAATGTTAATTTGCATTGGTTCCGTAAGGCAAGTTTTTTAAATGATATAACCAGACATATCAGAGATATCAGTAGGTGAACATCTCTTCGTCTGGCTATGTGAGACTAGCATTGTTCAGCCAGGGCTGATCTCTGTTCAGAAAAGCATGGCAAAAATGTAATGTCAGCACTCAGCACAGCTAAAAAGTGACCAACACCTCTGTGTCCGGGCAAGGAAGGGGGGCCTCAATAATGCAAGTCAGGGGAGCAGCTATAGGTATTATTTATTATTGATTATACTAACCGTAGGCAGGTGTTGTTTCCGTAGGAGACGAGTTCATTCCGCGAAGGGGGTCGATCCAAAGATCCCACCTCCATTCACTCCTATTATAACCACAATCTTTAGCTGCGTTTGTTACATCCCCTAGTCTAGGGTTAGGGGAAGCAACATAAAATGCAAAAAGACAATTGCAATTAAACTGAATGTGTATTTTTTTTACAGCCAAAATCAGGACAATATATACAAAATATGCAATAAACCCAAACAAACCTAAACAAAACGCAAACTACAAGCCTACGATAAACACAAATCAAATACAGAACTAAAAACGTATCTCAAATAAAGAACTGTCTGCTGAGGCAGGTTACTGAAGAGTGTCCTCTCTGAATGACAGGATGGTCGCTGGTTGGGGTGAGAGGACAGGGGGGCCGATTCCCTGCTCCTCTGAGCAGAGTTGTTTGTGACTGAGCTTTATCGTAGATTGGGTGTGGCCACCACCCATCCACTGCTGGTGTCATAAGGCTCATCAGAGCCGGCCAATCTGTGGAGAGTAGCAATTCCCCACAGCAGCAGGCACTCTGCAGTAATCAGTCTCCTCCACCTCTCATAAACTCTCCACTTCAGAACACAGGAAGCAACTATGTTGTGCGCATGCATGGCACGGAAAGAGTTTAATTCCATCCTCAAATAGCAACTAAACAAAGCTATTTGAGGCAGGTGTTCTAGAGCATTGGTTCCCAACCTTTTTATACTGAAGTACCACCTCAGAAAATATTTGTCTCTCCAAGTACCACCATAATAACTGATGTTAAAATACAGGAGCGTAATACCTGTCCTTTTTGTTCTATTCCTAAGCCAATAATGCTGCTGCTCTGACAAAACTCTGTCTAATCACTAATCAGCACAACTGATGATATTTCTAATGTGATTAATCCGTTCTCAAATCTTCTATTAACGGCTAGGTGTGCTGTCATGCTCATTTCAGCACGGTTGGATAGCCTATTTCAACCAATTGCTTGGTCGGAAGAACTACCTGTATTAATATAAATATTTCATTCCACTTTTGTCTTTTTAAATGTTTTTGTGGCAACTCCTCTGAGTACCACCAGAGGAGGGCTCAAGTACCACCAGTGGTACATTGGTACTAGTACCAGTGGTTGGGAACCTCTGTTCTAGAGCATCCCCCCCCACCCTGTCATTTAGTGGAGCAGCACTAGCAGCAGCAATATTGTTTTTCAGGAAAAGCCACGCAATCTAAAATATTTATCCTTGAATGTACCATTTATTCCTGCTCTTCATGTTTTCCTGCCTCACAACTGAACTGGTGTGTTTTGCGTTCATGCTGCCGTCTGTATAGCATTGTGTCCCGAAGCATCGTATTATTATAGCCTACAAAATGTGACCCAGTTTTTGCTGCCCGGCAAACAAAATGTGTTTCTATTGGCCTACTTAATAACCAAACAGCAGAGTTCAACAAATGTGAACTCTGACCATTATTCTGACCTGCTTAATTAGTCATTTGGTGTTCTTTATGTGTATGTTTAGTGCTAGTGACCGCGTGCCTTAATTGTTAATGGAGCGAGAGCAATTAGAAAGCAAGAGAGGAAAGTAATTACCCGTAAGTCAGTTCCTTCTTCTTCCTTGAACCTCGCTTTGAAACATGAAGAGTGGAAAGCTATTGATGTATTTGTATGGTCTCAAAATGCCTTCTCTGATAGCATAACAATTTTAAATATGGTCATTCAAACATGGCTCCCCCCTTCCATGATGCATTCTGCCACTTCTGAGAAAATATGAAAATAATAATAATAATAATAATAATAATAGGAAATATGTTTACAGTTTACTTAAAAATACAACATAAAGATTCCTTTTAGAATGTATGAAAGCCATATAGCAGCGTAAAGAAAATGGGGACGGGGACTTCCCACGGGGAACTGTCCCCATTCCTACTGCGGCAGTGAGCAGGCCCGGGAGATGGCCCTGTGGAACTCCTCGGAGAGAGAGGAGGAGGGGGAGGAGGTGTTTGGGGAAGTGGACTGTAGGGAGGCGAGGAAGAGAGGATGAGGAGGGGGATACAAGGGAGGAGGTGTTTGGGGAAGGGGACTGTAGGGAGATGAAGATGAGTCTGAGAGGATGAGGAGGGGGATACAAGGGAGGAGGTGTTTGGGGAAGGAGACTGTAGGGAGATGAAGATGAGTTTGAGAGGATGAGGAGGGGGATACAAGGGAGGAGGTGTTTGGGGAAGGAGACTGTAGGGAGATGAAGATGAGTTTGAGAGGATGAGGAGGGGGATACAAGGGAGGAGGTGTTTGGGGAAGGGGACTGTAGGGAGATGAGTCTGAGAGGATGAGGCGGCCTTGAGCAAACTGACGCAATGGAGCCGCAAACGAGAGAGAGGCAGTGAAATCAGGACAAAAAAACCCTCTCCAATTGTGATTAGTTTGAATAATAGCCTGGCCCTTGACGTTAACATCTGTTATAGATAATTAAAGCTAAATGCAAACTGTAAATCGATATTAATCACAGTTTAATTTCAGGTCCCATTAAAACCGAGAAAGCGTCCGTGTCATTTTTTATCTTTGCGGTATAGCTATTCAAAAATAACACAACAACAGATATATCACTTTGTGCCATGCTGAAAGCATGCATTGTACACATCATGTGATATTTTTTAAAGGTTTTAAAAAAATCGTGAAAGTGTGCAAACTACCGGTCTCGTAGAATCGGCCTCGTCTTAATGGTTAAACTGTGAACTTCGAGGTTTCATGGATTCCGTCTTCTCCTACTACTTACTTACTACTGCTAGAATTGTAAATGTGGGGTGCTGTGACGCTGTGGAACAGTGGAAATGTCTGAGCATCCCTGTCGCTCAGCCTGTGAGCAGAGCATTCTTACCGCATAATTCTTACACATATTCTGCATGGCCAATCACAATTTGCGTCCTCACTTTTGTCTTCACTGTTGTCCTCAAAGCTGGACATATAGGAGGGTCTAGCGCCCCTCAAAAAGGGTTGATTTGTGGAGATTATCTAATTGAATACAATGTGTTACGCTAATGCAATGCCTCTTTTTGTCTAGATATATAGTTTAGTTTCAGGATTTATCGAAAACCCAATTCTACCATAACTCATGGGAACCCATGGGGGCTGTAACTTCTGCAGGGCTGGCCTACAAAAAGACATGTTCCCAGCAGTGCTCTGTGCCAGTGATGTTCATGTCAGGACTCATGGAGTGACCTGTCTAAGCCCTGACTGTCCCATGAACCTGCAGACATCCCAAATAGCGCTTAATCACCAAGTAGTTCCTCTGCAAACGTATGTTCCCCAAAGGTACAGGAGGCTTTGCACTCCCACTTTGGCACAGTTACATGAAAAAAAAGACATGTAACCACCGTTAAGGAAGCGAGCAAAGTGTCATTTATTAATTTTTTAAAGACACGGGCGATGTGTCTGAGCGTTTGGAGCAGAGCGTGGAGCTGCTGGTGGATTCTGTGCCCCTCCAGACTGTCGAGGAAGCACAGCGCTGTGTGATTCACCTTGTCACAGGGAGCCTAATAATGCCAACAGCCCTGACATGCTCACCGGCTGCTAACGAGATTCACACTGTCACACCACTACTCCAACCCCCAAGGATGTACCCTGCTCCCCATATACCCCTGGGAGAGACAGACGCAGAGACAGAGAGACAGAGAGAGAGAGGGGGGAGAGAGGAGAAGAAAAGAGAAGAGCGAAGTGGGAGAAGAAGAAAAAGGGGCCGAGGGATGGAGGGACAGGGACATGGAGAGCCAGAGAATGGGAGGTGGGGAGGGAGGGAGGGAGGGAGGGGAGAGACAGAGAGCGAGGGACAAGCAAAAAATGGAAAAGCAGAAATAGCGAGTGGGGAAAAGGGGCAGCTTCTCAGAGAAATGGGAAAGATTGATGCAGGATTTGTTTTGTTTGTGTGTGGGTGTGAGTCTGTATATGTGTATTTGTGCAGGCAAGTAAATACGTCGCATTTGTGAGGTATTTTCATCGTATTCATGCATACTTCATGCTTTCCACAGCTAGGGTTCTGAAAAATAACATTAACGACAATTCTATTAAACATTTGAGTGCGCGTGCGGCGAGAGAGCGCACGCACGCACGCACACACACACACACACACACACACACACACACACACACACACACACACACACACACACAGACAAACTGACAACCTCTATGCCTTCCATCCATCCTCATATCCCCCTCTCTCTCTCTGCTGAAAGGTGTGAGGGCTAATGCATGTTTCATGGGGTTTCATGATGAGTGCAGTAAGTAAGTGCAGGCCTGGAGGTATGAGGCAGGGATGAGAGCTGAACGCAGCGTACCGCAGGCACTATGCCACTTCAGGTGGAGAAAGACTGAAAGAAAGGGGGGGGGGGGGGGGGTCTCGCAGAAACAGAAATGACAGGGGGAGAGACAGACAGCAGTGAGCGAAATGGGGTGGGGGGGGGGGGGGTGGGTCGGTGGAAGCAAATCGTGGGGAAGTAAAGGCTGGGAAGAGGGAGAGGGAGGGAGGGAATGAAAGAGCAATAGAGCGGCAGGGTGGGTTATTGCTGCAGGGAGTGTCAGGTTTTATGAGATGGAGAGGAGGCAGAGAGAGAGAGAAGGAGAGAGAGAAAGAGACATGAGAGATGGCAGGTGTGTGCTGCAGGTATTATGGTAAAGCGAGGTGATCTCTGCCGACAGCTCCAAGAAGCTCCCATCTACAGATGTTAAATCCTCCTGGCAGAGCAGCCCTACTCTGGCCCGTCTCCTCTCTCATTCCTCGCTAGCTCCGGCTTCTTCCGGAGCTCCTACAGCCCCCCACCCCCCACCCCTCCGGCCACCAGATATTCACATATGGCTTTGGTTGTTGTTTCTGCCACTGCTACTGCTGCTGCTACTGCTACTGCTGCTGCTGCTGTCGTTATTTGAACTTCCATGTCGAGGAGAGTCTTTCATTAATACACTTCCTCTATAGCTTTTTTCCTTGTGTTTCTTTATGCACCTTTCCTGCACCGTCCTAAACTTGCTGCTCTTTGCCCTTGTGTTCTCTCTCTCTCTCTGTGTGTGTTTGTGTTTTTCACCACCCGCCTCTTCTCCCGTTTTCTCCACTTTTTCTGTCGTTCTGCTTTCTCCTCCCGCCGTCTGTCCGTTCGTATCTCACACCGAGCTGCCTGTGGTGCGTTGTGAGCTCTGAATTTGCTGCTACAAAAGGAAGTGCTTTGCCAAAGTAGTAGCGGAGGGTGTGTGGTGGAAGAACAAGTGCAGGTCTATTCGCATATAGCTGCTATTCTCTAACCAGCAGGCGAGGGACGCTCAGATTGATTGCCTGGATTCAAACACTGAAGCACCAGAAGACATATAGATGTATATATTTAACTAGGGAAACCAGCCAGTCAGATAGCTAGATAGATAGATAGATAGATAGATAGATAGATAGATAGATAGATAGATAGATAGATAGATAGATAGATAGATAGATAGATAGATAGATACCGTAGATAGATAGATAGATAGATAGATAGATAGATAGATACCGTAGATAGATAGATACCGTAGATAGATAGATACCGTAGATAGATAGATAGATAGATAGATAGATATATAGATAGATAGATAGATAGATAGATAGATAGATAGATAGATAGATAGATATATAGATAGATAGATAGATAGATAGATAGATAGATACCGTAGATAGATAGATACCGTAGATAGATAGATACCGTAGATAGATAGATACCGTAGATAGATAGATAGATAGATAGATAGATAGATAGATAGATAGATAGATAGATAGATAGATACCGTAGATAGATAGATAGATAGATAGATAGATAGATAGATAGATAGATAGATAGATAGATAGATAGATACCGTAGATAGATAGATAGATAGATAGATAGACTAGTAACTCCTCAAAAGATAAAACCTGTGAGAGCTGTGGAATGTAATTTTCCAAATATTTGTTGTCATCCTTCTAAAGGATACACGTGACAAGCATGACAATTTGCATTCTGCGTGGGAAAGAGAGATCTGATTTCTCTGTATTTCCTGGGGTTGCATCTTAATGCCGGGTGTGAAGGAGGGTCTCTGTCTAACAGACAGCTGCATTCATGTAACGCCGCCATCGCCTCTTGGCGTAAACGGCTTAAATCAAAACAACAATAGTTTTTACCACTTGAGGATCCGTTTTCAAGTGGTGGATCAGATAACACAGTGTTTACTCATTCAGCCTTGTAAAGCTGGTGAGTGGAGAAGGTTATTTGGCTGATGTTCAAGCCCGACCTGACGACAAGTGCTGAATACCAAGCAACCTGCCAGTGGCCAGTAGCCAAATGGCTACCCTGGTTACACGAGGGGTTAAACGCTTGCAAATCATTCTTGTCAAGTCTGTTATGTTTTCGGAGCGACGGCTTGACAGTTGGTGACCCACACATTATACCCGTGGGGCTGCAATGTCAGGATGTTGCTGACTCTGCGTGCCTGTGTGTGGATGCGCGTGCGTGTGTGCGTGTACATGTGCGCGTGTGAAGATTGTTCTGAATCAACAAAATCATTGACCCAAATGTGGATATTTTTACACTCCAGGCAAAACAAAATTGAAGGAGAAAATCCTTTCGGTCTTTTCACAAATTGGTGTCTGGATTATGTTTGTTCTCAATTATCCCTGCGTACTGTGGCTAATGCACATGCTTCTGTTTCCTCTCTGCAGCTTCAGTCGGACAAGGACAGGCTTGACGGAACGGTGAAGTACGTCCTCTCCGGCGAGGGTGCCGGTGGCATATTCGTCATCGACGAGAACAATGGTGACCTGCACGCCACACGCCGCCTGGACCGCGAGGAGAAGGCCTCTTACATCCTCAAGGCCACCGTGGTTGACAGGAGGACAGGCTCCAAGCTGGAGCCAGAGACAGACTTCATCATCAAGCTGCATGACATTAATGACAACGAGCCCCAGTTCACCAAAGAGGTTTACACTGGGAGCGTGCCGGAGAGGTCAGACATTGGTATGTATTTTGAATTCAATTCTATAGTTGTATAATTGCACCGACATGATGACTGTAAAGCAGGAAAGAAAACTGCAGTAGAATAGTACAAAAAGACTTACATGACAACAGACAAGACAATCATCTCCTTCTCTCCTCCCCCAATTTCTTTACACTGAGCCTTTAATGCTTCCCATAATCAAGCCCGAGAACACAATTCAAAACCGAATTGAACATGACAGCCGCGTCCATTGAGTTCAGTGGAGAATTGGCGCCATGTTATTTTCGGTTCCTCAAGCTACAGTATATAGCTTCCATTAGCTACAATTAATTGTCACTAAGAATCACAAGATTTGTAAACCATGCCCCATGCTCATGTAAACAAGCGGAGGATATTACAGTCCTGCAGTGTTGTATATGGTCTCACACATACGTCTCTGTGTCATACATATTTAGGCACGTCAGTGATGCAGGTGACAGCCACAGATGCTGATGACAGCATGTATGGGAACAGTGCCAAGCTGGTGTACAGCATCAGCCAGGGACACCCCTACTTCTCCGTGGACCCAAACACAGGTATGTGCACTCGGCGACCCCCACCAGTTAACCCATTTAGGCCTGAAACCATTTTTTTTCTAAAAGAAAATTCTGAAAAACCTCATGTTTCTATATCAGTGGTTCTCAATATTTCATGTCAAGGACCCCAAAAATTATATGTAATTGGCCGCCGACCCCCATCTGAAAATATGTTCCAGGGACTGAAACTCTGAAATAATATATATTCAAAGATTTAAGGCACATTTTCACGATTTTTCAAAAATAGCAGACTTCAAGAATAGCAAGTTCATAGCGATGTGAGCTTGGTAGATCTGCTATTTTTCAATAGCTAAAGTATAACATAATGCTTAAAACACCAAAAGGGGTTCCCGCCCAAAATGGGTTAAAGCACGTACCACATAATTGTGATGTATTGTCCCAGGTTTTTGCAGTAAAGGTTTAGTACTTCAAGTGGCTTTAAAGACTTTTATAAAGAATAACAGTGTGGAATGCTCTTTAGTTGAGTAAGGTCAAGTCCGCTAAAGAAGCAGTGTGTGATTAAAACATTGCTGATGCCGAAAAAAGGATTCCTGTGAGAAGCTAGGCTTCTCTGATCTTTGATGTCAAAAACTTGGTATTCCGAACAAGATGGAGAATGAGAGTTTAGGCGATACCAGATTGCTGGGATTTAGTGAAAGCCTTAATGAAAGCAATGAAAACTAAATACACCCGGTCCAGTACGTCTCTCGCCCCCTCAGCCTTGCAAAAACACAATTACAGTATATCCCCACTCCGGCACAAAGGAAAAAGGCTGTTGTAATATCTCCTAACCTGAAATGGAAAACATTCAGTCTAAACCCCCACTAAACCTAACCTGGGATTTATACAGTGTGTTTTATTATAGTGGGGGTGGGGTGGGGGACAGCTATCCATTTGGATAATCAGGACAGTAATCTCTCTCTCTGTTCATCGGTTTTGTTAAGAACGTATGAAAAAAGGTCAGTGCCACAGAAAAGGCCCTGCTGGGACCATGGGCAGATTATGACCGGGCTCTGGATTAACAAGCAATGATAGGCCTTGATCTCTGGGATTTGACACAGAGTGGGCTGTTGTTCTCAGTGGAAAAACTGAGGAGGGCGAAGTGATACAAATTCATGACAGCAACGGGATTCGGGGACAGAAGTGGAGAGAGAGAGAGAGAGAGAGAGAGAGAGAGATAGAGATAGAGAGAGAGAGAGAGAGAGAGAGAGAGAGAGAGAGAGAGAGAGAGAGAGAGAGAGAGAGAGAGAGAGAGAGAGAGAGAGAGAGCATTACAGACAGTCAGAGACATTAAATAGAAAGGGTATTGGCATAGGGGAACAGAGGTAGAAACAAAGCGTGGGATCATAAGAAAGAGAGTGTAGTAGTATGTCAGGAGAACAGGGGTGGGCTTTGTTGAAGGATTAAACTATACGGAACAGCAAAAAAGAGAGAGGGAAAAAGAGTGGGAGAGGAAGGCATAGAGGGACAGCAGTCATAAACAAAGAACTAAGAGGCTTTGAGGGCTTGTCTTTTATGCCAGAGGGTTTTTCCTCCAGTCTAAATGATGCAACTATCATCAATTTCATTGCCAGAGGTACCGCGTTGCACCTTTTCAGTTAAGTAACATGTAACTCGCAACTTAGTCTCACTCTAAACCCGTCAGAATCCGGCATCCACCCATGCCAGGAATATGTCAATATTTGAAGTCAAAATGCTATGTTGATGTCCGCGGGCGATGTCTCAGGGCAAACCCATCCAACTGTGACGTTGATCCAAAGCCGGAAATACGTACGTCGATATTTGATGATCTTTTGTCTGGAATGCTTACATGTATTTGCCTCATATCAGACCGAAGCGTCAATGCGTTACACTCCATTTTCCATCTTATGTTGGTCATAGCCTCCACTCTTAACGATTTCTGTGAGGTTGGGAGACTAAACTTCCTTCAGTAGAGTAGAAAACAACGAATCCACCTGAATCCATTTTCCTTTTAAGTCAACACTGATGAGTAGACATGCCAAGACCCAATGCCAAAAACGCCTTTTAAATAAAGCAAAATAAAGAGTGCCATAGCTGTTCTTATTTTAGCACATGTGTAATTAGTACTTTTAATGGATTTATAACAGTCTTGACAGCAACATCTATAGGCCTTTCTATTACTGTCAACATCTAATGCTCGTACTTCCATGAAAACTGTCTGTTTTAAATTTAAAAGCAAAATGACTTGTCACTGGCTTTCTTTTCCAACCTGTTCAAATTTAGCTACTTTAATTATTGATCGGCTATTACGATTATTTTCAGCTGGCAACACGCAGCCTTAATCTTGTTTCTAAAAGTACACAACTCACATGTGGGCAGGGCACATATTTATCAGTAAAACTGCCCTTAGTTTAGAATATTACAGGGCCTGGACAGGCAGATAGCATCAATGTGGATAACAGTGTTGCTTTTACAAGAGGAGAAATGCGCAGGAAAGGGCTGCCAGTCCAATAGTGCTTTCAACACTACCATCTATTAACTAAACAGGTTGCTTGCGCTAGCACATGGCCTTAAGGTGAAAAACATTTCAGGTCTTGAACTGGTCTTGTGGTGTGACAGGCGGGTGCTAAAAGCATGAGGTCACTTTATCTATTGGTATAAAAAATGAAAAGTGTTAAAAGGATATTTTTTTAAAGGGCTGAAACCACCACTGTGCATGAGGTTAAGATGTTCACTTGGCTCCAGCATACAGATGAAAAATGGTCTAACCATTAACTCATTCGTCAGGAAGACTCAAGCCCAGTAAGATGTTTTTCCTTTTTTTCCTTTTTTTTTAAACTTTCGTACACACATAGAACCTGATGCAATATGATGTAACAGCTGTTGGACAAGGCAAGGGTGTCTCTTGACTTGGGAGACTAACGTTGTACATACTAAGCTGCCTAATGAAGCACAATAATACAAGCCTGCCTGCCTGCCTGCCTGCCTGCCTGTCTGTCTGTCTGCAAGTCTGGCCTACTGACTTGCACTTACAAGGAACCAGCATCTGATTGTGAGGCTCCAGTGATTTCCAGTAAAAAAAACTGCTGGTCTAAACTATTTTCGTAACTATATTCTTTTCAGCACTTCCCCGGCCAGCCTAACTGTATGCCGACCGTAACCTAAAATGGCAATTTCAACATAATAATGTAGGCCTACATTCAAATGATGCTCAATCCCAAAGGCTGACATTTTTTTTATTTTTTTGCAAAAAAAAAAAGAAAGGAAAGGAGAAAGAGAAGGAGAACACCTTTTCCCTTGACATCCTTGGTTTGACACATGAAGGTTCATGAACTGTGTCAGCCCATGTCTTGATTTAATGTCTCTTTCTCCTGTAAACCCAATATGTTGCCTAAAAACTTTGGAATCTGAATTTGGACAGGTCAAGTGTCGGTCGAGGATTCCCGTTTGCAAGTGCTTCGTATTTTAGTGTGTTCTGCTGCTCATCAGTATTTCTCCTTAGCCACTCTAATCACTTCAATTTGAGGTTCTTATGGGAGCAGCCACTGACGTCTGGCTGATTAGACAACGTGGATAGATACTAATGCAATGTTATTTCAACCAGCACGGGGGAATTGCACGGGGGCAACTGCAATTCCCGCAATGGTGCAATGCGTCAATATGGGTTCTATTCAGGAATTTTCAATAATTTCTGGGCACTGTGAATGTGTTACTTTGCATATTGCACCCTTAGACACACACATTATGGGTAGCTTCTTGCATGCATATATGTATGTCACCGGAGGGGCTGAGGCATAGACACAACCAGGAGCGGGGCAAGGGAATCAAACCTGTGGCCCTCTGGGTATAGAGTCGTTTGCACCTTAAGGAGAATAGTTCCCCTCTTAAATATTCATACATGCCATCATCTCTTAAACTTTTCCCAGTGTGGGACTCAAACTTTTAAGTTATTCTCAGTGCGGGAGTCAGATTCATTAAAGTGGGACTACTGCTCATGTTGGGTCTCTATAGAAAATGCTCCCATGCATTCTATAGTACCAGATGTTGCTGAGCAAAGGAATAATGGAACAATTAACCTGTGTTTGCAGTTCAAAATGCCTATACGCACAAAACAGTGCCGTGATGGAAACCCAGCTCCCGTAGAATCTTACCGTAAACAAAAGCATTATAATAATTTCTTTCCCCTTTGATTCCCCCAGGCGTCATCCGGACAGCCCTGGGTCCTGGAGACATGGACCGTGAGCAGCGGGAGCATTACCAGGTGGTTATCGAAGCCAAGGACATGGCAGGGCAGAGAGGAGGGCTGACAGGAACCACCATAGTCAACATCAGCCTCACAGATGTCAACGATAACCCGCCACAATTCACTCAGAGTAAGACACTAGAGCACGCACGCACGCACGCACGCACGCACGCACGCACGCACGCACGCACACACACACACACACACACACACACACACACACACACACACACACACACACACACACACACACACACACACACACACACGCAAGGTACATTGGCCTTCATTCCCTAACTCTTAATAGCCTACTAATTTGAAATTGAACCCCTAATCTTAGTTTACTTCTAACCCTATAAATTCAATCATCCTCAAGCTCTAATCTGAGGAAAGGCAGACCAGGGGAATGTGCTCCATTGTCTTTCCTCAACTCTTACATTTGGTTTGATAGGGCTAAAAGTAGAGATGTTCCGATACTAACTCTTACAATTATTTATGCCAGAAATGGCTCTGAAATGCCCAGAAATCTCTGACTAACTTTACACACCTTGCTAGCACAACTCGTGCACGCATGCAGTGAGGGAATGAGAGAGAGAGGAAGGGAGAGAGAATAGCAGACTTGTAAGTGTTTCTACATAGAAGCAGTATTGATACTTTTACTTAAGTAAAACATTAGAGTAATTTATCCACCACTGATTAGAAGTGAGTAGGCATAGCTATAAATATAATGTTTTACATCGAAATTATTTTATATTAGAAATTCTAATATATGATCTAAATAGGCTATGAAGGTGAAAAACACAAAACAAAGAATAAGAAAACAGGTGATGTGACTGGCCGGAATCAGTGTAGACTAGAGGGTCCTCATCTGGAGATGTTTGATGCCTCTGTCTCTTTGAAGAGATGGATGGATGAGGGACAGACACTACATTTTAAATTCTGGCATGCATTTTTATACTTTGGTCATTTCATGTTATTTGTAAACCACACGTTATATTATTGTTTTTATTAATGTAAAAAATAGATTACATATTGGTGCTCCTTAGATTTTGGTGGGTGCTCCTAATTTTTTTCTGGTGCTCCTTCATTTTGAAATTGGTAGCACAAGCGCTACCAAGTAAAAAAGTTAATTTCGAGCCCTGATTTTTGTACATATGTTGTATTATACATCACTGGTATAATTATGCACATATAATACTGACGCAAATGCTGTGAACATGCAGCTGCTTCCTGCGCTGACGACACCAACATCTCACCTACAATTTCTCAATGCGACAATGACTAACTCGCCAATTGAATAATGTATTGAATGTGTTAATTAGTCTTTGGTAAATGCAAATGCTTTGATTATAATTATGTTGATTATAATGGCGTATAATCAACATAAGCCTCATTTTTCATTGTTAATTATTTGCAAGGCTCCAGTCCAGATAAAACTTTGTCACCAATTAACAATGGCTGCTTTGCTGAAAATAACACATTGTGAAAGGCGCCTTTAAGTTGTACATGGCTTAGATTGGTGTTTAAAAGGTGTATAGGCTGGTCTACAATAAATGCCACTGGAGCCATAACAGCTATTACATTTTTCTGGAGTCATGGCATTTCAGGGAGTGCTTCACTCCGCGGGAAACAAAAATCTTTAAATCTTTATTACCGTGTATTTTATTTGGATTCTTTACACGTTCTTTACCCAGCCGAACACCACTGATGCTGCCGACAGTCCAGGAACTATATTTTTCATAAAAATGTGGCACCGTAGTCATAAAAATCCATGGAGAAAGTCGTGGGAGCGTGGCTAAAATGAACACCCAAAACGGCTGGCAAAAAGTTGTCAATATTAATGTTGTCCTGCCGCAGCGCAGAGTGCATGGCCTCTGATGTCATTTATTGACGGCTTTGAAATGCAGGCAGCCAATTCGACCTTCACTTCTAAAAGTGGAAATGAAGTGGCGTACATGCAGCAGCTTTTTATCACAGTTCAAGAGGCAACGCTATATCGCTCTGGGGTGTGATGTGTGCACATGTGTGTGCGCGCATGCACAAATGTGTGTGCGCATGCACAAATGTGTGCGCGCGTGCGTATGTCTGTGTGCGTGCGTGTGTGTGTGTGTGTGTGCGTGTCCAGTAGCACTCTTCCTTTGCCTGTAGCAGTGTGAAAGAAGTGATTAAATAGTTGCTCCAATGGCCTCGATCACAGAAGTCATTCTGTCGTCTAATCCTGATTACATGGAGCCAGCTCTCTCTCTCTCTCTCTCTCTCTCTCTCTCTCTGTCCGTGTCTGACTGTCTCACTCTCTGTCTCATGGCTTCTAATTCTCTTTTTTTACTCTCTCCCATCTCTTGCAACTTTCCCGTGTACGTGTCACCCGGTGAATTTCAATGTTGTTGTTTTTTTTCTCTCCTGGTTTCCTCTTCTCGCCTAATTGTTTGACCTCAGCCTCGCAATTGACGTGCAACAACTCCTGCTTGCTTTCTTTCCTCATTTCATTCTGGGCCGCTCATAGTCTCTCCCTCTCTCTTTCTCTCTCTCTCTGTCTCTCTCTCACCCAGCGTTTCCCTTCTCAGTGCTGGGTGCAAATTGAGATTGCTCAGGGATCTGTCAGGGCGATTGCATCTGGCATTATCATTCTCTCTAAGTCCCCCTGCGTCACACACTCGCACACACACACACACACACACACACACACACACACACACACACACACACACACACACACGTGCGCGCACGCACACACGCACACACACACACAGGGGTCGCAAGCATGTCAAATCAATTAATCAGTGGTGTGTGGGCAGTTCAGTGATGCGTGTGTCACACGCCTACACGCACGTACACGCACGCACGCACACACACACACACACACACACGCACACACAACCACAGAGATGCACCCGTTCACTGACACATTAAATTCACTCATGCACCCACACACACATGCACGAAAACTAATTAACAAGAGCTTGTGACTATAAAGAACTACAATGGAACCATTGGAAGACATGGTTACTTTTTCATTTCCTGAAAACGAACAGTGTTGGACATAAAAGGTTTCCACTCGACAGCGGCACTTTACTGAAGGCAATAAATAAGGCATACATGAAGTAGAGCTCCATTGAAAGCCTGCTGGAGCCCAAAGGCTTTACAATGCATTGTCTTCCTGGGAAGAAAGGAAGATTCACAGTCTCACTGTCTAACTTTTTCTCTTCTTCCTGTGAGACACACGTACAATGCAGCGACTGTACGTGTGACAGTGTTTACTGGCTAAGTAAATCTTTTTTTTTCTACATATGAAACCCGTCTTTGTGTCTCTCTTTTCAGCACAATGACTGCTATGACAAGTACTAGTTCATAAACACCTTCTGAGATGAAAGGAGTACTTTAACACAGATACAAACACAAAATGGCACATTTAGATGTACTTTGGAACTTTTGTACCTGTTTCCTGTCATTGGTATTTACGTATTATGCCAGTGTTATCCCAGTGTAATGTTTTTATTTTTTATTTTATATAGTGTATTTACATTACATTGATTGCTGTTATGCGGTGTGAGAGTGCGATCTAGCCAACACCAACTCAGGCCTCCTGAATCTTTGCCCTCCACACTCTCCTATCTGACATCAGGGTCATACATTTAGTATGCAAATGCGTGCTGGCATGCAAAGACGCACACATGCACAAACACAAGCGAGCAGCATGCACACGCACGCAGGCACGCAGGCACGCACGGACACACGCAACGCACGCACGCACACACACACACACACGCACGCACGCACGCACGCACGCACGCACGCACGCACGCACGCACGCACGCACGCACGCACGCACGCAAGCACACACACACACACACACACACACACACACACACACACACACACACACACACACACACACACACACACACACACACACACACGTACAGTCTGCAAACACAAATCCCATGTAAGGGAGAGACATAACATGAGGCTGCCTTAGGTTGTCGCTGCAGAGCGACAGCTAAGCTGCCTCAATTTAGACGTACACATTAGTGTTGTGACTCATTTGATGACTCAACTGGACTGATTGGTTACAAACTGGCAGCAATGAGATTTGCTTGAGCTCATGGAACATGCTGAAATACATCAGGATGACAAAAATGTCTACTACAAAGCGTTATGGGACCAAACGAGTGAAATTAGCAGATCTTCAACCTCACAACGCGTAGATCAGCTTTTTAAATTACACTGCAAGAGAGAGAGGGAATGAGAGAGAGAGGAAGGGAGAGAGAATAGCAGACTTGTAAGTGTTTCTACATAGCAGCAGTATTGATACTTTTACTTAAGTAAAACATTAGAGTAATTTATCCACCACTGATTAGAAGTGAGTAGGCATAGCTATAAATTTAATGTTTTACATCGAAATTATTTTATATTAGAAATTCTAATATATGATCTAAATAGGCTATGAAGGTGAAAAACACAAAACAAAGAATAAGAAAACAGGTGATGTGACTGGCCGGAATCAGTGTAGACTAGAGGGTCCTCATCTGGAGATGTTTGATGCCTCTGTCTCTTTGAAGAGATGGATGGATGAGGGACAGACACTACATTTTAAATTCTGGCATGCATTTTTATACTTTTTTTCTGGTGCTCCTTCATTTTGAAATTGGTAGCACAAGCGCTACCAAGTAAAAAAGTTAATTTCGAGCCCTGATTTATGTACATATGTTGTATTATACATCACTGGTATAATTATGCACATATAATACTGACGCAAATGCTGTGAACATGCAGCTGCTTCCTGCGCTGACGACACCAACATCTCACCTACAATTTATCAATGCGACAATGACTAACTCGCCAATTGAATAATGTATTGAATGTGTTAATTAGTCTTTGGTAAATGCAAATGCTTTGATTATAATTATGTCGATTATATTCTCGATTTTCGTGCATATATATATAATCCCGAGTCTCACTATTTGGGAAACAATAGGGGACAGTTTCCATCAGGCTGCTGAGCTGTCACCATGTCAGTCTTACATGCTCGTCTCATTACACACTGGCATTAGTCACTTCATGACTGTGAATACAATCCATTCGCACACATTTTACACCTATTAGATATCTGCTGCTACGTTGTTGTATTTTACTTGAACAAGAGACTGAGCACACACTAGTATAATAATTTGGTTGTTTTGATATTTGATAATATTGTTTTCCTTCTATTCGTACGATTATTATTTAAATGCAACCAAAACGTAATATTTCGGCCCACACGTTTTCAGATATATACTTGCAAGGTGACAAACAAAGGGAAGTTGAACATGAAAAGAGCAGCATGTTCTAGTATTTATTGCCTCTCGTCGTTCCTCGCATTCAGATCTTTTTCTTCTTGTGTTTGCAGTGAAAGGGCTTTTGTTCTTCAGTCTACCTGTGCAAGCTGGCTTTCCATTAAAAAAATTGAGACAAAAAATGAACGGAAAAAGTATTTAGAACTTAGCGTAACTTCATTCCTTTCTCCAGTGTGACCTGACAACCATTTCCATGAATCCGTTCAAGTGAAATCATCCTGCGAGTCACATCTATCCATTAATAACACAACCTTACAGCATAGACCGGAGGAGAATCCTTTAAATTGAAGGTTATATGAGTGCTCTCCTAACTGAGAGTAAGCCACTGTATTGGTCTTTGCTCATAGTGGTCATTGTTAGCTGTACCTGATTTTGGTGACCACCATGCAATGTTCACATGGATCACATGGCATTTGATCATAGTGGTCATTGTTGCCAATATGATCCAATCTAGAGAGAGAACCCTTTTTCTTTAGTGTACCATTATTTGTGTATGAGTGCTCTCTCCTTATTGGATGGGATCGGGATCCCATTTATTAAAGAGCTGGAGCATTATCCGGGGTGATTTTGAATAAGTCAGTGGACACTATAGGGAAGCAATGTTGTTTATTCAAAGTCTGCATGTGTATGCTCTTATACTCCTGTATTTGTGGATCAATGGAAAATTGTCTGATCATGTCCATTACATCTCAATATTTGTCTGTGATATAGGTACTGAATCTCTTCAGAGCATCAGTGTGTGAGTGTGCGCACGTGCGTGTCTGTGCGTGCATGCGGTGTGTGCGTGTATCACTGACATTCACCCGTACAGTACATGATTGACATGCACTCATACAGCACAGTAACTGTGAGACTGTTATTATTTTACCACCAGGCATATACCAGTTCAGCGTTCTCGAGTCGTCCAAATCCGGCTCGTCGGTCGGCAGGATCCGAGCCACGGACAAAGACATCGGGAAGAACGCCGAGATGTACTTCACCATTGTCAGCGGAGACGGCATGGACGTGTTTGACATCTCCACGGACGGAAACACGCAGGAAGGAGTCATCACTGTCAGCAAGGTGAGACAGATCTGTGTGGCTTACTCGTATATGAGAAAACACGTGTCATATCCCCACAGGTGCGTACTGTACTTGCACAAATGCACACACGCATGCGTGCATGAGCCCACCCACACACCGCACTGGATGTCGCAGAACAAAAGGTGCCTCCATGGTCGAAAAGTGAACCTTGCATGTGTTTAATTACCGCCACGTGTTAACTCCTTTCATCCCTGTGACACGCACATGCGCACTACGCACACGTGCATGCATACACGTGCACACATTCACGCACACACTCACGCGTGCACACACAAGAATCAAATAAAAAACATGGACTCGCGCCGCTCACATATGCCACACTTTGAAGTCAGGAGAGAAGTGCTCAACTGTTTGATATGCAAAGCCCAGGCATGCTTTTCCAGATGAAAGAAGCCAAATTAAAAGTATTCATCTCCACCTTCTCACCCCCCCCCACCTGCTGCTGCATTGTACAAATGATGAGGTGCTGCCTCTCTTTCCGTCGAGGCATCATTCTATCAACAGCATCTTTCACTTAACGCTGTCTGTGTACGATTTAGCAAACGCCTGCTCTCCATGCGCCGCACTTCGGTCAACAAGAGTTGTCTTTAAATAAATGTGCTTCAATCATGAATACGTTTGACCTGACATGACTTTGAACATGCCTCGTTACACAGACCTCTCTCTCGCGCGTACAGTAGGGAGCGATAGACTCAACAGGATTTATTTGGCACTCTCTCGTGCAGGTAGCAGACCGTGCTAACAAGTTCACTCACAATAATAACAAGATATTAATGACGATAACACTATATGTAATAGCCTACAAATGAGGAAGAAATAATGGTATAATAATAATAATAATAAAAATAACTTTATTTGTATAGCACCTTTCATGACATGAAATGCAGCTCAAAGTGCTTTACAGAACAATGGAGAATAAAAGAAAAGCAAGGCAACGACATTAAAAAACAAGCAGTAATGCAGTACAGTGAGGACATGAAAAATAAAAAATAAAAGATCAATTAAAGGCAATGTTGTAGAAGTGGGTCTTGAGCTGAGTGATCGGGACATAGTATCAATATTATCATGATATTAGACTGGATATTGTCTGTGACTTTGGACTATCATGATATTGTAGAAGTGGGTCTTGAGCTGAGCTTTAAAAATGTCTACAGAGGCTGCCTGACGAAGGTACAGTGGGAGCTTGTTCCATGCCGACGGCCCGTAGAAGCAAAAATCTGCTTCCCCGTATTTTTTTGTTGCCATTTTTTTGGGCAAAGTGAGCAGGCCGGCGGTGGAAGACCTTAGGGGGCGGTTTGGGACATATTTAGGCAGGCAGTCATGTAGGTAGGAAGGTGCGAGACCATATGATAAAGTTGGCTGTAGTGCACGTAAGAAAGACAGGCCTTGATCTTTAGCAGCAGTGGGAAGTCTGCGAGCGTATGGGGAGAATTATTTAGTGCTGAATATATTATGGAATGTGCAAAAAACTAAAAGGTATAGCGCGAGTGGGCGCACTCACGCACGCGCGCGCGCGCACACACGCACGCACGCACGCACGCACGCACGCACGCACGCACGCACGCACGCACGCACGCACGCACGCACGCACGCACACACACACACACACACACACACACACACACACACACACACACAATATTAGCTCAAGGTCAATGTGAAAGGTATATATTTAAAGATTGAATGCAGCTTTCTTTTGTATCCTATAGACCTAGACCTAGAAAGGTCTCCAATCCAATTCTATGGACTGGGAAGGTGTCCTTGCTCTCAGTGCACCAGGGGGAGGCCAGAGCGGCTTCATAGGATCAGAACGCCTTTCTGATAATTGAACAATGAATTATATCCGCGGCACGTTCATCCTTTTTCTTTTCTTTTTTTATTATGTTTGTTTAAGACATTTAATTTGACGGTATAGTGGAGAGAGACTTGGAAGAGATTGTAGAGAGAGGGAGGATGGATTTACACACATCACGAGGCAATGTGTGTGTGTGTGTGTGTGTGTGTGTGTGTGTGTGCGTGCCTGCGTGCCTGCGTGCGTGCGGGTCCTTAACTCTTAACCCCCTTACTGTCTCACTATAAACTACAGTAGTTAAAGGCTATGTTTTCCTCCTTTGATCTTCCTCAGAGCTCTTGGGATTATGAGCATAGGTGTTGTTTACACCAGAAAACCTAATCAGCGTTACTATTTAATTAGATCAACAAAGTGCATTCCTTATCATTACCAACTCCCTCGCCGCCCTTGGTCTAGGAACTCAAGTCTTAGACCATAATAACTGCCGCTGTTGTTGCTAAAGACACTATAAAAGTAACAAGACAGGGTCTAGTAATGCCGTGGCAGTGGGAGACGGTGAATCTGAGATGAGATTATATGAATGGGAAACATATTCATGCATTATGCACAATAATTAGACAAAAACATTTCTGGAATTCACTTCCTTAGCGTACTGGCATTTGCTGGCGGTGTACACTATACCTGTACACTATAAATTAATATTAATCAACAATATTATTATTAATTTGTGCCATGATTTTACGTATTGTTTTTAACCCTTCTTTAGTCTAGTACGGTCGCACGTAGTTGTTTGGTTGCCTTCGCTGTTTTATGCCAATGTTTTTAAACCCTGTAGCACTTTGGATAGGGTAGGGTTGCCCCGATCATCACGTCGTTTTCAAATGATCGCAATCGGATCAGGGGCAAAAAAACGTGATCGGGACATAGTATCAATATTATCATGATATTAGACTGGATATTGTCTGTGACTTTGGACTATCGTGACATGTATAATTATTATTATTAAATATCCTTTTTTTGTCTCCCTCCCTGCAACCCCGCCAGTCTCTGGACTACGAGAGGAAGCGCTCCTACACGGTGGAGATCCAGGTGCAGAACGCCCAGACGGACCCTCGCTTCACGCTGGCGGGCTCCAAGGACGTGGCCACAGTGCGCATCGCCGTGGACGACGTGGACGAGCCGCCCACCTTCGACAAGGCCAGCTACGTGATGGAGGTGAAGGAGGACGCGGCGGTGGGCACCGCCGTGGGCTCCGTCAGCGCCTCGGACCCCGACGCAGCACGCCACCCCGTACGGTAAGTCACTGAGGAGTTCTCACACCTTTTTAAATGTCAAGGACCCCCAAATGTACACGTATTATAGCCCACAGAGCCCCATTTGAAAAGATATGCCCATAAGAGATGTCCGGTCAGTAACAGCCACTGGTGGAAAAAATTACTAACATGTTTTAGTTAAGTTAAAGAATCAATACTGCAGTGTAGAAATATTCTATTGCAAGTAAATTCAAAATGTACAAGCTGTACTAGATCTACAAGCCCACAATGCGTCAGGATGCGACACATGAGCTTAATTGCAGATGGGCTTTTCAAATGGCCGAAATGTATATAGGGCTGAAGTGGTTAATGCATGTTTTGTAGTAATAATAATCATATCTACAAAGTAACTAGTAACAAAAAAATTCAAATAAATGTATAGTGGATTAAAAGTACAATATTTGCCTCGGAGATAGTGGAGTAGAAAGAAAAGTACTGCAAATTGGAAATACTCAAGTAAAGTAGGCCTACAAATACCTCCAAAGTACAGTACTTAAGTAAATGTACCACTGCCGGTAAGTAACAGCCTTCCTGGAAGCAAACCGATAATAACAGTGATAAAACACACTGTGTTCATTTAAACTGAGTTTACAAATGGCGATGTTAATTAAGAATTAACATTAATCTACAATATAGCAAGACACTTGGAGAAATGAGGGTCCATTTGCTTACATTGGTACACTCTCTGAGTACAAATGGCTAAGTTAATTAACAATTAACATTAATCTACACAGTATACTGGACAGTTGGATGAATCACTTCTAACAGTAAGTGCTCTGTGTGTTGGCAAGCAAGCACACCAGCTTTCAGCTACTGTACAGCAGCACTGTACCTACTTCAGGAAACAGATGTCTTTATTAAGGGGCGGCAGTGGCTCAGAAGGTAGAGTGTGTGGCCATCTGGGAACCGGAAAGTCCCCGGTTCGATCCCCTGCAGCCATAGGCGGCGGGTGCGTTTTACCTTTGGGTAGGCTATAGAATTGCGTTGGGGGGGATTCTCGCGGCCGAGCGGAGCGAGGCCGCCGCCGCGGATTTATTTATTTATTTATTTCCCAGATGGTCTAAAAATGAGTTATTTAGCATACTTTTACCAATGAATTAGCCTATACACAGACAACGACTTTTGGACGTCTTTTTCTCAAGTCTCGAGTCAGTCAGTCAGTGACAGTGTAGATTACCCGGCGGTGTTGGCGTGTTGCTGCCCCTCCGGGAGTCGCGGCTCATGGCTCTCCACAGACGGCACAGAGACAGCAGTCACTCCACTGAACGTGCCAGTGTTGCTGCAGTGGTGTGAACTGTGAACCGTGCGGGCACTGGCGCTGCTGAGTTCTGACACCTTCTATAATGCTGCGCACATATATTATATATATAAAAAAAATACCCAGCATAATTTTTGGGAAGGCTAAGCCTTCCCTAGCCTTATGCACCCGCCGCCTATGCCTGCAGCTCCTCACGGCTTTGTGTTGTCCTTGTGTTGTCCTTGTGTTGTCCTTGTGTTGTCCTTGTGTTGTCCTTGAGCAAGACACTGAACCCCTAACAAGTAACAACTCCCTCAGCTCTCCAATTACATTTGGGAGCAATTACTATTAGGGATCACGTTTTTTGCTCCCGATCCCATTCAGATAATTAGATTTTGAGGTATCTATTTTCACGATCCGATATTTATATTGTTATAGAAACACTTTTGCCATATCACAATAGTACAATATCCAAAATCACAGACAACATCCAGTCTAATATCATGATATGGATATGATAATATAGGGATGTCCCGGGTGTCTCCCGATCCGATTCCGATCATTTGAAAATGACGTGATCGGCCCCCGATTTCCGATCACGTGATCGGATCGGGACAACCCTAATTACTATAGTCTGGTTTCCAACTATAACCAGTAACCACTACTGCTACTTTCAGCAATCACTACTGCAACCATACTAAAGGTCTTCCCATCCCTTTAACCATGTGGTATGCTGGTGGTTCCTGTCGTTGGTCCATGCATGCATCATCCATGTACATCAGCAAGAAGGTCTTTAATTTGATTCTGCCCATCGTGCACCACCACCACACACAAGAACGGCAGCTCAAAAGTGGTTGATGAAAAGCTATGTTTTCGGAGAGGGAAATGAGCGTTGCTGTAGGTGGGAAAGCACAGGGAGAACTCTGATCTCTATTTCGCCACACACTGCGACCACGTAATTTGACAAGGAACACATTCCAATTACAGCAAGCATGGAACCATGGAGCACACATACTAAAGAGAGTAAAAAGGGACGCGCACATGCACAAACACCACTTTGCAATTATTCCTGCGCTAGCTCATTGTCCACATGACTGTACCATCTATCCACGTTGTCACACTGACTTATTATTTTATTGCTCACTGTTTCCTAATTATGATGAAGCCTCCTTGGAGGATCATTTAGACTCCAGCCCATAGAAAAGTAATTAAGACAATGTGTGCGTGTGCGTGTGCGCGCGTGCGTGCGTGCATGCGTGCGAGTGCAGGCCCTGTTGTGTTCCTGCATATATGCACTGGTATATTTTGATTAGTGGAAGACTACAAATTAATAATATCAGTCGGAATGGACGTACAACAGAGCCCCACATAGCCGTTCTTCAATGAAATAATTGACAAAAAACATGTAACCACGAACAGCGCTTCCACCGCCCCGTTTTGACACCAGGCTTCGTGTGCCAGAGCGGCGCCGTGTTTCGTGTCTCTCCAGTGCAGCGCACGGGGCTGTTTTGACTCCGCCGTAATTGGCGCTGTAAGAAGGGAGAAGTGAAGGCGGCTCGGTGCTTTTATCTGTGCGGTGCTGTGAGCGAGAATAAGTGAATTCAGCAACTACCGGCTTCTCAAAGACAGAGAGAGAGAGAGAGACCTCAATGAGCAGTCACATGAAGGCTATAAAGCAGTCCATGGACACTGAGAACGTCTTGTCAAGCATCTCTGCAGCCCAAATCACAGTGTTCTGAAAAGACTGCAAAAGGGTTTAGCCTGAGAGAAACGAGGCGGGATGGAAGCGGGCGGCGTACAGTCCTGTGCAGTGGCCTGATTCAATCTCTCAAATGGTTCCTCCACTCTTTGATTCATCTGCGCCTTTTGGCTGAGCAGAAAACATTAGTACCTTGCTGGCGGTTTTAATTTGTCCAATTAGATTTCGGAGCCTGAGAATACACCCCTCCGATGAGAGTTTTTGGTATTGATTTTCAACTGAATCATTCCGTTACCAGTCTGCGTGGATGTGTCGACCAAGGCTTTGACTTCCATTACAGATTGTAAGCCACAATAAGTCAATATTATGTTTGCTTCGAAAGGAACTAATTAAGACCCCAGGGGTAGGGCCCGACAAGCCTAGTGCTTCTCTCTGGCCCTTTATCAGGCCATTTGGACAAGACTGAACTGAGCTGAACTGAGCCACCGTGTTACTCACTGTTCCAGGTACTCCATCGACCGGCGCACGGACATGGACCGCCTGTTCGACGTCCACGCGGGGAACGGTTCGGTCATCCTGCTGCGGCCCGTGGACCGAGAGGAGAACGCCTGGCACAACATATCCGTCATTGCCTCAGAGTACAGTAAGTCACAATAACTGCAAATGGAGTTAAAAGCGCTGTGCAAAAGAAGCGCACTCATTGCCTTAGAGATTAGAACCACATAGCCTAAACCCTGTAGACTATGTTGTACGGTATGTCAAATAGTCGATCTACAAGGTGTTCGCCTATTATGGCCACATGTTCTCCTTTTATGAAATGACCATAATAGTGTTCACCTGGTTGACACTGATTTAGTCATGCTGTGTGCAACAGTTTAGAGAGAGCTGATTTGCATAAGCATAAGTAGCATGATGTGATGTAATATTTTGACCTTTAGCTGTAATCCAGTAGACCGTACAGTAAGTGAATCGGTATAGGGTTTTATATGCCTTGCTCATGCGTTCACGCAGCAGGACTTGGCAGAAGCTGGAATACCTTACTGTACATATCATTTCCCTCGCCCGGACAGACTTTAGTATCTCTAATCTGGCATGACACTAAAGTCTGGGAAGGCAGTCAAATTTCATATACACGATTTAAAAAAAAAAACAGCTAGCAGCACTAATTCGAGCTCAACAGCTGAAAATGGGTTGGCTTCCTCAGTCGCCAATATGCTGCTAAGCCAGCGGCAAAGGAGAAATGACAGAAACGGCAGTATGGGCTCAGTGATATGACAAGAAACACGAATTAAAACGGAACGAAAGGAACATTTTTAATGAAGGAATGAATGGAGGAGAAGAAGAGGCCGTCGACAACACGGTAGAATGAAGATGAATGTGTTCATGTGAGGCAGTAGCAGAGCCGCGGGGGTCAGGCGCCCTGTGAACTTTATGAGGTCAATGGGGTGCTGCTGACTAAGATGGAGGACGTGTCTCCTGTGTGTCTATCTCTGGTCACCTCCAGTTAAAGCACACAGCTACTTTATCTTCTCTGACCAAATGCAAGTAGAACGGTCTGGACCTTTTCATTTCAAGGACCCCCCCATAACTCCATTCGGACCCCCCTAATAATAAAAGGAACACTCCTGGACCCCACTTTGAGGACCACTGCACTAGAGCATGGCTCCTTTAAAAAAGAAACACCTTTTCATTGTCGGATCATACAAATAGACTGATTTACACTAGCTTTCCTATAAACACTAATGATGTTGACTATTATATAAGTGCTGCACAAAGAAAAAAACATTGTCTGTTTTCCACGGAAGTGATTAAATGCAATTTATAGCTGTGAAAATGTGTATAGCTACATATGTTACTTTGAAAGTGACCGACCATATGTCCATTTCATGAATGTTAAGCTTATGATTGTAAACTAATTAATGTCACTTTGTGCCTTCTGCTTTGCAGACAACCATCAACAGACCAGCCACGTTCCCGTCCACATACGACTGTTGGACATCAACGACAACGCTCCCACGTTCGCCACCGTCTATGAGTCCTTTGTCTGTGAGAGGACGAAGGCCGGACAGGTAAACAGAACACGCATGCACGCACGCAGGCACACACACACACACACACACACAAACACAAACACAAACATTCTACACAATAAAACATACATGCATACTATAGACCTACACAAACCACGCATAAATAAACCATTAGACAAATGTGCATAACTAATGCACATATTCAGCAACGTCCCATGCATAATGCATTGGTACAATCAAAAATATATACTGTATATACAAGCATATGTGCATAGCATAACGCACACACGCTCACACACATGAACTGTACATACTGTATATGCAAACAATGGCTGCACAAATCAATTAAGAGATACATATGTATGCATACGGGTGCGTGCGCACACAAACACACACACACACACACACACACACACACACACACACACACACACACACACACACACACACACACACACACACACACACACACACACACACACACCCTCACACACCCTCACACACACACACACACACACACACACACACACACACACACACACACACACACACACACACATTCTTTAGTAAGATGCTCGCTGCCACTAGTCTCTTCTCATCTTCATCATCCTTCCATCCTTCCATCCTGTCATCCCCTCTTCCTTTCATCCTTTCTGCCCTTTTATCTGTCTGTCATTGTTATTCATCATTATTTGATCTCAAGGCCCCCACCCCCCCCGCCCCCAGGCTCTGGATGTATTTGTTTATGCGTTTGTCTGGCATTTGTGTGTGTGCCTGGCTGCCTGTGTGTGTATGCGTGTTACGGATGTCGGGGCGCGGGTCTGCTATATGTCTGTTTGTCTCCACCAGGCCGAAGGCATGTGGGGAGAGTATGTTTTGCACTCCGTCCGTCCGTGTGTGTGTCCGTGTGTCCGTCCGTCCGTCCGTCCGTGTGTCCGTGAGCAGCTAATCTCGGCCACCGTTAACCCGGTCGATGCCAAATTTTGCGCACACACTCCCTGGATGCCAACGATGAACCTCTGCCCCAAACTTTCCAGAACGGCCTGTTATAGCGCCACCAGGAGGCCGCTTTGTGCAAAACAAGTTTTTGCACAGTACACCTACAGATTTTGTCCAAACATCACACAAATTGGTACACAGTCTCTCTAGAGCCATTCAACGAAACCGGTCTTTCAGATTTCTCAGACTCCATCCTGATTGGTTAAGATTGGCTTCCAAAGTTCACAGGAGTGCTCAGTTTCACATCGCGTGATTTCCCTGAAATTGTGCACGCACATTCCCACTAGGCCGAGGACGAAATGCCACATGAACAATTTCAACTCAGCCTCAAGGTGGCGCTATAACTGGCCGAAAAGTGTTTTTACCTCTAACTGCACGGATCTGTGGATAACTTTGTATGCCAACTCCCTAGAGGCCAAGGAAAAACCTTTGGCTGGAATTTTTCACATCTGCTCTTTATAGCGCCACCAGGAGGCCGACATATGTAAAACACATTTTCTATTATTACTCCTTCAGATTTTATCCAAATTTCACGCAAATCGGTACACATGATCTCCATAGTCATGTGATCAAGGCAGGTTTGTTTGATTTCTCATATTCCATCCTGATTGGCCACGATTGGCTCCTACAGTTTTCAGGAGTAGCCCGCTTTGTACAAATCGCCACAACTCCTCAACACAGCGTCCGATTGCGATGAAACTGTGCACGCATATTCCCACTAGGCTGAGGAAGAAATCCTGGTGGAGACCTGTGCCCAGAAGGGCACTTTTTCTAGTTGTCTGTGCGCGCGCCCTGTTTGTCGTCCCTGCAGATCCGTCCTGCGCAGCCAGTGGTGGGGAGCGTTCCCTACGCTCCACCCTTGGCCGCCGCCTCCCATCCTGCGCGTCCAACCAGCGCCTCCACCCTGTCTCGCCTGATGGCATAAAGCCAAACTGAAGACTGTGTTCCGGGCCGCTGTCAGACTGTTTGTGTCTCTAGAGTAGGGAAGTGACAGCGCGCCCTCCGTGCAGGGAAGAGAGTTCATTCAACCTGTATTCTATATTCTAATTCTATACTTTCAGAAACCTCGTAAAGAGAGAGTTACCAAGTGCTATACTTATAGTTCTAAGTGCTTTCGTATAACTGTGAGTCATTCACGAGCAGGTAGTATTTCCTATATTAGTATTTCACCATTGTCACCTTATAGCTAGTTAGGCAGGCACCTTCACCTGTACTTTTGTTTGATGGTAGGCATAAGAATAGAGTAGTCAGTTAGCGTTTTCTTTTGTGTACCAGTCAGATAGTCAGTATTGGGAGGGGGTCTAGTATAGGGTACAGTGTTAGGGTATTTTGTTGTTTTCGTTCCTTTAAGGTCCTGCTCAGCCTGCTCACCCTGTTCACCTGTATTATATGTATTCGATTCACTCTGTATGCCACAGAAAAGTCAAGTATAATAAAACAACTTTGGCTTATTCCATCTTGCCTTCTTCCATAACCAACCTAGACTCAGTGAGTCGTAACAGAATGGGGGCTCGTGGAGCTTAACGGAACCTGGTTATGTGACTATATATTTATTTCATTTTTAGTGGCATACGGTTGTAGAAAGTTTGTGTAAAGGCGCAGGTAGAGAGAAAGATGGCACCTCCATTTGACTTGGATGCATTTGTAAACAGCCCAACGTTGATGCAGTTGGATGCTTGTCGCAAAGACGACTTGAACAAAATAGCTTTCCATTATAAGATTCCCGTACCGAAGGTGGCAAGTAAGGAAGAGCTAAAGACACACGTTCTGGCTGGTTTGGTCATTAAGAATGTCCTGCTGGTGTTGCCTGGCGAGGGAGCGGTGAGTATGCCCGTGAGTGAGCCTGGTGGCGCTCAAGACAAAGAACATGGTGGTGTTCAGGAGGATGATGGCGATCAATCAGACGCTGAGAGTGAGAAGGAAGGTGCTGAGGCGCCTATGAACATGGGGGTGGTCATGAGCCACTACCCGATCCAGATGGATCCAAGGGGGACGTTGGGACCACAGAAAAGTCAAGTATAATAAAACAACTTTGGCTTATTCCATCTTGCCTTCTTCCATAACCAACCTAGACTCAGTGAGTCGTAACAATGCGTGAGTGCACGCACAACGTCTGCAGGTATGTGTGTGTGTTAATGTGTGTGTAAGGTGCCAGGAGGATGCGTTGGCAATCCTGGAGAAAAGCCTCAAATCCACTGCGTCAACAAGATAATTATTGCTGTGGCTCCTTGTCAAGACCTTGCTTTGCGTTGGCTAGTGGCGTGCACTGCTTTTAATGAGAGACACTAACATCCTTGTCGAGACCTTGCAGTGCGTTGGCTAGGAGGCATCCTCGGGTTTTAATGACAGGCACTAATAGCCCTGCGCCAGCCCTGCTCCAAAGGCCCCTCTGCAGACCAGGCTGTCTCGTCCTGAGACTCCTGACTAACGTCGAGTACATCTGGAGATCAAACTGATTGACATCAGTGATGACTCAAGAGACATCACGCTGGGTGCAGCTGATGGGTCATGCTAAAAAAAGTCTCACATCCAAAGACACTGCGCAGACCACATCTGACCATCAGGCACTGGTGGCACTGCTCTGCGCCTGTCAGGAAGTGATATTGATTGGATACCTCAATGAATAATGTAATATGTTCTAGCCAACCCCCTAAAAAAGAATGTATTTGTTCACTCCTGTAGTGGACATGGGTTGTACACGCGGGTTTCATTCCTGTAATTGAAACTGCGAAAGCAGAGATTCAACATGGTGGTCTTTGAGCTTTGATTTGCTACAGGAGCTACGTACATATTATCAATCACTACTAAATGAAAATGTCTGTCCACTTATCACTCACGATAAGAGGACAGACATCAAGAGTGCTCTCCATGTAATAATTGCACTCTCTCTCTCTCTGGTGCTATCTTTCTCACACTCTCATTGCTTGCTCTCCAAATACTTTTTTTCCTCTTTGCATGCAGATAAATGTGAGTGAAATGCTCTCCCTTCCCTTGAATCTGGTGATCGGGCCAGACTAATCCTTGGCTTTCACCCACCTATGGCACAATACACAGACGCTCACATTACACACACTGGCACTAATCAAGTGCCCGGTTGCTCGACAACGACGTGCTTTGTACCAGCCTTAGGCTTGTTGACTTTGTCCCCTTTGCATTGTTACAGTGTGTGAAAAGCTTGCAACTGCTCAAGAATTAGGAGAACAAGGCATGCACAGTAAACAAAAATACTATCACCTGATATAACCTAGTCAATGAAAAAACACATGGATGGTATGCAATCTGACATGCAATGCCAGAAGTTGTTTGATGACAAAATTGCTTTAATAAATTAGACAGGATTCAGCTCCAGCATTGATTGCCTGCATTTCTGCTCGAATCAATTATTATTATTATTTATAATGTACATTTAATACATCCAAGATTGACAAATTTACTGCATTTGTATTATAACACCTTTCATAAATACAATGGAGCTCAGTGTGCTTCTCAGCGGAAATACAGAAACGGAATAGAAATGGATTAATAAAAGACAGCGTCTATGGCACCATTCTGAACATTCAGTTGGTTAACTGAGTGTTAAATGTAAATGAAGGTACTGTATGTAAGCTAATGAGTGTTGTTGCTGTTTTCCACAGCGTATCCAGACAGTGAGCGCCGTCGACGCAGACACGCCATCTTCAGGACACAAGTTCTTCTTCAGCCTGGCTCCTGAAGACCTGAGGACCTACCGCAGTAACTTCACCGTCCGTGACAACGGAGGTAGATACACACGCACGCACGCACGCATGCACGCACAGTACTGTATGGGGGCATTTGACAGAAGAGGCTGAAAGACACGCACATCTATATAACCTAATGAGCTGGGTGCCGGATCAAAAGCAGTGATAGTTCAAGAATAAAAAGAGTCCGCACACCATTTTCTGCTCCCAGAAATAATCTTTACTCTTAAGTGGTAACACTTCGAGCCGAAGTACAGGTCTCAGAACTGACATTTGGGCCTCACACATACACAAGTAGTAACAATAATTTGCTCACTCACATTAGTTGTATTTGTTGCTTTTGGATTGACAGAGTCCATGCAGCCTCGCTCGTTATTTACCTCGTTATGATGCCTCTCTCCTGTCTCGTCTGGTCTCCCCCTCAGACAACACGGCGGGCATCCTGACGCGGCGTGCCAGCTACAGCCGGCTGCACCAGAGCGTGTACCTCGTGCCCGTGGTGATCACGGACGGGGACTACCCCATGCAGAGCAGCACGGGCACGCTCACCGTGCGCGTGTGCACGTGCGACCGCGAGGGCAAGATGGAGGTGTGCAACGCCGAGGCGCTGGCCAGCTCGGCCGGCCTCAGCACCGGAGCGCTCATCGCCATCCTGCTCTGTGTCATCATACTGCTGAGTGAGTACACACGCGGCTACACTCGCACGCACGCACGCACTGCACGTGTGTTTGCACCATATACGTACCAGTGCTTTTCAACCAGTGGTCCTTGAGGGGGTTCCAGGTGGTCCCCATCAGCTAAATGATGGAGATGATTGTTAACCAAATGGACCCTTATAGATCTTTAACCCTTGAGTCAAAGATGTGAAATGAAACCAAATGTACCCTTCACTTAATTTACAAGAAGCCTACACAACTAGAGGAATTGTTATTTTTTATAAATGCTTTCCTGCTATCTCTTCTATGGTACCAACATCAATACAGCATGGAATTGTGGACAACATCGTATCCAACAACATATACTAAGTTTTGGGTCCGAGGGGCTAAATCTCATCAAATGGTGGTCCGTGGCTCAGGTGCAGAATAAATAATGGACCTTGATATGAACAGGGTTGAAAACCACTGCCATATACCTGTTGGTTCGTGATGTGAGAATAGCCATCCTATTCTGTGTGTGTGTGTGTGCACGCGTGCGTGACCATGTCACTCCGCATTGAGTGAGCTTGTGTACACTGGGAAACAACAGATAAGTACAACAGTACGCATCATGCATGCTTGTGCACACACACAGGGTCACGTAAACACCAACGCCCAGGCATGTGCTCACACACCCACACGACCAGTCCTTCCTGTGCGTCCAAGCTGAAGACTCCTGAATTCATCAGCACGTTTTTTTCTCCCTGCCGTACCAGTCTGTGTGTGCAGCATATTAAACACAAGCAAGCCCTTATCCCTATATCATCTAACCGTAATGGAAAACAATGTTGGATCAGTGGTGGGCAAATATGCTGCAGCTAGCAGGAACGCTATGGAAATGAATGCATCTCATCTGCCAGCAAGTCCCCACTTATCCTCTTATGCATGCGGTGGTCACAGTCCAATGCGCTCCCAGGAAAATGAATACATATTTATGCCACACTGGAAGTGCAGTCATTGCAGACGTAGTTAGCGAGGACACTCGTGCACGCACGCACGCACACACGCACGCACACATGCACAGTTGCACACGACCACATACACAGGACCACATGCACACACACCTATCCGCATGAGTGAGAAGGCTTGCTGAGAAAACAGATGCGGCAATTTCCAAACGGACGCACACAGCACATATACTCGTGAAGACGCACACACACACACACACACACACACACACACACACACACACACACACACAAACACACACACACACACACACACACACACACACACACACACACTCCAACAACAATTCAAAAGATATAAAAATATAAATATTGAGAGGACATGCACACAGTCGCACAAAAGGCTTGGAGACATGCACACAAGTGATGAGAGCAGACAGTGTTGTAAGCCTAATGCAATGTCCAGTCTAGGATGAGCAATGTTATCATGCAGGCCTGAATAGTTTCAACTCTATCTCTCACACTCGCACAGACACATGCGCACGTACACACACACACACACACACACACACACACACACACACACACACACACACACACACACACACACACACACACACACACACACACACACACACACACACACACACACACACACTCAAAATTGCACACATGTATACATACATGAATGCATGCACACATGCGCATGCATCTCATTCATTCCATTGTTTTACTAGCTCAACTCAACTCACTGATTCATATTGTGTCCATTATCAATTTGGCTTTGCTTCAAGTTCCTGCAATAAAATTCCGTTAAGCCATTTGCTTCACTCGGTTTGTTTTTTGTTCATCTCTGTCTGCCTTGTTCTCCTTATCAGTAAACTACAGTAGTCTGTCTGTCTGTCTGTCTGTCTGTCTGTCTGTCTGTCTGTCTGTCTGTCTGTCTGTCTCTGTCTCTGTCTCTGTCTCTGTCTCTGTCTCTGTCTCTGTCTCTCTCTCTCTCTCTCTCTCTCTCTGGCAAAATAATTTCCACATCAAAGTTTATGCACTCATGCCCTTTGTGAATCGTATTTCACGGTGTGATCTGTGGTGCTTGTATATTCACTTTCCCTTGCATGTGTGGTGGGGTTTATTTTAAATTCAGACTTCCCTGCATGGACGGGGCTCTGTAAATTAAATGTTATGGTCTGCCACGGTATCAAAGGCTGACGTCACATACAGTATGTGCGTGTGTGCGTGCGTATATATTTGTGTATATAGTCTTCCTTACATGTTTGCACTTTCATCGTTAAAATGAACACGGGGGATTTGTACAGAATCCCGTCTCCTTCTAACCGTGTCTGTTGTGTCTCATGTGTCTCTTCAGTGATCGTGGTGCTGTTCACGGCGCTCAAGCGGCAGCGCAAACAGGAGCCTCTCATCCTGTCCAAGGAGGACGTGCGTGACAACGTCGTGAGCTACAACGACGAGGGCGGCGGCGAGGAAGACACGCAGGCCTTCGACATCGGCGCGCTGCGGCACCCCGACGCCGCCGTGGCCGCCGGCGTGGCGTTCGAGGAGTCGGCCAAGCAGCGGCGCGACATCATGCCCACGGAGGCCCTGCCGTACCCCGTGCTCCGACGGGGCGGCGGCGGGGGGGGCCTGGCCGCGCCCCCGGTCCTCGCCGCGTCCGGCAGGGACAACGCGGAGGTGCGCGACTTCATCAACCAGAGGGTGGTGGAGAACGACTGCAACCCGACGGCGCCGCCGTACGACTCGCTGGCCACGTACGCCTACGAGGGCACGGGCTCCGTGGCCGAGTCGCTGAGCTCGCTGGGCTCGGCGTCGTCCGAGGGCGAGCAGGACTACCACTACCTGAGCGACTGGGGGCCGCGCTTCAGGAAACTCGCCGATATGTACGGCGCGGACGACAGCGACTTCTGCTAACGAAGCCTCCGCATGTGCACTTGTATACCTATACGGGGAGCGTTGCTCACACAGCAGAATGACTTTGAAACGCGTCCGACGCCAGTCTGGAACGATTCGGCATGTGTCGATATTGGAGACAGTCTGAACAAATCAAAATGTAAAAAAAATAATTGCGGGAAAAAAACACATCTGCAGTATGTCACTTGCATTTTATAAAGTGTTCATAATCGGCAACTCACATACACAGGCACGACTTTAGACTTGGTATTGTGGGCAGCCAGGCATCCGGGCGCATGTTGAACTATTTCAAATGAAACAAGCCCAAACACTGACCACTGGACCCTGAGGAAAGCGGTGACATTTTGAGTTTACTGCCTGGATTTGAACTGCCTTCATTATAGTCACTTTCCCAAGGATACAAATACTACTTTTTCACTAGATCTTCACGAGTCCATTGCAGACGGGACTGGAGCAAAACGGTCCTCGCAAGGAAATATCTGAACTTGGAACCCACTGGGTGGGGTTTGCAAAGTATGCAGCCGATGCAGCAATGCCTGAAGCCTAAAGTTCACGTCTGTGTTGCAGACCTCATCGAGGCGATAATTTCAGCTGTGGATGAGCTTTGTCTTTTGTGATTGGCTTTGGGATTTGAGTATTTAGCAACTGTTTTTTATCATGCTTTAAGCCTGTAGAACTGGCCTGCCAAATGCTCAGAAGCACACCATCTCCATCGTCGACGTTATTTTCATGTTATTTCACATGTGCCACGCACTGTCGCACATCAGTGTGAATGGGATGTGTCCTTTGTGTTTGAAACACTAGCGCTTTTGGAAGCAGGACAATAAACTGCAGCGGAGGTATGTGTGAGGACCGAGCTGGACATAAACATCTGCCTCTTATCAAATATGTGTAAAAGAATTTCTCTTCTTCTTTTTTTTGTTGTTGAATAAAGTGCCCTTCTTGCCCTTGCTCCAAGCTTATCGACCCTCACCCCCGGCATCTGTTGACATGGTGACAGAACGAAGGGGGGGGCCCGAGATGATTGACTCTTTTATACGCTTTGCTTTTTCTCTCTGTTCTTTTGTAAAACGTACAAACCATTCCAGAGGAGCTTCACTCTCTCTCAAGGATCCCCGCTTTAAACAGCCTTCTCTGGGGGAGTGACGATACAAATGGAAAGTTCACACAAAGAAAATGCATTCATTTCTTTAGATATACAGTACTTTGGTTCGTGGGGCTTTATCACTAACGCTGCACGGGGAAAGGAAAAAAATAATCTACTCTCAGCTTCTCTACTGTATAGGTGTCAAACCTTTTGATTGAACAACATACTGTACTTATAGTTACTTACTGTGCCACTCTTTTTCAGGATCTTTTCTTTGAGTAATGAACAAAAAAAGCATATATGTTCCTGAGTGAAAAAAAACGAAATGCAAAGCATCCATCAGGATTCACTGAACTGGAGGAAAGGAAGAAGTCCCCAAACTTCAAAACCAGTGTTGCTTCTGAATGTCTTTGAAACTAAGAACTGCTATCCTCATTCTAAACTTTGATCCTCTCCTGGCCCAGTTTCTACAGCTCCCTCTGTCTCTCTTTTTTATTTATCTATATTTGTTCTCTCCCATGTATGTACATACATCAGAAATTGGATCCAAAACGCTTGTACCCAAAGGTATTCTCTTTCATCTGTTGCCGTCGTGTGAAATTTCACGGGCACCGCTGTTTCCAATTATTTCTTTTGTGTGTGAGCAGTGTGATAAAATGCTATACTGTTCCTATACCTAAGCATTTGTTTTGCTGGATGGTTGATGCTTAGAAGCAAAGCGGACCTTTCAGACAGTGACCTTCAATAGCAGGAGGTGAGCCAACCATCAGGAGCCGAATTACCATACTTACAGTATATACCTTCTTTGTTTCAATCAGGGAGTTGTTGGTTGGCGGTTGTTTTGTTTGCTTTATTGTTATAATTAATCAGCACTGGGGAAAGCATAACATTGCTAATTTGGGTTTGATGTCAGGCCAATTAGTAAAGGAAATAAATAAATAATAAATAACAGGCAACGCCAGTGCTACACGCCACAATTTCAAGTAGGAAATTGAAATAATCACTTTGAAGTCCTGATCAAATGACTCTCACTTTGACATAGCGTTCTGATTTGATATCAGAAGTTTCTATGGTGTTTATTTTTCGGGGATAAAAAAAAGAAGAAAAAAAAAGCAGCTTGTACAAGCCGTGTTTTTGTGAAAGTGGTTCTGCTCCGAAGGCTTTTGGCCAAAAAGTGTCCAAACGATTTTATTTGCATTATTTTACGTTGCTCTTGTTTATATTGTGATTCATTCTTTTATTTTTTGTACCAAATATATTTGTAGGACACAACAATGGAAAAAAAAACAAAACAAAACAAAAGTCCAGCTTCACTGTTTTTAAATGTGATTGTTGGAGGTGTGAAACTCATTGTGGGCAGTCTGGCGCCCGTGTATGATGTACTGTATGATGAACAATCGTTTAATTTGATCAAAAATAAAACTTTTACAGTGAAACAAGGGTTTGGAAAATTATTAGCGTGCCTGACTGCCTGTAAAGTTTTACATAAAAGAATGTAAGATGTCCACCGCTGTGCCTCCAGCTTTGTCGAACGTCTATTACTTAGGGTAGACCCTCTAAAAAATTAGATTATGCAAATATACCACATAATCAGCGAAATGGCGCAGATTAAGTATGGGTAAAAAAAATAAAAAAGGGTCCATAATCACGCAAACTTCCCGCATATTTCACAACTTTAAAGATATTTCGGCACATAAAATCCCATAAAACCCTGCATATTCTTCAACATCCGCATATTTCGCAATTTGTTGCATATTATGCATTTCAAAATTCTCTGCATAATTTGCACCTTTCCACAATTTCCCAGCATAAAATCACATAAAAACATCATTGCATAATCAAGGATTTTTGCCCACGTTTTTTTCTGGAGGGTCTAATTACTGTAGTGTTTCTTAACCTTTTTAGGCCAATGCCCCCTATCTAACATCCATTCAGGTCCTTACCGCCCGGCCCGCCCCCACACACAATTAATATGTGAGCTTTATTGTTATGACTTGTGCCAGCAGAGTGCAAGTAGGGTGATGATAGCTGCCTGCACGTTTGCATCTATGTATGTGGGTTGTTGGGTGGGTGGGTGGCCGTGTGTGGCAGATCTTGTTCACAGTAATAGCTCGAAACCATATGACGTTCATACTTGGTGTATGTTCCACCATGGTACTTTCAACTTCATTCACTTTGGGAGTAGGTTGGAATTATAGGAGGACCAGAGAATTATTATTAGAATATGAATTATTGCTGCAGTATGGTCCCCCCCTGTTTGTTTTTAGGCTCGCCAGTCTCCTACGAGTTGGAATAAAATATGGATATAGGCCTACCAAACAAACAATTCCAAGAAGTACTTGAAGAAACTGTCGGATTGGGTCATTCTGATTCCGGTTTGAAGGTTCCAGTCAGATGACTACAAACCAGACTACAACATGATTTAAGATTATCATCTGCTCCCGACCGAATCATAAACCCCAAATGGTATGCCTCCCAGGCCAGGACCCAGATTAATGCTCCTTATATTATATTATAGTAGCATTATAATTATTATGTGAAATATATTGAACCGAGCCGTACCCTGAGGTACAACAATCCCGAAGTTAAATTAACACTGCAATGGGCTGTATAGGCTACATTTATTGGAGAATATATGTGCTTGGAAACTGTCAAAACTCAGGAATGGAGCGGTCAACATTACACCTAAAATAACTACACTTCCCAGAGTTCCCAGAGTGCAGCAGCAAAATGGCCGCTGCTTGTTAGGAGCACCTGAAAACATTCAGTCAAACAAACAACACCAGAGAGAAGAAGCTTCAAGATACTTGCAGGTTAAAGATGCCAATGGTCAGTGAAATTGCTATTTATTTACATGCTTGTTGCTTGAAATGCTGCATGGTTGTAACGGCTACAGTTTTAAGTTGGTTAAGGAACACATTGCTTGCAGCATTGCTTTCATTGTGTGTGTGTGTGTGTGTGTGTGTGTGTGTGTGTGTGTGTGTGTGTAGGGTTGCCACCTTTGAGATATTGAAATAAGAGACACTATTTACGCCTGTTGAAGCAATAAGTTGAAGCAATACGTTGAAGCAATACGTTGAAGCAATAAATTGAAGCAATACGTTGAAGCAATAAGTTGAAGCAATAAGTTGAAGTTTCCCTTCAACTTATTGTTTATGGTATGCTATCCACAACTTTTGAAGTAGAATTTTGTTTTCCAAATGAGCATAACAACATCAACAGCCCATTATAAAATATATGCCAGCGACCCCCATAAGAGAAGATTTTTACACAGTGATTCTCAACCCATTTAATTTCAAGTACCAGTTTGACATGCATTAAGTATACGGACCCCCATTTAACGGCATTCTATCTCTGGGACCCCAATTCATATTGTAAAATCAATGTTAATTTAACTCTGATGGTCCATTTGGTTCCATTTGTACTGTGTTTTGTTTTGTTCATTATTGTTAAATTCAGTGTTGACGTGTAGGGGCTATTTAGGAAAATAAGGAACAAACTGCGTTCCTTATTGGTTCAATAAGGGACGCATCATTTAATTCTCAAATAAGGGACGATTCTGTATTTTAAGGGACGGGTGGCAACCGTGTGTGTGTGTGTGTGTGTGTGTGTGTGTGTGTGTGTGTGTGTGTGTGTGTGTGTGTGTGTGTGTGTGTGTGTGTGTGTGTGTGTGTGTGTGTGTGTGTGTGTGTGTGTGTGTGTGTGTGTGTGTGTGTGTGTGTGTGTGTGTGTGTGTTCAAACTTGGCAGTGTTTGAAAATTTAAAAGTATAGTTGACACCTCACCCGAGTGCAGTCTAGTTGTGTGTTGTGTTGCTTACATAATTTAGATCCAAATCCAAATATCAGATTTTACACAAAAGCCTGTTGCAATGATTAAGTAGGGCTAGAAATGTATACAATGTCAGGCTGTTATGTTACCATAGCAATGTGTTACCAGCCCTGTCACAGGGTTGTCTGAGGCCTGATGTGACAGTGCCTGACATCCCTGTGACAGGACTGTAACAGCATATGATACTGTAAGATGACATGATACTGACATAATACTGACCATGATACTGACATAATACTGACCATGATACTGACATGAAACTGATATGATGCTGACATGACCATGTTACTGGCCAAGATACTGAACATAATACTGACATTGACATGATATCATTCAGTATCATGTACCATGATGCTGACATGATACTGCAACTATACTGACAATGATACTGACAATGATACTGACCATGATACTGACCATGATACTGACAATGATACTGACCATGATACTGACCATGATACTGACCATGATACTGACCATGATACTGACAATGATACTGGCCATGATACTGACAGTATCGTGACTAACCACGATACTGACATGATGCATAGATCTCAGATCACATTTGCAAACACGCTAACCAAACATGTTCATCACATGTATGTAAATATTGCATGATCCATCCGTGTGCCCTCTTTTGATCTGCTGGCTTTGCCTGCTTGCTTCTCATGCTCTGATTTTGCTCAGCCCACTCAATGACGACTCGATGGCCTGACGTTGGCTTGGTGTGTCAGGCCTGTTAAGAGCAAACTGCCAGCATCCATTAGTGCCTGGTATTTCTTCTCACTTTTAATATTTAATGGAACTGTCATGTAAGGGCGTAGAACATGACTGTCAAACACACATGTATTGTACACACACACACACACACACACACACACACACACACACACACACACACACGATTCAGTGATTCACTCAGGCATGCATGCAATTTACAGACACACACCCTATAATATTCACCACATACAAACAGAGGTGCACATGGAGAAACTCTTATGCGCACACATGCTGAGAATCAATGACTGGCTGAGAGGGATAGATAATTGGCAAATAGAGGGAAGGAGATGGAGTTAAAAATGAACATGCAGGGAATTGCTTGCGTCACGCGTGCTTCCGAGAGCGAAACGGATGGACAGAAATGGAGAGAGTGAGACAGACATGAATAGAAGAGAGCTTCAGAGAAAGTGTTCAAATAGATTAGGTCAATAATGAGCATCTCTCTCTGCATCAGGTGTTCTTCCAGGGGGTCAGAGGGGATTAAAGTCATTATTGTCTAAATTAGAAAGTCCTGCAGAGCAGAATGCTGTATAGACCATATAGGCTATATGGTAACTTTGCCTTGCCTTATTAGTTCTCTTTTTCTTCTTTATTTTACCAATGTTTTTTTAATTTATTTTTGAGGGGCGCTAGCCCCTTATATATATACAGGTTTAATGTTTGTTGACGCCATTGACAATGAAGAGAAAAATGTACGCCATATTGTCCCTCATTACATCATATTGTCTCTTTATTGTTAATGTCATTTAATGTTTGTGTTGGCACCGTTTGTTTTTCATCACCATTAGTTACATCACCTAATCGACATGAGTTAGACTTTAATATATTAGCGCCCCTCACTTCACACGGGTGTGATTTTTTTCCAATATATATTCTCTCTCTTTGTGAGAATTCTATTTTAATAAAATGTACTTACTAAAATGAACTTACTACTATACATGGGGAAGAGTGGCCGGATGGCAACCGCAAGGATCCCAGTTCGATCCCGCGCTCCCCCAGAGTTGGTGTCCTTAAGTATGTCTCTGAACCCCTAATTGCCCCCGATGAGCAGGTTGGTGCCTTGCATGGTTTCCTCTGCCGTGTGTGTGTGTGTGTGTGTGTGTGTGTGTGTGTGTGTGTGTGTGTGTGAATGGGTGAATGTGCAATCTATGTAAAGCGCTTTGGATAAAAAGCGCTATATAAATGCACCATTTACCATTTATACATGCCATAACAACAAGCAATCAATAGAATTAGAAGAGGTTCATGTAGCTGGTGCAGGGAAAGAAAAATGGAAGGGAGGGAAGTAGAAGATGTTAGACAGACAGACAGACAGACAGATTGGATACGAGAGGGACAACAGAGGGAGGCGAGAGGAAGCGGATCAACACCTTCATCTTAATGTTTAATCAGATGCTGTGTAATTAATTACAAATTGTTTAATGAGATTTCCCAATGATTAACGGATTACCCTCCACCGTCATTACTACGCAAAAACCCTCCCCCACGCGCACACAACTACATTTTGCCATAAAATATCTCCTCTCCCATTCTTTGTCTTTGTGGGGGAGCACGGTTTATAAGTGCTAATGTGTGAAGGCAAGTGAATAGTAAATGAAATGCGTTACATAACACTTTAGGTCTTTTCCGACCACTCAAATACGCTTCACTACGTACTTCACATTTACACATGCAGTACATAACACGTGTTACAATAACAATGCAGTGCACATTCACACACTGACGGGACCATGCAAGGCACCAACACACTTTTTCATTGGAAGCAGTCAGGGTTTCAATGTCTTGCTCAAAGACACTTCATCAAGGAGCCAGGGATAGAACCAGAAACCTTCGGGCTTCCAGGCAGGGACTGGGAGCCACTGCTGTTCAGAACTCATATCATTGGGCTTCATTATCATAGCGTGCAGTCTGTAAGTCTTTGTCTTTTGCTTTTCTTTTTGAGGGTCTGCGGGTGTCTTTGTGTCCAGAATCTCACAGACCGCGGCTAGACAGTACAGTACCTCCACCAATTCCTTTATTATAAACATTATAAACATTTATAACGAGTATTTATAATCCCTTATGAGCACATTATAATGCATCATTTTAAAGCATTATAGACCCGAAAGTGTTACCCATTTTTATATACCTTCTTTGGACAGAATCATTGGATTAAATTGGACTCAAACCCAACCTCATGGCCAAATAAGCCAACCATAAACTGCGATGTAAGCATTTTCCTTGCGTCATTATCATAATTGTATTCAGATGTATGTAAATTGGAATTGGCATTCCCCTTCCATTTGGCCTACATGTGCGGGTAACTCTAGACTAGACCAAGGGTCCTCGGAAGTAGGACACCGTAATGGGTGAAGTCCTTCATAGCTCCTCTAGAGTCCAGAGGCTGGGCAAAGACTCCATTTTCATATCCCCCTCCTCCACCCTCTGTTTACACCTCTTATCACCCCCACCCCCTAATCTGTTTTCTTCTTGTTTCCTTCTATTCATGCTCTCTCTCTCTCTCTCTCTCTCTCTCTCTCTCTCTCTCTCTCTCTCTCTCTCTCTCTCTCCCCAACTTCCAAACTAGTTTCTCAGTTAGACCTACATTGTTGTGTTGTTGACCCAATTAAAAAAAATTAAGAAAAAAGAAGGATGGAATCTATTGAAATACCAAAGCATTCACCCAATGAGCTCTCATAACCTTCATTATATTTCCATTAGTGCACAACCTTGCCACAAGGTTACTGCAGCCTGCTTCTGGGTGTGTACCACATTGGTTTAAAAACACTGCTCCAGTATCTTGAGTTTTCTGAGGCCGATTCTACAAATGCCTTCATGTACTTTGCTATGGACGTTTTTGATCATGTTACTCTAAGTAAGTAAACAAATCAGAAAGATGCAGGACTCCATGCTTATAGGATTCAAACTTGTAGATGTCACCACACCGGAGAGAGACTAGTGTCTCCCTCCAGAGCTTCCCCCAGCCTCACACACATGTCCCACACATCTTTTATACTGTCAGGAGGGTACAGCGAGTAACAAGAGGTGGTCATTCCTTACATGGACTTTATTCTATAGTTGACTCACACTGTTTGAAATTGGTTTGCATGAGTCGGTAGTCTCTAATGAGTTTGTCAGAGCAGAACAGCTGGTAATCAGAGGGTTACAATTAAGTTTCATCTAGTAGTAGGCTACATTACATTAATCAATACCATTGTGTTATATGAATTATTCCACCACAACTTGGCCGTGCGATACTGATGATGATGCCTCCACCATGCCCGCCGAGCAATCGGATCCACCAGCGGAAGTAAGATTTGTTTGCTATAAAAGTTCAGTCGCTCTCTGCCTCTCTGTCGGCTGGTTTACCTAATGCAAGGAGGCACAATGAACCTGTAGTCTTCGGCGGTGAGATATTTCCCATATTATCCTCACACACACACACAACTGCCCTGTTGATGTGTGATATATATATATAGCTCCTATTCGCCTAAAACAGAGAGCAACAATAGGAAGCAGTTCTACCATTCTACGCTTCCTGCTCCTCGTACAGTGAGGACGCTTCACTTCGCCGCTCTCGCCTATGCTTGCATTCCTCAACTGATATCCTTGCTTTATTTTATTTTTTTATCTCTACAAGTGGATCCTAGATACTTGTAAACCGATGGGACTGTTTTTGTTCTTTAGATAGAAGTTTTTGCCTACTTCAAAATACCCTTTTTTTTACCTGGGTGACTGGGTACGTGGCACATAGCTAGCTATATAGCTAACTAGCTCTGGATACTTGGCAAATAGCCAGCCATGCCCCCAACTATCTCCTCAGAGGACTTTCAGAAGCTGCTTCAAAAGATTGCTTTTCTGGAAACGGAATTACACCTCTTAAGAGTGAATTTGGGAGTAAAACATGGGAAAGAAACTCACACGCAGAATAACTCATTCGTCTGGAGTACTCTCGGCACAAGGCCAAAGGACATGAAAGGTTGAAAAACTGTGAATCTCACCGCCCGCTATTATTTCAACAATCTCCACAGTGATTACTAACAGAGATAACATGAAAGGATGGCTAAGTGGGAGGACTCGGAGCCCTGATAAGACCAGCTGGCCCACGCTCCCAGCCCGACCCAAACCCCCCCCCCCCCCCCCCCGCAGTGGAAAAGTGTAAAAGGCAAATCAAAATTCACACCTCCCCAAAGGGAGAATATGCGGTTGACTAATAGATTTAACCCATTGCTGAATGCTGCTGAGTCTAGTGGCCCATCAGATAACCATGTTAACGCCACTCCGAGCAGGCTATCTAATGGAGAGCAAATGATTGAATGTCTGATTGTCGGCGATCAGGCTGTAAAATATGTTAAAAGCAACAAAAAGAGAAAAGCTAAAGTAATATGCTTTCCCAATGACACTGTCTCTGATATGGATGACAGAATTGAAGAGATTGTTGATGCACACCCAATTTACAATTTAGGCATTTAGCAGACGCTCTTAATCCAGAGCGACTTACATTAAGCAAGAGCAAAAAAGCATGGGAATACATCACATAAAAACATTTATCAAGAAACATGCGTAAGCTAAGAAAGTAACAGTGGCATATCTATATAATGAAGCTATACATATAAACTATACATCTATACTACTATGCTATACATATGTACTATGACGTGCTATGACTACATACAATGCAATTATAGTGCTGTCTACATAATATGCTATAAGTCTGTATCAAATGCTATCTAAGTCTACAGAAATGCTATCTAAGGGGGTGGGGTAAGTGCTAGGGCCATGATGGAGTCTGAAAAGGTGGGTTTTCAGACTACGGCGTTACCCATGGTAAAAACGCTGATACTGCACATCGGTACACGTGATGCGGAAAAACGAGAATCAGAAATCGTAAAAAAGGATTTCAAAGCCCTACTGTCCACCCTGAGCTCACTTGTTGATGTTGACATTTGGATAAGTGGTCCACTTCCTCCGATGACAGGGAGTGAGCGTTTTAGCAGATTGTTTGCATTCAATGAATGGCTCTCAACGGCATGCACAGAAGAATCGCCCGGGCAAAAATCATTCCATTTTATTGACAATTTCAATTTTTTCTAGGACAGAAGGCATCTTTTTGTAGACGCAACACACCTAAACAAGTTGGGTGTTAAATTATTCTTCACCAACATATTTCATAACATGAATCATCCCTGTCAACTCTCCAAACTGGCCAGAAACGTGTTGCCCCACAACATAAATTCCAAGGACAGAGCAGAATCAAGAGATAGCGCCCTAGCCAAAACAGATAATATGGTGGCAATGGTGGCAAAACTCACAGAGTGTGAAGTCACAGCGCCCCCTGGTGGAGAAGAAATTACAGAGCATGAAGTCACAGCGTCCCCTGGTGGAGAAGATACTGAGGCCGCCGAGAGCATGAATCCACAGCGTCCCCGGGTGGAGAAGAAATCTCAGAGCATGAAGTTCCTCAAGGACATGACATTGGAAGAACTGGAAAAATTGGAAGAAAGATTGTTATTCAATGACGATGATGAAGACGATGATGAAGACGTTGATGAAGAATTTCTAACTCCCTCACCAATACATCTCCTCTCTTTCACCCCGGGCATGATGGACCTGATAAACATTGGAATAAAGTCGACCCCCCTTACCAGACGATGTCACCAACTGACGGCTTCCCATATGTTAAGCCCAGCTCCAGATAGCCTAGAAAATACATTTGATAACTGATATGAACAGGGTCCATTATGCGCAGCAACAAACATGTATGGACCCCATGCTTCTAGAAAGCCTGGTGTTTCAATCACTGCACAGGTTGAGGTCCACAACATTTCTACTGTTATTTCAAATAGAGTGTCCAACACAAGGAGTGGTCTGGAGAGAGAATGCTGTTTGGTTACTGTACCTCACAGGCATCACAGCCCCCAAAAATGTGATAACAAGCTTAACCTTGCCTTGTTTAACTTCAGGTCACTAACAAATAAGTCCTCCTCTGTAAATGATATAATCTGTAAAGAGAAGCTAGATATAATCTTTCTAACAGAGACATGGCTTGGCTCAGATGGAGCTGTTCTCCTAGCGCCAGCCTGTCCCGCAAACAGTTTCATTCACTCTGTTCCTTTTTCAGGCACGTTAACATTCAAGGCTCTGACCCGTGGCAGCTTTACATCCTTTGAATACCAGGCCACTATACTACATGGTCAAGCCTCTATGCCAATGATTAGCATTTATCGCCCGCCAAAATGCAGTAAAGCAATATTTCTAACAGAAATATAAGAACTTTTATCTATCTGCTCCACTAACTATGACAGAACTCTTATCTCAGGTGATCTTAATCTTCACCTGGATGATGCTACAGATGCTATGGCTATGGGTTTCTTAGAGTTATTGCACTCCTTTGAATTTATCCAACATGTTGTTGGGCCTACACATAAACATGGGCACACTCTGGACCTGGTGATTTCTAGAGGGCTGAACATCACTGTGGAAAGGACTATTGAAAGGCCTGAGCTATTAGACCACTATCTGCTGTGTTTTAATATGACTGTCTCTGATCTAGAGAAAAACATCACTGAATATACCATAAAAAAGCGTTTTTTTAGCTCTTCTGCAGCCGACGAGTTCTCTCATCACCTGGGCCCCCCCCTGCCCGATACCCCCCCAGTTTTAATCTTAAACTAGAGTCAGCTCTTGATGTAGTGGCTCCTTTGAAAACAAAAAAGAAACATAACACCAGAGTAACACCCTGGATAAATGAGTATTCACGCTCACTGAAGCAAGAATGTCGTAGAGCTGAGCGAGCTTGGAGAAAAAACAAACTCACCATCCACCTAGAGATTCTTAAAAATTCAACAGTCGCCTATAACAAAGCCTTGCGTCTAGCAAGGCAGGCATATTTCTCTGGCATTATTAATGAGAACAAGAAAAATGCCAGAGTCCTATTCTCTACCATTGAACGACTTTTAAACCCCCCCCAGTCCTACAAGCAGTCATTCCCGGCCTCTAAAGCTAAGTGTAATGAGTTTGCATGCTTTTTTGACAACAACATTTTTAACATTAGAGCTGATATTATTAATGGTGCTGCTGCTAGTGCAAAGCTTCAAACAGCAGCTAATGGTCCCAGGGTAGATCTCTCCAGGGGGAGCCTATTATCGTTCTGCGCAATTGATGAAGACGAACTCCGCAAAACCATATCATAAATGACATCATCCTCCTGTTCATTGGATACAATTCCCACCACCTTTCTCAAAGAGGTCTTAGACAGTGTGATTGGAGATATCCTAAAAATTGTAAACAGCTCGCTACAATCAGGTGTCTTCCCAGACTCACTGAAGACTGCTGTAGTTAAGCCCCTTCTCAAGAAACACAATCTTGATCCCTCTGTTTTGGGTAACTATCGACCCATTTCAAATCTACCCTTTCTGGGCAAGGTTTTAGAAAAATGCATCTTTCATCAATTGGATGTGTTTCTACAGAACAATAATGTGCACAACAAATTCCAATCTGGCTTTAGGAAAGGTCACAGTACAGAAACAGCACTTGTTGTGAGAGTTACTACTACTCCATGTATATGCACCCTCAATACCTATTCACCTATAAAAGGGGTGCCTATACCCGGAGGGAACTCATTTGCCCGAACACCACCCTGAGAGGAGGATGAGAGTAAACAGAGGTAAGTTTAGACATCAGAGATTTACATTCCTTCTTCACAAGTCTTCTCATTATACTGGTCAATTAGAAAGTATGCTGTCCTCTTTATTCCTAAACTAATGTGCCTTATATCTGTTCATTTGTAGGTGTATGAGGAGATCCGCCACTTCAACGAATCACCGACAACTCAGTGTGCCCCATGTATAACCTTGAGCTGCCCGCACCCCCCCTTAACTTCAATAAATGCATTTGTTACAATTTGTGTCCTTATTTACATTATACCATACATGTATAATTGTGTTAGCATCTGCATTAGGTATAGTAACGGCGTCCACCGTTACACAACGGTTACACAAAGTAATGAATGATCTTAGGGTGTCTGCTGACAAGAAACATGTATCCGTTCTCTTACTTCTAGATCTAACGGCTGCATTTGACATGATTGATCATTCAATTTTAATACAGCGTCTGGAGCACTGGATAGCCCTGTCCTGGTTTTCCTCCTACCTATCAAATAGAAGTTATTTTGTCAATCTAGCCGAGTTTGACTTGAGTTTGACAGACAAACACGACATCAGTTCTGGTATTCCACAGGGCTCGATTCTTGGCCCTCTGCTTTTCTCCTTGTACATACTGCCATTGGGCGAACTCATTGCCAATCACGGAGTCAATTTTCATTTCTATGCTGATGATACCCAACTATATCTTTCTGTGGCTTCAGATGATCCCTGTGCTTTAGACCCGCTGGTTACCTGTCTGTCTAGCATCAAATGTTGGATGAATGAGAACTTTCTCAAGCTAAATGAGGATAAGACATAATCGGTTCTAGTGAACAGAAAGAATCAATATTAAGCAGACTTGGCAATCTGACTGTAGAAAGTAACAGTACAGTAAAGAACCTGGGGGTTATTATTGATTCTGAATTGAATTTTTATTCACACATTAATCTATGTGTCCTTGGACGATGCAAAAACGCTAATCCACGCCTTTGTTTTTTCTCGGCTTGATTACTGCAATGCACTTTTTTCAGGACTGCCTAAGAAAACAACTGACAGATTACAACTTGTCCAAAATGCAGCAGCCAGAGTTTTAACTAGAACTAAGATGAGAGAACATATTACTCCAGTTTTGGCATCACTGCACTGGCTTCCGGTTGTTTTTAGGATTGATTTTAAAATTATTTTACTTGTCTATAAAGCTCTCAATGGTCTCGCACCTTCCTACCTACATGACTACCTACAAGCAGCTTTTTGCTTCTACGGGCATGTTGTTATTCATGTCCTCACTGTATTGCATTACTGCTTGTTTTTTGTCGTTGCCTTGCTTTTCTTTTATTCTCCATTGTTCTGTAAAGCACTTTGAGCTGCATTTCATGTCATGAAAGGTGCTATACAAATAAAGTTTTATTATTATTATTATTATTATTACCAATAACTTTATTATATACATATATAATTCACACATAAGCAGGGCAGCGATTACAGCTGAGAACATAAACTTTGCATGTAACAAATTACAGCACCACTTATTTTCTTTCTTTACATATTACGTATTCATCTAAATTCCTCTACCGTTCTCACATACCGTAGAGATTGCAGTATCAGACAAACAGAAAAGCGATCAAACCTGAACAAAAGAAAAACAAAACAACAACCACAGGCAAAAGTCAAAGTGAGACAAAGGACTGAATCTGAGATAACTGGTAGACTTACAGAAATGTAAGTCTTTTAAACTTCATGAAGTTTATCTTAAACTCATTCTAATGACAAATCACTGTCTGAACACTTTAAAAGAACATTCAAATTGATATTATGCACTAAAAGGCACTGGGGAAAGAGCAGCTGCTTAAGCTTGGTGGTTAATTATACGTACATTTGTGTGAAGGTGCTCAATTAGAAAAGGAATGAAGACTCATTGATGCAAAAAGGATACCGATGATTCAGAAAATATTTCACCCAATGTGAGGCTTATTTCAAGGATGTCTTCCCTGACCCACCTCTCCTTTCCTTTTATAACACTTCTGACTTGTTGCGAAGAATTCATGCAGAGCCACTTAGAAGTGAATTCCTCCAAATATTGACAAAATGACAACACTGAAATGAAAGGTTCTCATTGTTTCTACCCACTTTTGACACATGACAGCTGGGAGACTGATGTCAGTCTCTAGTTGAGCAATACATTTACAGACTGACTTGTGAGTCCACCAGTAAATGGTTATATTAACAGCATTTTCCTGCCCAATTCGGTTAATTGTGTAGCTAATTATTGGCACTGGTCCTTACTCATTCGAATATATGAACACCAAATGATGTACAGTGTGGGTAATGTGATTTAAATTATTGATGTATGTATTTGTACTCGGTCTGGGGCTGGGGGATAAGCTTAAGGGATGAGCTTGGGAAGTTGGGATGGACACAAAATTAATATTATTAGGCAGGTGGTCTGCGAAGCATGCCGTTGGACTCACAGACGTCACACACACACACACACACACACACACACACACACACACACACACACACACACACACACACACACACACACACACACACACACACACACACACACACACACACACACACAGTACCCCGTCGTTACATAGTTATGTTACTTGCATCGAAATGAATAGTAGGGGTGGGGCAGTCCGCTCCCTCTATCCATCATAACCCAATGCGCTCGACCCTGCATGCTAATTAAATGATTAGCATTTTCTTGTGGAAACTGATACGCCACTGTGTGAAGTTGTGGCATTCTGTGACTCGCATAATGGTAGTGACGTGAGGTAACTGAATTCGATGGGCAACAAACAAATAAATTATTATCCAAGAGCGTTTGTTGTGAGATGTGATTCTTGCCGTTGGTAGAAATGATGCAACTGATCCAAGAAAATTGTGAGTCCTGTCTTTGTGTCGGTGCAGGCAAGCACGCTGTGACTAAGGGAAGTGGAAAGTGCAGCACAGAAACGGAAACAGCGGAAGCTCAAGAGCACGTTGTGAACAAACACCGTGTGAACCGTGTTAACAGCTTGACAGACATACACAGACACACAGATAACTCTAGAAATCATTGTTAGGACTATTAACATTAGCCTATTTAATGATAATTCATGATGCTTATTTAATGGTATTTTTTAATATAGTCAATGGGAACAACCAAATATTATGCTGACACACTATATAAGGTATAAGTATATGTGTATACGAAAACGAGGTACAGTATAGGCCCCTGGCGGGCGCCGGTCAATGAAGAATATGAATATAACAAGATTTAAGTGCATGATTAAAATTGCATGGCGAGAATAGAGTAGACCTACAGTATATAGACCCAAGAGGATGCATTGCACACCTCTGCTGTGTACTCAAAGCAATGGCGGCCTTACAAAGGGAGCTCCTAGGACCAGATTTTACTGAACAAACCCGGCCCTGGCTATATAGTCATCATGTGGTTACAGGCAGCGGGTACTTACGCACCACAGCCTGAGCCTACTGGGATGGAAAAGAAAATGGTGGAAATTCCTCAAAACCCAGTGATTGCCCCAGAGACAACTGCTCTAACCACACTTACCACAACAACACTACGGAAGACAAACCCAAAGGATGATGAGCGATAGTTGGCTAGGCCTGTATGTTAAGACGTAGACAATGTGGCCACTCTCTTTCCCCAATATACAAGTCTCAAGTATGCTACAAGGTTATTGTAGTTAACGAAATAACGAACGAACATTTTCGTTGACTGAACTAAATAAAAACTATAATAAAAAACTAAAACGATAACTAACTGAAACGGTATTGTGTGTTTACAAAACTTGCAAACTAACTGAATTAGAATTAGTTAACTAACTTAACTATAACAAACTAAAACTAAACTATAATAAAAAATGCTATAAGATAAACCTATGATGCTCTCCCGAATGTGTTGCATTGTGAGATCATAGATCCACTATTTTCACAATGTCACTAGTAAGAATTTCCAATGATCTTAGATTTAATGATATTGAACCACCTGTCGAACCACACAGGTTGGATCTCTCGATCAAGTTCTTATCTTATTTCCATTTGAGTCAATGGAAAGGGTACTGGTTTGGTGGTCTAAGACCAGGCAATTTTTGGAGAATTATGTGGTTAATTGAACACCAAGAATTGTGTGCATTCCCAAACAGAACAGAACAAGGAGAGCACACAAACACTCAATCTAACCCAGTGGTTTCCAAACTTAAAGAGGGACCCGAACTAGTGAAAATAGCAGATCATGAGCACACAACACATCACTTTGCGAGCTTGTAGATCGGCCATTTTCACTCCCTTACGGAGCTATGTGTGTGGGTGGGTGGCTGGGTGCATCTGAGCACGAAAACAGCAGACCATAAAGATTGGTCCATGACCCACAAATGGGTCCACTGTGGATGAATGGATGGATGGATAACCTATTTGTGGTATGATTCTATCCAAATGTGCCTGTTTTGTCTATAAGTCTAAATCAATGTTCACATTATTTTTCTTTATCGTGATCCAAAATGATGCACTGACCGTACGTACGGCGAGCAAGTTGGCAGCAACTATCCACAACTTGCTGAAGTTGGGATATTTCACATAATAGGCTCCATGTCACTCTAGTCCCTGACAGACAACCGACTGAGCGGTAAACACAGTTACTGTGGCTCTCATGCAGGCATGCAGTGCTGTCAGTCAAGCCATGCAGGGGAGTTGTCAGGAGTGAGGAGTCCCATTCTATCAGGCAGGTCACAGAGTGCCCTTTACCCAATCAGAATCTGAACTCCCTGATGAGGACCCTCGGAAGTAGAAAGGTCCACCGTCAAAGAAAAGTGCCCCCTCCCACCCCATCCCCCAGCCGCCTCTAACTATGTTGATGGGCCTGAAAGAAGACGGAGAGAAAAACAGAGAGTTCGGGAAGAGAGGATGAGGGGGAGGGGAAGGAGAGCATAGTAGGGTCAGGTGCACTCAGGACGACGAGTGTGTGATGGACGTGGAGGGTGGCGTGGAGGCCCTTAAAAAACTCCCACAAAACATACTTGAAGGGATTTAACGTTTGAAAGGCGGCTGTGTGTGTGTGTGTGTGCGTGTGTGCGTGCGTTTGAGAGGGAGACTGAGAAATACTGTGTCCCATCTTAATAAACAAAAGTAAGTAAAGTAGGAGCAAAAAGTGAGAAAGCAGGTGCAGTGACGGAATGAGCGTGAGTTTATTGCAATAAATAAATAAGCCTACAAAAAAATAGCCTCTCTTGTAAAGGACTATTTGCCAGCTCAGGATCATCTATTTATGCTCTTTGTATTGCTGCCTCTTCCAAGTAAACACTTTAAAAAATAGAGCATACTGTGAGAAGCAAACACCCCTTTTTATTTTCTTATCTTCAATTTAAAGAGAAATTAGGACAGCATTTTGGTGACTGTGTTCTGATGAGGCTGAATGTGCTTAGTTTCTTTGAACCACCCCATCTCAGGACGCGGCGGTCCTAATCATCGCACGAGCTTCGCACGCCGATATGGGTCCTTAGAAGAGAAATAAAGCACAACAATTAAGAATGATTACATGCAGCATGAGGAATATTAGACATGAACTACCACTGAGTGGTATCTCAGAGTGGTATCTCAGATTTTAATGAGTTGTCCTTGATTTCTGTGTGAAGGACTGATTATCTCAGTGTGTCACACGCACACGCACACGCACACATACACACACACACTTGCTCTTTTTCTTTGTATTTGCGTGCGTGTGTTTGTGCATGTGTGTGTACATGCCTTTTCTTCCACTGTGTGGAGTACCTCGTTGAACATGTAACCTATCATACTTACTAAATATACAGTGTTTGTTTTTAGCTAAAAAGCACCACTCTACTTGATCAATACAGCACTGTTTGCAAAATATTCACTACAGTAAGTACACCTAATTGCCTTTTAAGCTGTGTGTGACATCAAAGACAAAACCTTTCCACTTGCAAAACAGATGAGCAAATCCTTTTTCTTCCCCTCTTTGCCATTTTTGTTTGCGTGTAGATATTCCCAACATGGAGACTAAAAAAGAAAGGGGGGTAAATAGATGCATGCAGCCCTGCCAGCAATGGAAATTAGATCAATTGAATGTTTTCTGGGCTAAATCCCACAATCCGATCCTGTTACGATGAAATGGGATCTTAGTTTCCCAAAACAGGATAAGATCTTGTTACGCATGGAAGACAGAATAGAACGGTGCATGTGATACTTTATATAGCACACTCTTACTATTTATAGCTCTCTGAGTGTTTTCCATGTCCCACAAATTGGATTTGTAATGTAAAGTAAATTTGCAATCATGTGTCTGTTTGAAGAAAGTCTTTACAGAAGCTACATTTCATAATGGTTGTACACTAATGTTTAACCTCTCACCTTTTAAAGCACAATTAAACTACAGGTTTGTCTTACGCAATTACCTTGCAACTGCAACTTGCAACTGTTCTTAAACATACAAAAAAGAAAGATATAATTATGTATATATCTTGTCCCCACATAACACGGCAAAACACGTCTCAAAATCACACTTAGCACGCAAAGTAAGATGAAAGTAGATTCTGTGAATGTATAACATTACTAAATCGAATCGTGAAAATAATAATTATATTATATATATATTATTATTATTATTATTTTCACGATTCATGTCATGTCATTTTCACGATTTTCACGATGAATATAATATACTAGAATTTCGCGGCCGCTCATCCCAGAGTTACGTTGCCGCGCACTATGGGAAGAAGGAAATTGCGAGAGTTGACTCCACATGTAGTAACGGATGGGTTATTAGTTATTATTATGTGTCCTTATTAGTGTAGTGTAGTGTAGTCAACACGTTATGGCTCATACACACTGCCCGGTATTTGCTCCGATTATGCTGTCGGGGAGCATTTTTGGCGCTGGTCGACAAAACCCCTGATCTGACGTTAAGCGGTGCCCAAAAGTTATAGATCACAAAGGGTTTGCAGGTAGAGCACATGACATGGCCCTAAAAATATATATAATTTTAATATAAAAAACTATTTTTGCATCTGCCGCTTGAGATGACCTGAGATGACTTGATTGATTGACATAAAAAAGGGCCTGTCAGCTCAAACACACAATGCAATAGTTGTTGTTGCGTACAATCATCAGTAGAAAAGTCAAATCCCAAAAATAAAAACCCTACCATTTCCATTTCCCCCCCTCTATTTCCCATTCCATGTGCGTTTGTCTTATAGTTTCTCTGGCCTCTGTACTACTGCCACCTACCGTCCATTCATTGTATTACACAGTGGGTGAAAAAAACACACCCCTAAACCCGACCCATCAGAGGTGTGGCTTCCAGAGGTACCTTTGATATGACATTTTGTGTGTGTGTGTGTGTGTGTGTGTGTTTCGATGTGCAGGGCGTTGCTGAAAATGAGCACCTGTGCTCAGCTACTTCCCTGGGTAAATAAAGAAAAAAAAAAGAAAAAAAAAGAAAGGTACCTTTCAAAACCTATAGAAGTCAGCCTGGTACAGACGAACGGGACACCACTGTATGTAGCCTCAATTACATTTTGTAACTATTTTCTGCAATGGGATGATAGTTTTATTTTGTCGTTTATTTAGCTGGTCGTTTTGAAAGTTAAGTTTGAAGTAAAAAAAAAAGTGTGGGCAGCCCTGGTATAGATGAATATATATAGGCCTATATATATATTCATTCCGTGGGTAAATCCCTGTAGGCTACCCACATATTGGTAGCCTATATTAGCCCAATATTGGCGTTATGCATTTCACTTGAATAATGTTGTGTGCGCGCGTGTGGAGAAAGACAGTTATTTAATGAAACTGAAGATTATAACGTCCTGTATTGGTAGCCTATATTAGCCCAATATTGCCGTTACGCATTTCACTTGAATAATGTTGTGTGCGCAAGTGCGGAGAAAGACAGTTATTTAATGAAACTCAAGATTATAACGTCCTGTCTCGCTGCCGCGGCGCCGCTGTGTGTGTGTGTGTGTGTGTGTGTGTGTGGGCGAGAGAGAGAGAGAGATCGAGATCGTGGCTTCCAGGCGTGCGTGTGTGTGTGTGTGCAAGCCAGGCGTGCGTGTGCGTGTGTGTGCAGGCATGTGTACTCGGCAGTTGGCTGGCAGGCGAAAATAGCAAAAGTGATCTGTGGTCTACATGTGTTTTGTGGATTTGGAGAAGGCATATGACCGGGTCCCCCGGGATGTCCTGTGGGAGGTGCTGCGGGAGTATGGGGTGAGGGGGACCTTATTGAGGTCCATCCAATCTCTGTACACCCAAAGCGAGAGCTGTGTCCGTGTGCTTGGGAGTAAGTCGGATCCGTTTCCGGTGGGGGTTGGCCTTCGCCAGGGCTGCGCTTTGTCACCTATCCTGTTTGTGATTTTCATGGACAGGATATCGAGGCGTAGTCGTGGCGGAGAGGGTATTCGGCTCGGTGACCTAAGGGTTGAATCACTGCTTTTTGCAGATGATGTGGTCCTGATGGCACCATCGGTCCAAGACCTTCAGCTCTCACTGGACCGGTTCGCAGCCGAGTGTACGGCGGCTGGGATGAGGATCAGCGTCTCCAAATCTGAGGCCATGGTTCTCAGCAGGAAACCGGTGGATTGTGCAGTCCGGGTAGGGAATGAGGCATTACCCCAGGTGAAGGAGTTCAAGTATCTCAGGGTTTTGTTCACGAGTGAGGGGAGAACGGAGAAGGAGATCAGCCGGAGAATCGGAGCGGCAGGGGCGGTATTGCAGTCGCTGTACCGCACTGTTGTGACGAAAAGAGAGTTGAGCCAGAAGGCAAAGCTCTCTGTCTACCTATCACTGCAATGATAATTTTTTGACGGGTGGTCGAGTGTTGGCGTTGGGCGCGATAGGAGGAGATAGGTCCCGAACACTGCGAAGGTAAGTGTGTGAGTGTGTAAGTGTGTGACGTCACTGCCGTGTGAGTGTGTGTGGGTGTAGTGTGTAAGATGGTGTTGTGGGTGTTGCAATAGCGACGTAGCTGTTGTGGCTTTGGGTTTCTTGCCATGTGTTCTCTAATATTATAATATATATATATATATATATATATATATATATATATATATATTTGGCCAGCATTTATACCTTGCCTACCAGCACCTCCTCCACCTGGATGTGCATGAGAAGCTATCTGTGCATATATATATATATATATATATATATATATATATATATTGTGGGGTCTCGCTAGCGACACCCCGCAATGGTAAGTGCGTTGCCAGGGCAACCAGACACGCTGTCAGACAGAAGACGCCTCTGACCGTTAGGCCCGCCCTCGGCCGCGTAGTAGGGAATACTATACGTGCCGAATCTCCTCCTCCGCCAGATTGAGATGATGGAACGAGTCGAACGACCACACCCAAATCAGCAAGCGGCCACACCCGTCATATAAAAAGGAAGATTCAGTCTGACAGCGGCTGGTTCACACACACGCTCACGGAGGCACGCACAGCAAACCGTCGGGGGGTAAGAAGACACACACACACTTCCACCACACCCATTCATGTGTATAACCCTGCATGTCTTAACTGTCACTCTCCTCTCACCACAGGCTTTTAGGAACGGTCCAGGAAATGTCCGAGGGACAGAGACTATCGGACTGTATGAATAAAATATAGGAACAGGAGTTCCAGGTCCACGTATCGCGCTGCGGGAGGAAGGCAGCCCCGCCACAGTGACGGTGACGTGGAAACTACAAATAATAAGGTCGGAAAGAAAACTATAATTCTTTATATTGCATTGAGTCCTGTCTGGCAAACAGGCGCTCATTATATACGCCGGAACGGCTTGACGGCTTGTGCTCTCTCGGAGCTGAACCCCCCGCTATGGGAGAAGTCCCGCTACAGTTAAAGATAAAGACCGATGACGTCACGAAGCAAGGCATCCCCGTCACATCTTATCATTGTTAAAACCAAAGCCCTCCAGTGAGGAGCGAGCTAGAGACTGTATAAACCTGAGTTGAAATCTAATCTTCTGTTCTCATCCTTATCCAGGCTGTGGAAGACGCCTGTGAAACAAATATTGTATGGAATATAATTTGTCCGAAACCTATGTGGGGTTTCTCCTGCCTGCTGTATGATTTGCTGCTAAACAAATAAAAAGCCGTTTGAAACTGCTGCAATCCCCTGTTCCGCCTGCTCATTGGTCACAGACCTTCCACAATATATATATATATATATATATATATAGATTAAACTGTTAATGCTATTCAGCCTTGAACAAATATGTAAATGAATTACATAGTAACACATTGATAGGAATAATGCACAAATGACTGATGCCCTTTGCATTTCTTCACTCTATTCGCGTCACTTCAGTCGTAGCCAATTATGGCTGGATGTCGCATTCATTAGTTGTGAAAGATGCCATGTAGTATCATTAAAATCCACATGGAATCAGACATAAGAGAAACACAAGTCTGCATTTAAATTCCCCAGTGGGGTTCACACTGCCCTCTGCTCTTCTACTTTGGTGGATGCAATCCAGCTGGGTGTTGAGCAGCAGGGGGGTGGGGGTGTGTGTGTGTGTGTGTGTGTGTTCTCCTTACTCGGAAGGCTCCACCCACACTCACACTCCAACCCCCCCCCCTTTATAATCCCTGTCCCAGTTCTGAATTATAGATATGTGCCAGTTAGACATGCGGCCACAGTTGGACTGACATAGACTGCGATTCTGGGTCGGATTCTGGCATCCTGGAGCAGAGCATTGAAATTCTGGGCCTGAAAAACAACCGAACTCCAGGACAAAATGTTCCCACTGCAAAACAGAGAGGGAAATAAGGGACAGCGAAAAGTGAAGAGTAGGCCTACAGTTCTGCATAAACTGAGTGTTTTAATTTTACAGAAGGCCTGAATCAACGCAGGCAGATTTACATTACATGTGCCGTTCAACCAGTTATTGCACCGACAACAAATGGATTTAATCTCGGTTTGGGTTCCATGCATTCCTTCCCTCTGTTTTTCTTCTCTTTTGATCAACAACTGCTATTTCTTCTCAGCCTATATGTTCTGCTGTTATATCCCGAGGGGGATCATTTCTTCCCTACATTAAACAACCGACTGATTGTTAAGGCACAAAAGTGGAAAACATGCTTTATAAATCTTGCATAAAGAAGTCACTGCAGTGCCAAATTGCAATCACAATGTTTGCACGTGAGCATCCAAGTTTATTAACCATATAGGAAAATCATGTTTGTCTCTTTTGCATTCAATTTAATGTTGTAGCCAATCGTTCAACCCATTGCAACAATAAACATTTTGATTGACGATGAAATGCAAGGAGGGGGAAAGTAAAACAGTCTACAGCAGTGGTTCTGAAAAGTGGGGTTCGGGCCCCTGAGGGGTCCTTGAGGGGGGTTCAGTGGGTCCCCAGATTTTATTTTAATATAGCATCAAAATCAGTTTACCCACTTTAAGCTTATTTTGGCTCACAACGGGCCACATTGTGACGTGTTGTGAGTTTGTAGATCTGCTATTTTCAAAAAGGTTTGAACAATTTTGAAAACTATGAATACTTTTACTTGGTTACTTTAAATATTGATGCCAATGCAGTGCTTTTACGCAAATAAAAATTTCAATATAGGAATTTAGCTAGTAGTTTTACAGCATAGTAACAGCATAGTAACGCCCTTGTCTCTGGTTCCACTTGGAAGATGCCGGCCTCTGGGGGTGCATATAGTATACGTACAGGGGGCAAGTGTTAATTATGTATTTGGCAGACTGCTCAGGCTCATGCCACACCACACTTGCATGCTGCTGCTGCACTGCATATTACTACATGATGTTACGTGGCATTGATACTTCTCCTAATAATAAAAAAGCAAAATATATGAGCACTTCTTCCACCACTGATTTGAAGGCATAAGGGAACAATATCAAACTGTAAGCAGACAACAGTGGGATAATGCTGGAAACTGCCACATGCATGCACACATCACGAAAAGGGGAAGATGTCTCCGTCCACTTAGTCATGAAAAGTCTGCTGCGGTCTTCGGATATTAACAAAGCAGGCAGACAACACGCTCCATTACACACAGACATAACATACCCTAATCAAAGCATGATTTCACTGTTTCCAAGAAGTTTGCATCAGATTTAAGCTATGTTCTTTCTCTCTCAAATGAACGGATCGACTGCACTCTTGCTGGGAACACAACAGGTTGTGCAGTATATTTGGAGCATTTTTGGACTTCAAATTACTTTATTTTCTGAGGGTTAACTTGGGGCGGGTATCAGTCCAACATGGGAGAAGGCACCCTGCCACCCAAGCTGATAGAGGTACTAGGTACAGTCAGAGGAGAGCTAGCTGAGGCCCTTTTGATGAGCTTTGATAGGCTCCATCAAACTTATTATTTTCTTCAAGAACCCTATAACTCTGAAAGTGCAACCAAATGGGGCTGTAAGGGTCAAAATGGATTTGTTCAAACTTATTTGGTCTAAATCAGTGGTAATTATTTGGTCTAAATCAACAGCATGCACACCAGCAGCATGCACACCCAACAGCATGCACACGGAGTAAATTGAGGTATTATCCATCTTGTCAGAGACTTCCTCTCTGACCGTCCTCAACAGATCCGTGTTAATGATACTCTGTCCGACATCACTGTGCTTAACACCGGTGCTCTGCAGGGGACTATCTTATCCCCCTTACTTTTCTCCTTATACAAATGAACATGTCATCTCTTCAGAACTGGTGCGAGAAAAGCTCCTTAGGGATCAATGTGACAAAAACTAAATAACTTGTCATTCATGAAAAGGAACCTGTGCAGTCCATTACAATTGGTGGACAAATAGTGGAGGTAGTAGACAATTTTAAATACTTATAGGCACATACGTATATTGACAGCAAACTCAATTTCAGTGAAAATACTGACCAGATTTTCTTTACTTGTAACCAACTTGTAGCCTCCACCTACTACGCAAGCTAAACTCCTTTAGAGTTTAGACCTGGACCTGGACCTGGAACTCCTGCAAGCATATCATAAAAACCTGATAGAGGGAATCTTGACTTTTAACATGGCAATGTGGTATGGCAATCTGAATGTAAAAGGATATCAAGCTGCAGCGAATAGTGAACTTAGCCTCAAAAATCATTGGGAAGAGACAGCAACAATTAGGCTGTATCTACAAGGAGATACTTCGTAAAAAAAGCTGTCAAGATAGCAAACGACCCCTCTCATCCACTCTGCAGGGAGTTCGAACTACTTCCCTCTGGTAGACGGTACAAAGTACCAAAAGCTAACCGTAACATTTAATCCCAAATGCCATTAAGGCACTCAATGATACCATGTCTCGCTAGATTTGTTGTTTTTTTAATGTATTTGCCACTGTTGTCCTGCACTTTTTTGCCATGTGAAAATAATTGTGTGTTGTTGCTGTTGTTGTAAATGTTTGTTTTTTACTGTTGTTGAGACCGAAGACAAATGTCCACACGTGGACAATAAATGAAACTAACTAACTAACTAACGTAAAAGTAGAAGAAAAATGTTGATTACTCATTTATCTTATTTTACTTTGACTGTATTCTCTAACAATTCAAAGTCTTTCTCTTATAGTCATTTATTCTAAAGTGTGCTTGCTCAACATCTGGGTGCAACATCCAAAAGGACAATATAGTAGTAGACAAAAAAGAAAAAATCAGGTTGTGTGACTATTGGCTGTCAGACTATTGGCTGTCGGACTATTGGCTGTCGGACTATTGTTTGTCGGACTATTGGCTGTCAGACTATTGGCTGTCAGACTATTGTTTGTCGGACTATTGGCTGTAGGACTATAGAGGGTATGCACGTGACATCTGTAAATGTCGCTAATGGAAATGACAACATGCAGACAATAATTAAACTCACATGGCAAGTGAATTTCAGAATAGTTTTCATATGATATAGAATTAAGTATGTTTGGCACAACATATCTCTGCAAGCAAGCTTTCTCTGTAATGAATATCAATAAATCTAAACTGCTCACAGTTGACACATCTAAATGACATTATGAAACTGCTCAGAAACTGGTCCCTGATGTTGACACGCTGGTTAAAGCAAAGTCTGAGATGTGTCTGCAGGAAACAGCATGAAGTAAAGCATTTTTGAGATGTTTTGAGCTGAGCCTTTTCTGTTGGGTTATTATCCCCCCCCCCTTTTTTAATTGATTAGGCATGCATGAAGCATTGAGTGTTTTTATTGACATTTTCTGAATATTTCATTATTCTGTGAAATTCAACAAAAAGCATAAAGCATAAAACTGTTGTGTAGTAATAATTATACAGCTGCAGATATAGCAAATTTGCAGATGGAAATGTTTGCTTCGACAGGTAATGTCCACACATAGCAGTGACCGAGAAAACAGACTGAAAAACAATGCTGTGTGAGTGAATGCGTGTGAGCGGGTGCGGGTCCGCAACTGGTTCTGGCCCACATCAAGTACCTTTTGACCAATGCGGCCCTCACCCCAAAATGGGTTTGACAGGCCTGTGCTACACCATAGTCTGTACTGCACTGTGCTCTGTGCTGGTGTAACAGTTGAGAAATGACAGTTACCGTGTGGGGGTCCCTCTACTGTACTGTACTGTCACTGTACTGTGCACCCAAAATCACGTAATGACTGCACAACAGCACCACTCAACAGCTCAACAGCACCACTTATCAACAGGTATACCACCTGTTGGTACCATGCACTGTTGGTACTCTAAAAAACAGACAGACAATATAGGAACGAACATCACCACTCAAAAACAGAGAAATAGACACAAAATAATGCATACATTGACAGATACTATACTCCCTAGAAAGTAGACATGTAGGCTATTGTTAGACACTCCCTAAGCAGTAGAATTCACCGCGGGCTCTTTAAAGTGCGGTTGCCCCGCCCCCTTCCTCCACATAGTGCACACAGTACTGCACATTGCTGTAAACCGTCTCCAATTAACACAAGCTCCTTGTTTGGAACTTTGGAAATAAAAGAGTGTATAATGCAACTAATTACAGTATGTTTGTAACGTTCCACCGCATGGAAGTTGAGAAGAGTGGTCAGTCAGTGTTGTTTTCAGGGAGTGAAACCTGGTGAGTCACATCAAACAAGTTGAGTTGAAACAGTCGTCGTGAGCGACATGGTTATTTATTCTTTCCAACTATGTTTATTCTGCAGGTGAGTTAACTTGTGTGCGCTCCCGCGGTGTGTGTGTGTGTGTGTGTGTGTGTGTGTGTGTGTGCGCGCGCGCGCGCGCCCGTGTGTTTGAGTTTGAGATTTGAAACCGAAATTAGCAGACCATGCAGGTGCTTGAAAGTGTTGTGTCCTACTTTTATTAGCTATATATGAATGAATAAACAATGTATTGTTGTGGTGTCACAGCACCAAATATCTTGTATGAAACCTCAGACTCTAGCTGTCTATATAAAGTCTACATTATTTTCCAAGGTAGGCCTATAGGTCTATAGGTGTATATCTCTATTATGCTGTATGCATGCCACCAGAAAGTGAGGACAAAATAATTAGGCCTATGTAGGCCTATAGGGAAGACAAACATGTTTACTATTATACTTTTTTTTTTTTCAAGGTCTCCAAATTTCTGAACTGGAAGAAGCATGATTTTACAACTTTACAATTGAAGGTAATATTGCCTACGACTACGTGATTGATTGACATTTTTATTCACAGTTTGTAGAAGGGTAGAAAGCACAAGTCGATACAAAAGCTACGAGGATAAAACCAGAAAAAGCACTAAAAGACTTGTTTACATCAGAGTCCTTGAAAATAAGAAAATGCCAGCACTCATTGTATGTCCTTTTTTATATGATTTCTTTTTACCTCTGACGTTGATAACAAACGTGTTTCGGCCTGTGTGGCCTTTGTCAGCGTTATGCATCAAAGTCCTCCATTTTTAATTCATCAGAACATTTAAAGACGTTCAAATATACACTTCTATGACAAAAAAGAAATCATCACATACTTTGTTTAACATACAGTTAAACAAAGTATAAACGAAAAGCGGGAAAACGTGCAGGCCTATCTACATATAAGCAGGCTACTCTGCTCAATCTATGCATTGTCATTTTCTTTTGTAACTGCAGTTCTACTGTTATGGCAGTAATTATTATGCAATGTACAGTGATAAAATATATATATATATATAAGCACAATCTAAATGGTATATGCTCAATGCAAACCTCGAACAATGTAGTTTGTTAACACATTCCCTCCTGTTATCATAGGCGGTAACGTGAGGCCAGTGAAATGCGCGTCATAATCATAAACGGAGAAGAACAGCCCTCATTTGGTCGACCCAGAAGTCATTGCCCTCCATTGTTGCGCCAGTCTCGCTTGCAGCTGTGTTCTAGCGATCAGACTATTACAAAATGGAGCACTTTGTTGACTGATAGGCTATATCATCTGAGTATAGCTCTGTAGTTGAATATCTGTGTCAACTATCGAAACTAACTAACTTTACCCATTAACTGTGGCAATGAATCATGTTCAGTCAGTGACTGTACCTGGCTCTGGAGTATACGCTGTATGTTGTCACAGGATACAGTATACATAGCCTTATGTATATTGTGCATGTTACAGGACATCATACTTATACTAGGCTTTCAGTATGTTGTATAGTGAATTGTTGTGATAGGGATATGTATGTGGCTCTTAGTCATTCCATTTATTTATGTTTCTTTGTTTTGTGTCTTTCTTTCTTTCTTTCTGGTCGGTCACTACCATTGACGTCAGGAGCTCCCAGCAAGGGAGGAAAGTACCGGCGAGCTAGCCAGATGTATGGAGGTGGAGGATCGACGTGACAGGAGACGTCACTGGGTAGCTCATCCGGGGACGAACTAGAGATGGGGCGGTTCTATCTCTCTATCCATGGGTTCCGAAGGTTGACCCTGGCCATCCGAAGGTTGACCCCTGGCCATCACTTGCACAACTGATAAGGTCAAGTACAAGACGGCTCAAGGTAGGAACCTTTTACCAGGTTGTGGAGCAAACTGGTCTATATTCAGTCACCGTGCCAGTAGTGATTTTTAAAAAACAACTGCAATGGCTTCCCATACTCTGAACGAGTGTAAGAGCTCTGGTCACAGAACTCGATGCGTCATAATTAACTGAATCAGTCACCCGGACGTCCTCTCAGGCTGGGGAAAAGGGAAAGAGGGAAATGTGCTGTTGTACTCTTGCTGTCATATTGGAACCCAATGGCCCAACATGTTCAGTGACTGTTTCAGGTGCTGGAATTGAATGTGACTCTACAGTTCATGTTGTGTTGTGTCATCGTTAAGGTAGTGACTTGTAACTTAGGGGGAATTCTTGCTCACTTCAATCATGTGTGAGCTTGCTATTTCCTTTTTAAGTTCAAGCTAGAGGTTTTGAGCTTTTAGAGCCATCAATTTCAAATGAATAGAAGACTGTGGTCTGCCGGTGCTGCTGCTGTGTTGTGGCTTCTGTTGAAGGTTGTGATCTTTGACTGGGTGGCTGGTATTAAATCATTACTGGCTCTATTTCATGTTAACAGTCATATCATATCTTAAATCCAATACCTGTATTGGCCTAATATATGTTTCTCTCTTAAAAAAAGAAATGGAACTATGACTAAATCTGAACTAAAACCTTTTGAGTTTACGTTGATTCAAACATGTTTGTCCAAAAAGAAGCTTTGAATGCGTTTGGTCTTGAGTTGAATTATATTTTATTTCTCAAGATAACATTTTGGGGACATTTTAGAGAGTTGTACTTGTACATATACATTTCAGCCAAACCTGGCCTTTGTCAAGGTGTTGTTCTTTTTCTTTATCATATCCAGCATTTCATTTACATGGTCTGTGTTTATCTTAACTCGGCACAGTGGTAGCAATGGTTCAGCAGTCCAGTTCGATCCCCGCTCTTATAGCTGCATCATGTCCTTGAGCAAGACACCGGGGAAAGTATGCAAATAGTGTTCTATTATTATAATATCTGGCCCTGAATCCTTGTTCGGACATACTGTATGTGTTCCAGTGTGAGTAGACATGAGTATATGTCCTCTTTCGCTTTACCTTTTTTACGTAGTATTCAGAATTTGAATCGCAAAATTGCTTTGGCATTTGCAAGTACAATTTGCTTTGGCTCTGAGCCTCCTGTAGCCCACTAGTTCATGGAACAATTTAACAAATACTGTATCATGGGATTACCAACAAAGTAGACATGGGTATTAAAGACTCATGTTACTACAGTGCTTTGCAGAACCAAAAAAAACACTCAATAGACTAAACAGAACACAGCAGACAGAGTCTGTCTCTGCCAAGCTCTGTGGCATCGAACCATCAGCCCTCAGATGTTGTAAAGTTACTGGTGCGTGTGTGCGTGTGTGTGTGCGTGCGTGTGTGTGTGTGTGTGTGTGTGTGTGTGTGTGTGTGTGTGTGTGTGTGTGTGTGTGTGTGTGTGTGTGTGTGTGTGTGTGTGTGAGCCCCTAATTGCTCATCAACCCTAAGTAGGGGCATCTTCATGTCTGCAGTGCTGATACATGTAGATACCAATGCACATATAGTAGTACCAGTGCTGGTACCAAATGGTTCTTAAAGGTGATGGCAGCCAACACACTGAGTTGTTTTAATTAATGTAACGGACAGAACACACCCATGGCTGATTCAGGGCATGTTGCGCCAGGTGCTAACATATTGCCCCCACATAATGCACCCTGTAGATAGCAGAAATTAGTGTGGACACACCCATGGTGCAAAGTTCTGCCTTTTTAAAAGGTGCACAATTTATTTTCTGCCTTTAAAAAGTGCTCAAAGTCTCACAGAAGGTCTTGAAATCCTTCTACTCAACTAAATAGTTACTCACTGAAGGCCTGTCACACTTTACTGCATTCAATAAACACATGTACAGCATGACACATTAAAATGTGTGCAAACGCATACCGCATGCACACATGGCAGTGATGCCACACACACACACACACACACACACACACACACACACACACACACACACACACACACACACACACACACACACCCTCTTCAGATGGCAGTGCTGCCTGCATGCGTGCCATGCTATGTGTGCCAGTCCTGTGTGGGCCGAGCAACATAAAGCTGTCAGCTGCTCCTGCTGTACCCATCGACGTACAAATTATGCCATTTTCTCTGATCACTGCGTCCAAGAGGTGCCGTCACCGTGCAACTTGTTTTACTCAAAACCCCCAACCTTCTCTCTCTCTCTCTCTCTCTCTCTCTCTCTCTCCCATTTAGAATAATATAGTGAGCATTGAGTAGTGACGAGTCGACATCAAAACTATGAAATGACATATATGGAATTATGCAGTAACCTAAAATATAATATATATTATTTTGATATGTCTCACTCTCAATCCCACTTAAATACCTGATAATCTACCTCCTTTTCTCTCTCTTTCATTCTCTTTCATTAACAGTTTGACTGTTTTTTACGATTAACCCGCATTTTAATCAACCCCCCTTCACTGCCGAGATTGTTGTATTACCTTTAGAGCATACGCTGAATTATTTGGGCTTTTAATCCGCGAAAATCCATCAAAAAAAGCTCCCGTGGTTTGTTATGATCTGTGTGTAGCATCCACCATCTTGGTGCACCCGGAAGACGCACACAAGATTGGTTTCAATGAGGCGTTGCAACCAATGCATTTCCATTGGCCTCAATTTCCCAGAAGCCCTAGCAGCCCACAGCATGTGACGATTTCCGGTTTCGTCATCACAGCGAAGCCATCCAGTCTCATACTCCGCGACGAAGACGGATTTTCTTTTGATTCATTACATTACGGCGGATTAAACACATAAAACAAAAGGCGGGTATGTCCGATACGGCAGCGACATTAACCTGGAGTAATCCATTCGCGGCACGGAAACTGTTAAATTATCATTATTTTGTTCAGCACTCTTGGCCACGCATTGCATATTAACCGGCATGGACTTTCTGAAAAGCATGGTGAAAAGAATAAACTGAATTAAATTAAATGAATTGAATAGAATAATAATCTTAAACTCAAAAGCTACCCCTGAGTGGCCGGATGGTAACAGCAAGGTTGCCAGTTCGATACCAGGCTTGCCACCAGATCTTTCAGCCAAAAGAAAGAGAGGCGGTGATTAACAGGAAGACAGTGTGACTGAAGCACCGGAACAAAAAAGAAAAATATGGAGGCTGAAAAGACAGGAAATGAAAGCAAGGGTAATGACACAACGCGAGCGGGAAGACTAGAAAGGTGTGCACACTGCACAGGCACTCGGTGGCACATGAATAAGGTTCCTGTCCAACACTGTGGCGTCTAGGCTAGGGGATGGAAGATTCCATTGGCTGCGTGCACAATGATAAGTAAAGCTTGCGATAAACTCACCAATATTGCATCTCTACTATGACAACTTAGTCATCCTCTTTGTATCTGCAAGCCTTCGGTTTTACAAAAATACACAAAGTTTTTCTTGCTTTGTGGTTTTTGTCCAGTTGTTTGAATGTTGATTAATGAACCACAACAAGCCTCTGGCTTTTTGTGTCATCCATTTGGTGTGTTTGGCTGCAGGGTTTAATTCAGTTGTTTGAAATGCATTTACACCCATACACAGCATGATTCTGTAAATAAAGATCAAACCATTAAGTGTTGCTTCAATAGCTTCGATCACTATTATTCAGATATATCTTATATTAAAAGTGGCTAATGGGAGGGTGGGCGGGCGGACCAACATACCCATAAACAACCCACAGCCACGTCATGACATCACCATGGCTCTAAACTATCTCAATCTGCAACATGGCACAGCTTTTAGGCCCCATTTCCCAGACGGAGTATTTTCCATCCGATGGTGATGTCCAATAACAAAACAGATCAACAAATCAGTCACCTTCTGGCTAATTGACAAGAAACAGGCTGAAGTGAACTCTTGATGTAGCCTACACTCTCTGATTCTCTCTCCAAGGAGTCCAAGCGGCTTGGGTATCTCATGTCTCTCCGGTCTTGGCTCCTCCAAAAGCAAAAGCCGAATTAGATTGAATCTTTGAAAGGATTTGGAGGGGGGACTTTCAAACCAACTTTTTTTGGAGAGGTTTTGGTGGAGAGGTTTGTCTAACTCTAACCCATGTTATGCTTAGCTGTGATTGGACCATAGCAGTTTGGGGAGGGGCTTAGCTATAGGTCAATTACCATTCGGGACGTGACTGATTTCCCGGTCAAGCGGTAGAGTGTTCAATCGAGCAGAGATTTGGATATTGGAATTTGACTAGTGAGACAGGTGGAGTATGAAAGCCTAAGGCACCATGGTGTGTGGCCTCCAGTGCCCTATTTTGACAATGCTAATACATTTTGATTTTCCAACGTAGCTGTGTATTTTGATATTTTCAGGACGCCAAAATGCCCTTTGCTCTAAATGACCCTGAATGGGTGTGTCTTTGGCATTACTTGATTAATAGAACCAATCAAAGTGCCAGCTCCCATGTGTACTATCTGCCTCAGAGCTTCAATAGGCTCCAACCTGCACAATTGGGCATCTTCCTTACTTCCTTCACAGTTGGTATCAATTACACTAATGAAGGCTCTGGGTGCTGTTATTGTGCATGTTGGCTCACTGGAAACCCTCTGCAACTGTACTCCAGTCGGTCTCAAAGTGTGGTCCAGGTACCCTCATAGTTCTGGGCGGGAACCCCTTTTGTTGTTCTAACCCTTCTGGAACCCTTCTTTGGGGTTCTGTACAATATGTACAGTATTCTAAAATTAATAAAATTATGCTGCTATATAAATATTTGAAGTTTTTCTAGAAAACTTAGGTCAGGATTTAGAAGGCGTTTTTAGAAAAGCCTCAGTCCAAAATGGGTTAAGGGGGTTCCAAATTACCCTTAACATGTGTGTATTGTGTAACTCAGAGATATGGAGGGTAAGGAAGAGGTCCAATTTCATTCCATTATGGCTGCTGTGCATTGAGCCTATTGTAAGAATTGCAAGCGGAGGCTATGATACCCTGACATGGCCCTCAGTTCTATTTTCCCCATTCATACGTTGTTTCCTTCCGTCTGTGTTGTCTAGTTTATTTTGTTGGTCGCTGTCTGTCTGTCTGTCTGTCTGTCTGTCTGTCTAGTTGGTGAAATAAGAGTTTGAAAATTGGGGCTGCACACAAAAGGCAATGCAGCTGACTGATGTAAATTCGCAACTCATTAAAAATAAATAATAACTGATTTGTGGATTTCCAAAGGTGTTTGTTTGTATTCCCTCCTATAATCGAATGTAATCAAACACAGACAAATCCCCACTTCCATCCTTTTGATTAGGACAAATAAATAAAATACACTAAAATACACGCTGCATGACATAAAAAGTACAATAAAGGTGAGTCAATATACAAGGCAAGGGGAGAGAGATTGAGAGACACAGGCAGTGTGGTGTTAGTGAATGGATGGAAAGCATAAAGCAAATTTCATTAAAGTGATCCATCACTAAATGCACCCGGCAAACACTCTGTGAACAGCAACACACACACACACACACACACACACACACACACACACACACACACACACACACACACACACACACACACACACACACACACACACACACACACACACACACACACACACACACACACACACACACACACAAGATTACATGGCCTCAAAGAACTGCTGAGCTCCTATAGCAACCAAGCACTAGAAGAGCCTGACTATGTCTCTGGGGCTTTAGTCTGTCGATTATAAACAAGGTTTAAACATTTAAACCATGATAATCACGCACATGCACAAGCACGCACATATAGTTTAATGTATAATGCCCTGCCTTTAATAAAGCTGGATAAGGTTGTGAATATTGTTAGGATTTTATCAATAATTACCCTGGTGTTGGTGTGTACATTAAACAAATGGGAGTGACTGAGTGAGGAGAAATTGGTGGCTTGTAAATCTGTCATGAATGCCGTAGTGTACTTTGACTATAGTAAAAAAAATATATATATATATATATATATATGCACTATATAAAAGCAGTCCATTTACTATTTTGTCCAAGAGCTTATCGGTACATACATTCTGAATACACTGAGTTTGGGTGGAAAGGCACCCAAACGGCAGACAGTTCTCAGAATGTCTGCTGAGGCCGTCAGCCAGCAGCACATGCTGTCTTCCTATACTGTTGGTACATCCCAGAGGGGCTACCATTGATTGTTTGATTGATTGATTGGCCGGGGCAATTTTCTATTGCATTGTGGTATCTCGGAAGCCACAGAAGTACAGGTGTCTGACAGTGAGGAGTCAACTATAATTAATTATGTTGATTGATTGAATGCTTTATTGGCAGAAATGTAAACCGTACAGAGTACGGTCAAACACACATCCAAAGGGATCACCGAAAAAAGTCCTTGCGGTCTTGTTTCCATTCAGGTCCTGCATGGGTTCATGTTCTAATTAGTGTCCACAATAAATTCATGGTTAAATTAATATTTAATATTAAAGCAATAAGCATCATAGTATAATAAGCAATGAGCATCAAAACATCATATTTTGTGGTTACAGTATGTACTGTATGCATGCATGCACATTCTAGTATAGAAATGAATGAAAATACATACTGTACTGAAGTTCAGTAGCCTTGTGGTTAGAGTGTCTGCCCTGAGACTGGGAGGTTGGGACTCAATCCCCGGCCTGGCCATATACCAAAGACTGTAAAAATGGGACCCAGTGCCTCCCTGCTTTACACTTGACACTTGGATTGGGGGTAAGTCCCTGCGACATACTAGCGTACATCAAGCTGCCTCACGCTACAGAAACAGTGCACTTGTACATTAAGCTGCCTCACGCTACAGAAACGGTGCACTTGTACATCAAGCTGCCTCACGCTACAGAAACAGTGCACTTGTACATTAAGCTGCCTCACGCTACAGAAACAGTGCACTTGTACATCAAGCTGCCTCACGCTACAGAAACAGTGCACTTGTACATTAAGCTGCCTCACGCTACAGAAACAGTGCACTTGTACATCAAGCTGCCTCACGCTACAGAAACAGTGCACTTGTACATTAAGCTGCCTCACGCTACAGAAACGGTGCACTTGTACATCAAGCTGCCTCACGCTACAGAAACAGTGCACTTGTACATTAAGCTGCCTCACGCTACAGAAACAGTGCACTTGTACATTAAGCTGCCTCACGCTACAGAAACGGTGCACTTGTACATCAAGCTGCCTCACGCTACAGAAACAGTGCACTTGTACATTAAGCTGCCTCACGCTACAGAAACAGTGCACTTGTACATCAAGCTGCCTCACGCTACAGAAACAGTGCACTTGTACATTAAGCTGCCTCACGCTACAGAAACGGTGCACTTGTACATTAAGCTGCCTCACGCTACAGAAACGGTGCACTTGTACATTAAGCTGCCTCACGCTACAGAAACGGTGCACTTGTACATTAAGCTGCCTCACGCTACAGAAACGGTGCACTTGTACATTAAGCTGCCTCACGCTACAGAAACGGTGCACTTGTACATTAAGCTGCCTCACGCTACAGAGACAGGAGATATAGGCACATGCCCTATGGGCCTCATGGCTCGGCAAGGCTACTTACTTACTGAAGTTCATACATAACTCTCTGTTTATTATTCTTTATTTTTCATTTTTTAAGAGTTGTTTTTTTTTTGGGGGGGGGGGGGCTTTTTATACCTTTATTGCTTGGACAGTAGGCTGACATGAAATGGGGAGAGGGGTTGTAGATCATATTATGACTCGACTGCTGAGTAGACAGTTGGACACTAAAACGGTCTAAAATACTTTTTCAAAGGCCGCTCCACCTCATCCTAAAGATAATTTTATTAGTATTGGTTTGGCTAAGCAAACTCCTGGCATCATGCGGTTCAAATGCTGTTAAAGATTACTTCCCATAACTCCAGGAAAAATGAAATGTCTAGGGGGAAATGCCAAAAAAACAAACAAACACAGATTCATAGAGGATATGACTTTGTGGTCTGAACCTGCTGAGCCTGCCAGAATGCTCTCAACAACCATGGCTGACATTCTTGACAGCTGAATACAAATGATGGAATTTGTCAAACTAGGCATATTGTGCCAGACCATTGTGACATGTTCTACCAACTCTCATGAACTTTTTTTGATGTCTTTGTCATTCACTTAGTCCAAGTGGTTGGTTGTCTCCACCGGGCCGAAGGCATGGGGAGAGAGTATGTTTTGCACTCCGTGTGTGTGTATCCGTCCGTCCGTCCGTCTGTGTACAGCTAATTACATTACATTTTTGGAACAAAATGCCTCACATCATAATAAGAAATGGCACCCTTTTCACATTGGCCTATTCTAGCACCACCAGGAGGCCACAACCTGACCTGCCCCGGTGGAGACCTGTGCCCAGAGGGGCACTTTATCTAGTTTATTTTATGTTCCTCCTGGGAGATTCGTTTAACATCATTCAACAACACTGATGACAGATTTTACTTTTTCATTATTTATTGTGCCAAAACCTGCAGCGTGGACAAGACTTCAGCAAAAAGGCGCACTCATTTGAACAATATTAGCAACTTCAGTGAGTAAACACAAATACTTTTACGCAAGCTATTTTAATGAGACAATTATCCAACGCTAGTTTTCATGCAGCTGCATTGTCACAGAGTGCGTACCATTTACCTAACTGACAATTTCTCATTCACCACCATTATAAAGAAATACCTTGGTTCCCTTTTTCCTAGGTCTCTTTTCTTATTACACAGTCCCATTGAAGAGAAAATATGTGCCATCATGCAAAATGGCAATATGGCATACATACAAATTGCTTTAAACACACACACACACACACACACACACACACACACACACACACACACACACACACACACACACACACACACACACACACACACAAACACACACAGACAAAAATAAAACTAAAGCGCAAAAAGCACACTGACACACATAACCTGTAGGGATAGAATTAACATTGTTGGCTTTTTCCACTGCATCCTGTGTTGAATGAAGGTCTTTCATTAAACCCATGGGTTGTATGTGGCTAATGAATGGGTCACAGCTAGCACATTTCAATGTATGCACTCCAAAGACAACTGCATCATTAAAAAAGAGCATGCATTCAAGAATCAGAATAATTGATTTGCAAAAAAGAAAGAAAAGAGTATTATATCCTATAGGATGAAAGAAATATATCATTAAATACACTTTGCTGAGTGGGTGATGTAACAGTACGATATAGAAAAAAAAGTTAAATGGTGTGTGTGTGTTTGTGTGCGTGCATGCGTGCGTGCACGTGAAGCTGAAACAGCAGTGTGGGCTGAACAGATGTGCAGCTCATCGCTAGCACACGGAGAGCCAAGTGGAACTGAAGTCTTAATTCTTCATTCTGGGGGTACTTTGATCTAGAACACCTCGCCCGCCCCAGGAAGAGCAGGCGGGATGGTCGTAGGAGCGATTTAGGTGACGTGCACCAGATGCTCCAACTCATATACTCTGGCAATAATGTGCTCAGACAGCTTTCATTTTCACAGACTCTCAATGTACGTCTAAATGGGTAGACAAAGCTAATTCTGCCATAGAAAGTTATTTTGTTCTTTCCTCGTTGATGCTGTTGCTGCATGCCTAGTGGTGCAAACCGTTTGCAAACTCTCACTCAGTTATCTTTGTTTTTGTGGGCATCGCATCATGAGAATGGATGGATGCATACTAAACAAGCAAACACATGTTCTATATCCAGGCTTTTAAGAGTTTTGCATATTATGTCAGAAGAACAGCAGACTGAAGACCTTATAGCATTCATCCCTTCTTCCCACCTTCGTCTGATAGATATCCAGTAAGACGCCCTGAGGGTGAGAAGTGACCTCGACCTAAAGTTTGGCATGGCATCAGATCAACATATGGGATGAATTCTGAACTGGCCATATATGGAGCGTATCTTGAGTGTACAGGATTTGATGAGCTCAGATCAATATGTGGAATGTCAGAACAGGTCAGGTCCATATATGGAGATCTAAGGGTGGCAGCTTTTCACCAGAGGAGAACAACTGAATTACATTTTCTTTTTTATCCAAAATGAGTTAATGGCACAGGCAGATTCTTCACATACTAGAGCATGTCTGAAATAAGTGTCAGAGCTGAAATCAACATGCAAATATGAAATAAATGCCACACACACACACACACACACACACACACACACACACACACACAGGAGTGCTGTGATAGCATGCATTGCGTGTGCTCTGCAGTCTGCGCTGTGTGCGTAATCTCCGCCTCCTGACATTTTATTTATGCTTGATATCGATTCATAGAGACAATTGGACAATTGGTCCGAGACAGAGTCAAGTCCAAGTCAAAAGGGCGAGACGAGACCGAGTCAATGAAAACTTGGACTCGAGACTGGTCTCGACTCTCGAGACGAGTCAATGACTCGAGTACTACAACACTAAGTGACTAGTGACTGATTAGGCCTGTAGGCAATTGTGATTAAAATGAAAAAGAAAATGATGCTCTTATAGTAAGGCCCGGTATCTACAGTAGGCTGGAACTCACTGGGTGGTTGCTATCAGTAGTTGACAGGGAATTAATCAATGGGTGGGTGTGTTTTGCTTCAGCACTTTCCGGAACAATATTAGTCAAAATGCCATCATTGCACTCGCCTTGAGCTTATGGTATATGCCTAATAGTGGCTAGATCAGTGATTCCATTTCAATTATTTCCACTAAGTTTATTGCAAATCTGTTAAGCCAGCCTGCTAACAGAGGTAATGAAAATAGAGATGTTGAGAGAAAGATAGAAAAGTGCCAGAGGTCAAGGAAAACTAAAAGAGAACAGGGAAAAGCAGAAAGATTAAATAAATGGAGTCATTTTAAGACCATACTGTTCTGATTCTGATAATTCTGTAAAGCAGTTTCACAAAATGCCATTGCTATAGCAGTGACTTGGCAACACAACGTAGACAATATTAACACACTAATGTCTTCAAAGGTTTAACAAAGAGAGATATCGTTTTTTGTACCAGCACGTAGTCTTATGCATTTTTTCTCCAACCTTCACAGTGTGTTTTTCTTCATTTCTTCTTTTAAAGAGAGGCACGGGGAGCCACTGCAGAATACATTGTAGCTGAATATTCTCTTTATTGATGCTGAATGATTAATATTTTTCATACATGATATCTAAATAGTGTATCTGGAGCAAGTAAAGCTGTTCCACTTTGCGCTGACTTTCTTCCTGTGTGTGTTTTCGGGGATGTCACAGGAGGCCCATTTTGTTTTGATCTGTTCTCATTCTAGGCAAGGCAAATGTATTTGTACAGCACATTTCATTCAACGTGCTTTACTTAAAGCATAATATATTTTTTTACTCTTAATAGTTTCCACCCAGTTTTAGAAATGGACTCTAGGTATTTAGCAATGGAATTTGAAAGCATAAAATTGTGTTTGACTTGATTTGTCTATAGGCTATAGGCCTATTATAGGCTATAAGCTATTTTTCTTCGTATATTTCAGTAACTATATTTTCAGGTCACTACGTGGCCTGAAAGTCCTATATTGCACTGATTATAGCAACTAGACCTGTGCCCGGCCGTCGGCCACTGGCCTGCTTGGGAACGATGCATGTTGGGAACCATAGTATGCAATACCTGTTGCCATATCACCTGCTTTAACAGTCTGTGTCCCATATGGAGATGTCGGTCTGCCTGTGTCTGAAGAGTGCAAATAGCCCAGCACCCACGTGTGAAAATCGTGCACTTTATGATAAAAGCATGAAATTTGGCACACAGTTAGAGCATGCCATAAGGAACATTCTTGGCTATATACCATTGCAGATTTGTCCCATGGAAACAGCCATCTTCCAAAATGGCCACCACCTGCTGTTATTTTACCAATAAAGTTCCAAACCACATAGGATCTTGATTCTGGTAATTAATCCTACATTTAAATTGACAAGTAAAGGTGTACTCTTTACTTAAATAAATAATTTGTTTATTTGCATATGTGGCAACATTTATATCCAGACAAACTTGTGTATCCAGCAAAACGCACAGTGTATATTGAAGGCATTTACAATATACTGTATTGTATACAGTAGGTCTCTCATTCATAAACCAATTGGTCAGCATGTTGCACTCATGCACATGCCATATTCTGTATGGCTCATCACCAGACATCATGGAACAAGTTTCTTACACTGAGAAACGCTTCTCATAGGACCAGTGCCAGGACTTATTAATGGCATTTGTTATTTCCTCCCAAGCTAGACAACTCTCCACCTCCCGTGTGAGGACATCAGATTGCTCTTGGGAGAAATTAAGTTTCCATGGCTCCTCTTCCATGACACTGTGGAAAATGAGTGCAGCACTGTACTGTACTGCTCTAAAAGGTAATAAAAAGCAATCGTCTGATTGGTTATGATTGATTCCACCTGGAACACACCCACACTCATAATATATTCAGCTTAATCCAAACCATCTCACTGCAGCACAGGTACTCGCTCAACTACCAAACACATTCTGCCAGACTTTCCATGTGCTTCAGTTCACGCTGATTCATCGGTTTACCAAAAATAGGGCCCTGAGGCCCCATGCACTCACACATTCACTTGTACATGTACGATGTGTCCGCCCCATACACACCAATTCATTTCACCCCGGTGTGTGCTTGTGTCTGCCTGTCCATAGCTAATCACACAAACCACACGGCCGGCCAGTGTCATATTTCTTGTGCACACAGCAGCCGATTATTTTTTGAATTGGCCAACGACTGTACAGTATGCCATTTTTGTGAATTTATAATCTCAGACCCACTGTCCCCCCCCAGGCTATGGGATACATGTGCGGAATGATATGGAGTAGAACTAGGCAATCGTCTGCAAGTTGTGTAGTTGTGTATGGGATAGTATTACTAGTATTTTCTCCTGCCATCTGCAGGCCAGACACGCAACTCTATTGTCTCGTACTTTATAATCCAGGCATGTAAAACATGTATTGCTTTGCCTTGAGCAAGAATCTCCAATGGTTAATTTCTTCTCTCCACGGTACTGACCTCCATAACTCTCTCTTGAACGTCCAACTCTGAGGGCTTTAACGGTGCCCTCTCGGTATGAACAAGGACCACCAGATGCTGAACTATAACGGGTGTGTCTCAGTTGTTTTCTTAGGAAGTCCTGAAAAAAGTGCATTGCAGTAATCAAGCCGAGAAAAAACAAAGGTGTGGATTAGCGTTTTTGCATCGTCCAAGGACAAATAGGCTCTGATTCGTACAATATTTCTAATGTGAAAAAAGGCAATCTTGGTAACATGATTAATGTGTGAATTAAAATTCAATTCAGAATCAATAATAATAATAACCCCCAGGTTCTTTACTGTACTGCTACTTTCTACAGTCAGGTTGCCAAGTCTGCTTATTATTGATTCTTTCTGCTCACTAGAACCGATTATGAGAACTTCTGTCTTATCCTCATTTAGCTTGAGAAAGTTCTCACTCATCCAACATTTGATGCTAGACAGACAGGTCAACAGCGGGTCTAAAGCACAGGGATCATCAGGAGCCACAGAGAGATATAGTTGGGTATCATCAGCATAGAAATGAAAATTGACTCCGTGATTGGTAATGAGTTCGCCCAATGGCAGTATGTACAAGGAGAAAAGCAGAGGGCCAAGAATCGAGCCCTGTGGAATACCAGAACTGATGTCGTGTTTGTCTGAGTCAAACTCGGCTAGATTGACAAAGTAACTTCTGTTTGATAGGTAGGAGGAAAACCAAGACAGGGCCATACCAGACAGGCCTATCCAGTGCTCCAGACGCTGTATTAAAATTGAATGATCAATCGTGTCAAATGCAGCCATTAGATCTAGAAGTAAGAGAACGGATACATGTTTCTTGTCAGCAGACACCCTAAGATCATTCATTACTTTTACAAGTGCTGTTTCTGTGCTGTGACCTTTCCTAAAGCCAGATTGGAATTTGTTGTGGACATTATTGTTCTGTAGAAACACATCCAATTGATGGAAGATGCATTTTTCTAAAACCTTGCCCAGAAAGGGTAGATTTGAAATAGGTCGATAGTTACCCAAAACAGCGGGATCAAGATTGTGTTTCTTGAGTAGGGGCCTAACTACAGCAGTCTTCAGTGAGTCTGGGAAGACGCCTGATTGTAGAGAGCTGTTTACAATTTTTAGGATATCTCCAATCACACTGTCTAAGACCTCTTTGAGAAAGGTGCCCCTTGTTGGATAAACTCAAAACGCTTTTTTATGGTATATTCAGTGATGTTTTTTTCTAGATCAGAAACAGTCATATTAAAACACAGCAAATAGTGGTCTGATAGCTCAGGCCTTTCAATAGTCCTTTCCACAGTGATGTTCAGCCCTCTAGAAATCACCAGGTCCAGAGTGTGCCCATGTTTATGTGTAGGCCCAACAACATGTTGGATAAACTCAAAGGAGTGCAATAACTCTAAGAAACCCATAGCCACAGCATCTGTAGCATCATCCAGGTGAAGATTAAGATCACCTGAGATAAGAGTTCTGTCATAGTTAGTGGAGAAGATAGATAAAAGTTCTGATATTTCTGTTAGAAATATTGCTTTACTGCATTTTGGCGGGCGATAAATGCTAATCATTGGCATAGAGGATTGACCATGTAGTATAGTGGCCTGGTATTCAAAGGATGTAAAGCTGCCAAGGGTCAGAGCCTTGAATTTGAACGTGTCTGAAAAAATTATTGCCAGTCCACCTCCTTTCTTAGCTTCGCGAAACAGAGTGAATGAAACTGTAGTTTGCGGGACAGGCTGGCGCTAGGAGAACAGCTCCATCCGAGCCAAGCCATGTCTCTGTTAGAAAGATTATATCTAGCTTCTCTTTACAGATTATATCATTTACAGAGGAGGACTTATTTGTTAGTGACCTGATGTTAAACAAGGCAAGGTTAAGCTTGTTATCACATTTTTGGGGGCTGTGATGCCTGTGAGGTACAGTAACCAAACAGCATTCTCTCTGCAGACCATTCCTTGTGTTGGACACTCTATTTGAAATAACAGTAGAAATGTTGTGAACCTCAACCTGTGCAGTGATTGAAACACCAGGCTTTCTAGAAGCATGGGGTCCATACATGTTTGTTGCTGCGCATAATGGACCCTGTTCATATCAGTTATCAAATGTATTTTCTAGGCTATCTGGAGCTGGGCTTGACGTATTGGTGAGGGAGTTAGAAATTCTTCCACTCGACTGTCATTGAAGGACCTCTCGGCGGCCTCAGTATCTTCTCCACCAGGGGACGCTGTGACTTCGTGCTCTGTGATTTCTTCTCCACCAGGGGACGCTGTGACTTCATGCTCTGTGATTTCTTCTCCACCAGGGGACGCTGTGACTTCATGCTCTGTGATTTCTTCTCCACCAGGGGACACTGTGACTTCATGCTCTGTGATTTCTTCTCCACCAGTGGACGCTGTGGGTTCATGCTCTGTGGTTTTTTCTCCACCGGGGGACGCTGTGACATCATGCTCTGAGATTTCTTCTCCACCAGGGGACGCTGTGACTTAATGCTCTGTGGTTTTTTCTCCACCAGGGGGCGCTGTGACTTCGCACTCTGTGAGTTTTTCTCCACCGGGGGGCGCTGTGACTCCACGCTCTGTGCGTTTTCCTCCACCAGGGGGCGCTGTGACTTCACGCTCTGAGTTTTTCTCCTCCAGGGGGCGCTGTGACTCCACGCTTTCTGCGTTTTCCTCCACCAGGGGGCGCTGTGTTTTCTCCCCGAGGGGGCGCTGAGACTTCACGCTCTGTGCGTTTTCCTCCGCCAGGGGGCGCTGTGACTTCACGCTCTGTGAGTTTTTCTCCACCAGGAGGCGCTGTGTCTCCACCAGGGCAAGTTGTGGGTTCACCATCTGTGACATTCCTTGTTCTTGGCTGCTCGGCAACCATTACCACAATATTATCTGTTTTGGCTAGGGCGCTATATCTGTCCTTGGAATGCATGTTGTGGGGCAACACGTTTCTGGCCAGTTTGGATAGTTGACAGGGATGATTCATGTTATGAAAGATGTTGGTGAAAAATAATTTAACACCCAACTTGTTTAGGTGTGTTGCGTCTACAAAAAGATGCCTTCTGTCCCAGAAAAAAAATAAATTGTCAATAAAATTGAATGATTTTTGCCCGGGTGATTCTTCTGTGCATGCCGTTGAGAGCCATTCGTTGAATGCAAACAATCTGCTAAAACGCTCACTCCCTGTCATCGGAGGTAATGGGCCACTTATCCAAACGTCAACATCATAAAGTTCAATCAGAGTGAACAGTAGGGCTTTGAAATCCTTTTTTAGGCTTGCTGATTCTCGTTTTTCCGCATCACGTGCACCGATGTGCAGTATCAGCGTTTTTACCATGGGGTGTGCATCAACAATCTTTTCAATTCTGTCCTCCATATCAGAGACAGTGTCATTGGGAAAGCATATTACTTTAGCCTTTCTCTTTTTGTTGCTTTTAACATATTTTACAGCCTGATCGCCGACAATCAGAAATTCAATCATTTGCTCTCCATTAGCTACCCTGCTCGGAGTGGCGTTAACACGGTTATCTGATGGACCATTAGAGTCAGCAACATTCAGCAGAGGGCTAAATCTATTAGTCAACCGCATATTCTCCCTTTGGGGAGGTGTGAATTTTGATTTGCCTTTGACACTTTTCCACTGCGGGGGGATGGTTTTGGGTCGGGCTGGGAGCGTAGGCCAGCTGGTCTTATCAGGGCTCCGAGTCCTCCCACTTAGCCGTCCTTTCATGTTATCTCTGTTAGTAATCACTGTGGAGATTGTTGATATAGCGGGCGGTGAGATTCTCACCGCCCGCCCGCTACTCACAGTTTTTCGACCTTTCATGTCCTTTGGCCTTGCGCCGAGAGTACTCCAGACGAATGAGTTATTCTGCGTGTGATTTTCTTTCCCATGTTTTACTCCCAAATTCACTCTTAAGAGGTGTAATTCCGTTTCCAGCAAGGCAATCTTTTGAAGCAGCTTCTGAAAGTCCTCTGAGGAGATTGTTGGGGGCATGGCTGGCTATTTGCCAAGTATCCAGAGCTAGTTAGCTATATAGCTAGCTATGTGCCACGTACCCAGTCACAGAAGGTAAAAAAAGGGTATTTTGAAGTAGGCAAAAACTTCTATCTAAAGAACAAAAACAGTCCCATCGGTTTACAAGTATCTAGGATCCACTTGTAGAGATAGAAATATAAAATAAAGCAAGGATATCAGTTGAGGAATGCAAGCATAGGCGAGAGCGGCGAAGCGAAGCGTCCTCACTGTACGAGGAGCAAAACATTAGCCATGTTGCGTTCATTCCGTTTTCATGATGTTCTGCATAGCAGCAGACGGAACACGGACCAACTCCGTTCAATGCATCTTGCCTTTTGGCTATGCTGCAAAAACAATCAAAGATAAACATAATTATGAAACATTATGTTACTGTATATGAAGAAATATTAATGTAAACACTTAAAGGACCACTTTTCAACCTATCTTCATATAATAGGTCCTCACTAATAATCATGATAAAATGGTACGATTCTTTTCTACTCAGTCTGTGTCTCATAGGAGGGCTGTGGGCAGTTCAGAAACCTGTCCACCAGTGACATCATCATTAGGCAGATTTTTTTTAAACAATTATCGTGAGAACGATTGCTTCCATTTTTGCATTGCAACTTTTCAGGACTATCGATGATGTCACTGGTGGACAGGTTTCTGAACTGCCCACAGCCCTCCTATGAGACACAGACGGAGTAGAAAGAAATTGCACCATTTCTTCATGATTATTAGTGAGGACCTTTATGAAGATAGGTTGAAAAGTGGTGAAGTGGTCCTTTAAAATGCCATAATAAAGAAGCATCGAGTCCTCTCCAAAAATGTATTGTGCAACTGCGAGCACAGTCACCACATAACATAATGGCATCTTTGAGTGACGAGGTAATTTTCCTAAAAGTCTGTGTCTTCGAATTCCTTTAAAATGAGACACCATTGCCACTTCTTGCGTATAAAGCTGAATGGATAATTTCTAGAGCATGTCACTTAAACTGCCAAGGCGTTCTATTCTTTCCCCCAGGGGCCCATCTGTAATAGAAATGCATCTAGTTGCTGTTACAATAAGGCACTTTAGATAAAAGCCCTCATGCCTTAATGGCCTCATTGTCAAAGAATCAGAAGGACATAAAGCTGTGACTGTCTTGGATCAATATTCTTATATCCATGAGTCACAGAAATAGTATGAAGTTATTATCCGTGCATGTGCTGCATCTCTGTGAGCGTAGAAACACGCATGCACGCACGCACGCATGCACGCACGTGCTGTGTTATACATATACGTTGCACTTATCTCTGACGAGTCGTGCAAAAGTAATTGCTTTCCTTGAACGAATCGTTCAGCAATCACAGATTTTTGGGCTGACCGTGGCCGATAGGAATATTTTGGCATATCTCCCAACCTTAATATAGACAGACATACATAGCCTAAGCCTACATGTTAAAATGGGAACGTTTGGCTGCTCTGCCACCAAAATGTGGACTGCCCTGACACTGTCCATTAAAGGATATGTAACACTGGTTTCTTTCAAAACAGGAGACTAAAAGTGGCGGTAAATGTAATTTTCCTATCTCTTTTGTAAATATAATGTTTATTTGTTGATGACATGTATTATTGTGTTAATTTTGTAGGAATATTGTTGATGAACTGAAAACATAGGACCAAAATGGAAACTAGTCCCCAATACTTTTTTGTATTATCCTTTTAGCTTTAACGTCATACAGTACTTGTACGATGCGCTGTTTTACATTTCTGACTAATTAAAGTATTCAATCAATCAATCAATCAATCAATTAATCAATCAAAAACAAGTTAATACTACATACTCTGGCACAGTAGGTGGCAATATTCAAAGCAATCATTGCAAACATGTGGAACATATATGGGTATAAAATGGACACAGACAGAGAATGACATACATACATCTCCATATATGGGCATAAAAGGGACGCATCAGCCGGATACAACAGATACAACGGGTATAACCGTGCATGCATTTCCAACTTGCATTGTTCTCGACGTGCATCGTTCCCGAGTAGGCCGTTGCCCGTTGTAATTGTAAAAATAAATATTTGTTAAATAAAACTCGAATTGACATCCAGTTGACATCCAATTAATGAATTAAATACATAATTGTCAGACACAATTTTGTGCATTTCTTTGCCAGTAATTTTATTTTGTGAATAACATTGTGTCCACATTAGGCAGCTCATTGTGTTTGCTGGCCTCATGGTAAATAACCACGTTTAAACAATTAATTATTTGGCATAGCTGAAGCGTGTTGTTGTTCTACTGCAGTCAGCCTGCCTGAGTGTGATCCACTGCTGTGGGGTAGTAGTGTGTGGAAACAAGGTGTAAATCCACAGGCTGTCGTTGGCGTTGTTGACTGTTTTATAAATTAAACTGGCCGGCGTCCATCAGAGAGACCTTGAACGATCCTAATAATTATGAGCAGGATGTACAGTATTGCAGTAGTGGAATGGCTACCTTCCAAGAAGTTGAAACACGCATGTTGATGTTATGAGGTGCTGGTAGAGGCTAATCCATATAGGCCTGAGCATCTAAGGCTTGAATATTTTAATATAATGTGTTTTAATTATATATATATATATATATATATATATATATATATATATATATATATATATATATATATATTATTAGGAGGTGTGCCCTACAGTTAGTACCTCGATCTCCATCTTTCTGTCTGTGGCAAGAATGTTTGTCAGGTCTGTTAGTATTTCAGGTAACCAATTTGGAGTGTCAAGAAATTAATATAAAACATATTGTTAAAGAGAAAACATAATTATATTTGGAAGCATAATTTATATTTGAATCAATATGGTCTCCAGTTAACGTAGTAGGATTTTTAAATGAAGGCTAAAACTAACTACAGCTGAATTCCAGTGGATTGCTACAGGCTGCCCATTTAAAACGCAATTACTTCCAAATGTAGCTAAAATGGCTGTATGTGCTGTGCAAATCCGACACCTTGGAATGTGTTGGCTTCTGATGAAGATGTGTGACAGGTCATCAATTAGCTCAATGCAGGTGTAGTAGCTAGTGCTTAAATCATCCATCAACAGCACTGCATACCCCCAACGCCAAGCTGAGGCACACCATTTATGAAAACATGTATTTCCAGGATACATTTTAAATATCATTATAGCTACAGTCACAGCCACTTGCAGTGCAGCAGAACACATAAAAGAACCAATGTTTTATACCACACACCATCTGTGACGCGTTGTTGCAGGTCGGCTGTTTTCGACATGCGACACCATCAACTAAGTATGAATCAGGCTCTATTCTTGTGGAAAGCGTTCTGTGATTCTGCTGTGTTTCAACAGGGATGGCATGGCTCTGTTAGCTGATGTCGTCATCATGTCTTGTCTATCATTTTCAGTTTCACACTCGACCAAACAGCTAGGCGGTGTGTACAGGCGGTGTGTACAGCAACACAACTTTTCTTTTATGAAAACGTCTCTCTTACAGTACCTTCTCTGTCTCTGTCATTCTCTACACTTACAGTACGAGGTCCTGCCATCCTGCCCTTGGTTTAGGTGCAGTACAGTCCGTTGTTACTGTTAAATAGCTATACACCACACCAGCGACGTAGAGTCTGTGGGGGCCACGGGGCCATGGCCCCCATGAAGAATCCTAGGGCCCCTTTAGGCCCCCATGAAGATTTTCGTGGACATTTTACATTTACATTACATATTTTCTGGGAATTCCGAACATTTTGGACCTCCGCCGGCAATCTGAGAATCCCATCGTCAAATATTCGGGAAAACAGCGCCTCCCCTGTTGTTCCTCAGGCAACAGTCTGTCTTGAGAGACACGTCCAAGAGGTGTTAAAAAGTGCTAATCGGGTTTCTTTTGTAGTTGTTCTTGAGGCGTGACATAATAACACTGATCAAGAATTCACCAAAGAGACCTAACCACAGACTAGTGAGACTACACACTGACTCGAGAAAAGACCCATATCGTCCAAAATAGGCTGATCAGTCGCTGTCTGTGTATAGGCTAATTCATTGGTAAAAGTATGCTAAAGAACTCATTTTTAGACCATTTGGGAAATAAATAAATAAATAAATCCGCGACAGTCCCCCCCAACGCAATTCTGTAGCCTACCCAAAGGTAAAACGCACCCGCCCCCTATGATCTCTCTCTCTCTCGCTCTCTCCCTCCGTATCTCTCTATATCTCCCTCTCCCTCTCTCCCTCTCTCTCTCTCTCATAATAATAATAATAAAGTCCTGAAAGTCCTCACCTTGGCTTGGACATTGGCCTATAGAAGATTTTTTTTTTGCTTTAAAAGTACCAGCGAAAACAACTTATTTTTTTCCGCGCTGCGGCGGGGGGGGGGGGGGGGGGGGGGGACGGGCCCCCTTGAGGATTGATCAAACTCTTCGGCTCTGCACCACACCACTACTATAGAGGGTATGCGCATGCATAAAGTGAATGGCAAATCGTGTGTCAAATCGAGTGGCAAAGTGACAGGAAAAGTGAGTTTAACATTGTTTAATGTCGTTTAATGCCACTCTGTAGGCCTTCCTGCATAACTTCCTGGTTTGATGATGATGTCACGCGCATACCCTCTATGCAAATGCACAGTTTTTGTCCCACACCATATCCTCCATGTACTTCCGGTTTGGCTTTCTTTCTGATGCTGCCGTAAGGTCACACTTTGTCTTACAGTAATAAATACATTAGGTCGGATATAGCCATGGCCTTCCACAGAAGAACCGTACTATGTTCTTAACGTCACCTATAGTCTACATAGTGACACTGACGGTCGTCGGTGTCGCCGTATAGGTGAGTCAGTTCACGATGACGCCTGCTGCTCTCTTGTGTCTCTCTCCTCTCTCTCTCTCTCTCTCTCTCTCTCTTTATCACACATTCTTCCTCCGCCTACAACACATGACCTGCATGCACTTTCATCCACAACATCTCCCTTTCTTCCTGCTCTGCCCTTGAACCCCGGCCCCCGCGGCGCCCCCACCAGACCGCCCCTGCTTCGCAACACGCATCCAGCTATACTTCAGCCGCTGTCCGCTGGAAAACTTGCATGTACCACAGTCCCAGAACTGTTACCTTTCGGAAGGAATGGGGGGAAACAATAACCTGTCTGTCGTTATTGTTTTAGTCACAAGCTTCTTGTTAATAGTTTTCATTGGTTCGATATTTATAAAAATCCACTGTCTGACTCACTTTAATTAAAAAAGAGAAGTGGAAAAATAGAAATAGAAAATGTGCTCTCATCATCGTACATCATCATCTCATTCCGGCAGAATTTGCGCAATGTTTGTGTTTACACAAACACTCAAAATTGTCCATTCATTGTCAAAGGGATTTAATGTTTGTGTTAGGACAAAGTTTGTGTTTACACTCACATAAAAAGCTGGACCAAGGAGATCTACAAGCTCACATACAGCGCAACGCGATGTGACACGCTACTTTTGTTTGACACTGTAGTGCAGTGTGACGGAGGTGCATTCATTTACAAAGAAACATATACATTTTAAATTTGGAGATACAATGTTCTCGCCTG